>NC_081408.1:711516382-711859033 GCF_030272615.1 Cryptomeria japonica | reverse complement strand
CTATGTCAAGTGACCAATATCATGGCAAACACATCTAACCTCAATCATTATCTCAGAACATTGTCACACTAAAAATATCATCTTCAAAGCTCTTGAACCATTGAACTCTTTTGTCAAAAGGTTCATATGGTTCATTTGTTCCCCTTGTACTTGAACCAGTTCTTTTTTCCTTTTTAATATTCCAATTCGTGGGTTTTACTTCCGTCGGGTCATTTGTTCCCCTCGTATTTGAACCGTTGAACTCTTTTGTCAAAAGGTTCATATGGTTCAAGGTTCAAAGCATGATTTAAAAAGAAATTTTTTTCGGTCTTTGTCACTGTGTGAACAAGCGCGTTTTCAAGAGGTTCAAGGTTCAAGGTTCAAAATGCCTTTTAGCCAGTCGTGGCAATGTATTGTTATATGAAGAGCGTGAGTCTTTTTACATTGAGTTGATATGTGGTCTTGAACCTTGAACCAAATTTCAAGCGGTTCAAAAGGTTCAAGGTTCACTTTAAATAGTCCTTTTATTTTGCCGCTCGTTCTCGGTGTTGTTTATGTGTCGCCAGTTACTATTATATTTCTTAAGTGAACTTGAACCGTTGAACCTTTTGTTCAAGTGGTTCAAGGTTAATAGGTTCATTTCAAAACTAACCCGAAATCTTTTGGGTGGAAATAATAGTGGCAAGAAGGAATATTCCCTTATTCGGCTTTTTGAAATTCTAAATGTGGAAAGTAATCATGCAAACATCAAATTGTCTGTGCGGAAGTGATGGATAATTAAAAAGGTATCAGGTTTGTCATTTCACCGTTACTTCGCACGCTTGGGTAAATCATGATGAAGCATGTGTGGCCCTATAGATACTTACCCATCTAATTAAAGGAAAAATGTATGAATTTATTTCTACATTTAGGAAGGTCGCAGTTGCCATACTTCAATAAATTGGAGGCACCGAAGGTAAATCCAGCTTTGTTCTCCGGAAGAATTTCTAGTTTTCATGGTGTTATCGGGTAAGTTCGGTTGTTTTCTCCTAAGTTGTGTTTCTTTGTGTAATGAAGTTTTATCAGTGTAAAAAAGGGGGAAATCTGAAAATTGTTGGGGTAGCATACTGTATTGCTATTAAAATTTCTTGGTTAAGGGAATAGATAGTTAAAATAAGGCCACTATTGCCAAAGTTTGGCCGAACCTCATGTTTAGTGAGTATCTTGCCAGAAATGGAAGACACCTCCTTAGTTCATATAGATTTGGGGGATTTCCTTGAATGGACTAAGAATCCTCAAGCTGGTTCATTAATGGAGAAGATAGTTAAGAGTGGTCTTGTGGAAGCTGTTGCATTCCAGCTCGTCGCGCCATGTCCAGATTTAGTGTTGGCCTGCATGAACAGATATGACTCTGAGAACAGGTGTATCAGAACCAATGATGGTGAGGTTATTAATAGGGAAATGGTGATGGCGACAACGGGTATTCCACATAAAGAGGATTATGAGGATTGGACCATTGGAAATTCATATGCCTATTTCTCTAAGAAGAAGAGCAAGTACAAAAGTGTGATTGCAAGAAATTGGCTCTTGAAGGTTCAGAAAGGAGGATCACGATTACCCAAACCCCTAACCAGAGAACACCTCATCACAGAGGTGCGGGACATTGTTGTGCTTTTGAACAGATTAAAGGGGAATTCACATTCCTTCTATTGGGAGGGTTGGATGTACTTTTTCATCCAAGTGGTTCTATCCGGTGACAAATTTCTGGTTTGGTCTTAGGTAATTACAGAGAGACTTCACGAAGGACTAAGCAATTTTGTGGGGATGAATGGGTTTTACATGTCTTCTTACCTGTTTTATATTTTATCTTGCACAAGAGATTGGCCTAGATTACCCAATGAACCCTGGATTGATGGAATGAGGGTTTACAATTATTACCCTTTGTTGCAACAACAGAGATATGTTGAACAAATTGACATATGGAATGGAGTCTTTACGGGATGACTGGCCTTTGAACTTTAGGGTGATGTAAACAAGAGAATGTCCATTGAGGCTATGGAATTTGTGAGTATATATGCGAGTTTCTTTATCCAATTTCCATGGTTTACTCACATACGGGTAGGTGGTTTTGAAGGCTAACCATTCAAATTACCCAGGTACGCCTTTGATAGCTACGTGCTTATAGAAGTGAGTAGGCACTTGGCCTATATAGATAAAAGACTAGGGGCAAAGGGTGAATCCGGGATGGTATTTCCCGTTGAGCTTCGGTATTACAGTTGCAAATCAGTATCATATGCCTTGAATCTAGAACTAGAGTTCAAAAGGATGAACCTGCAGCCATATGTGGCTAGGTGAAGATTTGACAACAAAGGTTATGCAAGGGAGAACCTTAATATAGACGGTCATTTCTGCCATAAACCTTCGATAGAGGATTATTGAGAAAACTGCAAGGATGAGCATGGAATGAGAAAGAAGTTGTGATCAAGATTCACTTTATGACAAATAGCTATCTTGAGGCTCCCAATTAATACATCAGGTGTATTGGAAGATACAGAGGAAGACATCTTGGATCCTGATTTTGGTACTGATATTGAAGGGAAACCGATTCCAAAAATTGACTGGAAAAAAAAGAGAGGATGATAGCATCCAAACAAGGACCTTCAATGTTGTCAGGAGAACAAAGAGATGGTTGAGGAAACTGAAATACAAGGAGGGTCACATGTCCTCACACGAATCAAGAATTGATTCACACATCGTGGTTCAATCTCCTATTTCTGCCACTAATGAAATTGTTGATGTTGCAGGTGTCTCAAAGCCCGTTGTAAATAAAATACCACCAAGAAGGTCAAGAAGGTCGCCATCCAGTCTTACAGCTGCCTGAGTAACTCGGCCAAGAAGCAAAAAGAAGGGTAGGGAGCTTGTCCTGCAACAGGTCGTGGTGGACCTAGACCCCAGCGAAGAGCCTGAACAAACAATGAACTCACAAGATCAAAGTGAGCTTGGAATGCAAGAAATGGATACAAATGAAGAACTGGAAATTCAACAAGATCCCATGAATACCCTGGTAATCGTTACCTCCCCAAATGCACAGATCATCCTACCACCTAAAGAACCTACCAATGCACCAAGATGGTTGGAAGCTGCCGTTGGAAAGAAGAGGAGTGTGGTGTCGGTCACCATTCCATTGGAGGACATGGTTAGTAAATGCTTGGAAAAAGCATTAAAGTCCAAAAAGCTCAAAACACGAGCAATGCTTGATGTGGATGACACAACAGGACATTGGATAGTTGAAGTGGCCAAGCCCATTCCTGGGAGAGAGGCAGATGAGGCCACAAAGGAAGATTTTACTATGGAGAAAATAGATTTGGGGGTTGCATCAAGGGTCGTGGATGTAAAATATTTGGAATCCTCTACAAAGAGGATAATCTCAAGGACTTGGAAAGATGAAAAAGACAAGAGAGAAATAAAGTAAATGGTCACATAGATGGCAGAATACATCAATGCTATTCACAAACCAGATCCTCAACCATTTTCGCATATATTAGTGTCATTTGAACCTAAGTCTCCAGCAAACTAGAAGATGCTTGATCAAGTTCAAAGGAACAAGGTAGTGATGGAGATGTTTAACAAATGGCTGGACCTGATAATTTAATAAGGATCAAAATACATTATTAATATGGTTAAAGTTTATAAGGATGCAAAAACCATGAGTAAAGAGCTCGAGCTGGAGACAGTCGCCTGGGAAAAGGAAAGGATTAAGTGGGTAGTGGTTCTCGCACAAATGAATGATGTCCAAAACTATGGAGTGATGAAGTTTCTAGCTGAGAAACCGACAGAGAACCTAGATGATAATGTGCTATACGTGTCAAAGAGAAACATGGAATGGTGTAACTCAATCATCGGGCAGGGCCATGAAGAGTCCACCAAGTTGCTCAGAGGACTAACTGACTTGATTGACACTATACAGAAAGACCTTAAATTTATTAATATCCAACTCATGAAGGAGGGATCCAAGGTGATTGAGGAAGTTGCAGACATGACTAAAGTCTTTCAAGAAAGAATCCATTCTATTCAGACCGCAAAATTCTTGACTAGCGATGACTTTTCAAAGGTAGCAAGGATTGAATCAATGGTCATTGTCTGTTCGGATCACTTAGAGGTTCATAAAGAGAAGGTCATGCAGGTGATTATGGATAAAGAAGTGTGGAAGCAGAGGATCATGCACATTGGCCTGCCCTATTTCCAAGTCATCTTGAACTTTTTGGCAACACACCTAGAATGGCGTGGATCTGCAAAAAAGCAGGACAAGCTCGTAACTTCCTTAGCTAATGTGGATGTTTAGTTGTTCTAAAATGAAATGTTGGCCTTTCAGTGGCTATTAGTTTAGTTCTCTTTTATGTTATTTTAACGGTTTCTTTCACCGAAGTAAATTAAATTTTATTTGTTAATCATGTAAAAACTATGGCCTGGTGGCTATTTAAGCTAAAAAGCTGGCCTTTGAAGGGGTTCTGAAACTGTGATTTTGGAAGCAATAGAAAGGTTTTGTGGGAATGATACAATGGTTGATTATTAATGAAATATTGTGTTATCTTTGAATCTATGCATTCTGAGATTCATAATCTTTCTTAAGTTGTTATGTGGGCATGATATAATCTGGTAATCAATCATCTTTGCATTTATTCTCAGTTCATATTTATTATAAGTTGTTGGATGACTCACATGGAGTTGATCTGCTTGATCCCCCCTGCCCTATGAGGCATGAGAGAGTCTCGATCGAGATATTAGTTTTTCTTGTTGAGTCCCATTTTGTTTTGAATGTATGCAACAAATATGTTATAAATCAGAGTCTGTGAAGTCCCCTTTTAACATTCTTTCAGAAAAATTTAGGCGTTTATTTGTGTTGATGAATAAATGCTGAAGCCTTTTTAATACTTTATGGTTAAAAGTGTTAGCATATCAATTGTACAATTAATTCGTTGCAAATCATACAAGGAGCTGCCCTCAAATGCAGAGGTTGAATTTTCATTAATTCTTCCAACTGTTGGTAAATTTGTTTCTTTCAAAAGGGAAAAATGGAGTCACCTTCTGCTTTAAGGAGACAATAGTTAGAAGTTTAAGAAGGAAACAAATATGTTAACCAACAGATTTTTGGGAACTCTACTGGGGAGTCAAATTATAAGATTGGTTTCTTAGTTGCAAGACTGGAGTCAAGGAGATATACTAGGTCCCAAAGAAGGGAAGGGGTTTTTGATCCTGTCTTTCAGGAGTTACATAACCTAAATTTACAACCCACTTTCTCACCTCAAAGAAGGGAAAGAAGTATGCCTCCTTCCCCATCACCATCACCACATGTGTCCTCAGTTTGTCAAGCTCTGACCTTGCACAGTGTTGCTCTACCTAATATAATCAAGCCAACTCCCCTCAATATCATACTTCCAATGGCATCAAATAATCCTTAGGGGGCAGCTGTAGGCCTGTTGAACTTAGGTTTGAATCTTAACCCCTTACCAAAAGGTGTTAGGGATCATTTACCAAAATTTAATGGCGATGGAAAGATCATTGTTGATGAACACCTGAATGCCTTTAATGTAGCCCGTGGGATAATAGTGGTTTAACATGAGGATGTTGTTGTGAGGTTGTTCGTCTAGACACTAATCGGGGTAGCAACCGATTGGTTTTATCACTTACCAAATAGTGTGATAACAACCTAGCAAGATCTAAAAATGAGATTTGAGGCAATATTTAAAGTAGCAGAGGACGAACATTCCCTCTTAGCTCAATTAGCCCAGTTAAAGAAGGAAATTCCTAAATCTATGAGGGACTTTATAGCAAAATTTGATAAGATCTTGCACAAGATTCCAACTAATCAAAATCCCTCAGATGACAATCTTAAGTGTTTCTTTATTAGTTCTATGCCTTCCGAAATAGGTTTCCTGATCCGCAGGCAAAGAGTTGTAGATTTAAATGCTGCTAAAACCCTTGCAGTTGAATTAGAAGATGATTTAATCATAACAGGTAAATGGAAAAGGGAAGTACAGACACCTAATGCTCAGCCTTCAACTTCTTCTTCTGATCCTGTCATCCAGCGATTAATGAATGATGTGATTACCCTTAAAAGATTGTTGCCCAAAGCTAGTACCTCATACCCACCTCCCTACAAAGATATACCTAGAAGGAATGTGAACTAGTCTTTGGGCTATGGGAATAAGACCATGCAATTACCCCCTGCTCAGCAAAGATTAGCAATTGAAGCACCTCCTAGTAAAGGGAATATGTGTGTGTTTCAACTAATTGATGAACATGATGGCAGTTCTTGTCCTGAGGTGGTATGTTATGCACAATTGATGAATTTAAAAGATACATCAAATGAGTGGGGTGAAGAAGAATCTTCAAAGCAACCTAGCGACTCTGAATCCATTTTCTTGAGTACGAGTCAGATTCGGAAAGAGGCAATGATATTTTGGTTACTTTAGAGGATCCTTCATGTGTTTTGCTCACAAGAAATCAACAAAATGTGAAACCCCATATGTCTTCTTCATCATCTGTGATGGCCTTCAAAGGTAAAGGGATTGATTCAAAATTGTATAATAATGATAAAAAAATTGCAAGAACACTTATTTTTAAAGCCTTTTGAAAAAGAAAGTTCATTTGATATTATAGAATTTTGCAAATCTTCTCAAATTCAAATCACTCCTGCTGAGTACCTAAAGCTAAATCCTAAAGAACTAGATAGACTTGTACAATTTGTGAAAGAAAATAATGCAAAACAGACTAATGGAATGCAACAATCAGTAAATGTCATATTGCCCTCACATAGCAATGAGTTGGTTCATCCCTCGATTTGTGAAAAGATACCTGAAATAACTACTCTTCAAACAGATGATTCCATACCCCTTCTTGAGTTGAAACCAGAGCCCTTTTATATATCATTATTCGTAAATGGTCATAGGTTGAATAATTGTATTATAGATTCAGGTGCATCCGATAATATAATGCCCTTTGTTGTAGCCAAAGCATTAGGGTTATCCTTGACCAAAACCTTTGGCATATGCTATTCTATGGATTCAAAACAAATTCCTCTACTAGGCCAAATTAAAGATGCTCAAGTAGTTCTTTCCTCCCACCTGGATAAAAGGATCAAGTTGATGAATCTAATAGCTGATATCCCAGCTAGTTATGGCATGATGTTAAGTTGTAATTTCTATAGGGACTTAGGTGGTGAAATCAAAATAGATTGATAACAAGCCACAATTCCTACTGGGAAGCAGTGAGTCATCTTGCAGCCTAAACGAAAGTCCAAATTCATTGTTTTCCCATCTGATGACCCTAGGGCCCAGATTTTGTATCATGATTGTCAATTTGGGAACTACATGATTTTGTCTGATAGTGAGGTGGAGGGGGATTCATCTCAAAATGAGGGAAAAGAAAGCTTGTGGCTAATGGAGTACAATGGCAATTGTGTAGCGTCAGCTTCTAGTGCAGGAGTAGTGTTAATACAACCTCTGGAAACCCTATTCCTTTTTCCTTCAAGCTAGAGTTCAAAAATACCAACAATACGGCTGAGTATGAGGCCTTGTTAGGCCTAGCCGAAGCTAAGAGATTGGGAGTGAAGCTCTTGCGGGTTAAAGGAGATGTTGAACTGATTGTAGAGCAGGTCAGGGGGTTGTTTAGTGTTAAAAATGAAAGGTTGAAGCACTATCGAAATAGAGTTTGGGATGTAATTGAAGATTTCGATGCATTCTCCATTGAGGCAATACCTTGGGAATTGAACTCAAAAGCAGATTCATTAGCAATCTCAGCTTAATTGCTTATCCCACATCCTGAATTTGTTGAAGAAATTTATAAGGCAGAGTTGGTGTATCGGCCCAGTGTCCCAGACAACTCTGACTTGTGGCAGGTATTTGAGAGTGATAAACAAATAAATAATTTTATGCAAGGTTTAGATATGTTTTTTGCCATTTATTTTGAATGTTTTGATGTAGAGTGCAACGAATTTTCGCTAGAACGAGCCAAGGAGTTGCCTGATGGAATCATGCAGTTGAAAGGAAACAAGATTCCTAAACGACTAGTTTCTTTGGAGCGTCTGTCTGATCATAATGATGCCTACAAAAATAACCAAAGATGACAAGTCCCGAGAGGCCCAGGATAGTGGAGGTTATGAAAAGGTCAACATTGGTACCGAGAATGAACCTAAATATATCAATCTAGAAAAGTGTTGTACACCAAGAGAAAATGAGAGGTTCATTAGCCTCCTAGTGGAGTTCAAGGATGTGTTTTCCTGGTGTTATGACGATCTTAAGAATTTCAGAGAAGGAAAATTTTAGCACAAGATTCCTTTGAATCCCGGAGCAAGCCCTTTCCAGCAAAAGCTTAGAAACTTCAATCCAAAACTGGCACAAGCTATATTCCAAAAAGTGGATCAGATGTTAAAAGCCAGGATTACACATCCTATCCATCATTCTACATGGATAGCAAATATAGTACCTATCAGAAAGAAAAACGGGGAAATAAGGATTTGCGTAGCCTTTAGAAATCTTAACCAAGCCAGCTTAAAAGACAATTATCCCTTGCCGACCATGGACCACATTTTGCAAACTGTCTCAAGGTCGAAGATGATGTCCATGCTTGATGGATTTTTTGGATATAATCAGATCAGCGTTCAGGAAGTTGATCAACACAAAACTGCCTTTATTACTCCCTGGGGTACATTTGCATATATCTGGATGCCCTTCGTTTTGATTAATGCAGGAGAAACATTTCAATGGGTGATGGACTTGTATTTTGGCCACTTAAAGGATAAGATCATTATTGTATATTTGGATGATTTGACGGTGTTCTCAAAAAGAAGAAAGGACCACCTTCGGGACTTGAGGCAAGTGTTGCAGAGGTGTCGCGAGCATGGGGTATCCTTGAACCCCAAGAAATCAGTGTTTGGAGTCACAGAGGGTAAGTTGCTCGGTCATATTGTTTCTAAAGAAGGGGTGAAAATAGATCCTGAAACGGTAAGAGCAATTCAACAACTAACTCTGCCGTCAAGTAGGAATGTCGTTAGATCTTTCTTCGGGCAGGTGAATTTTCTTTGGAGGTTTATCCTAGACTTTGCTGAGACTACGAGATATATTGTAAATTTGATGAGTGAGAAACAATCTTTCAAATGGAGTGAGGAAGGGAAGAAAGCGTTTGCCTCAATAAAAGTTGCTATTGGTCAGGAACCTGTCTTGGTTAATCCTGGTTTCATTAAAGATTTTTTCATCTACTGGTATGCCTCGGAGAACACTTTGTTAGGGATTTTGTTACAGAAGAATGATGATAATGATGAGGTCCCTTTATCATTCATGAGCGTACCATTGAAAAAGCATGAACTTAAATATTCAATAATGGAAAAGCAAGCATATGCGGTCATGAAGGCGATGAAATAGTTCAGGTATTATATTCTCCATTCTCATGTTGTGGTTTATGTGCCTTAGTCGACAATCAAGAGCATTCTAACGGAACAAGACATAGGGATGAATGAAAGGGCTTCTTGGGTATGAAAAATTCAGGAGTTCGATTTAGACATTAGACTCACAAAATTGGTAAGGGGGCAAGGTTTGTGTAAGCTAATTGCTAAAACTAAGGAGGGAGTGACAGAGGAATTTCCTTTAGTTCTATTTGTTGCTCTACAAGATTCCTGGTTTGCAGATGTAGCTTATTACTTGACATATGGAGATTGCCTAGAACACCTTTCTGCGAAGAAGAAGAGGAACCTGAGACTGAAAGCTGCTAAGTACGTCATGTTTAATGATGTACTATATAAAAGACGATTAGATGGAACCTTCTTAAGATGTGTCGATAAATCGCTCCAGGAGTCTCTTTTGAAAATATTCCATGACGAGGCCTGTGGGGGTCATTTCTCTTCAATAGTAACTGCTTACAAGATCTTGAGGAACTGCTATTATTGGCCAGGAATGTTCAGGGACACATATGCATGGGTGGCCAAGTGTGAAAAATGTAAGTTGTTTGCGAGTAAACCTTAGCTTGCAACATTACCACTCCGACCCGTGGTTGTGGATGAACCTTTCAAGCAGTGGGGTTTGGATTTTATTGGCCCTTTGACACCAACCTCTAGTGCCAGTCACACTCATATTTTAACAACAACAGACTATTTTACTAAATGGGTTGAGGCCATTCCGATACGAAAGACAACCTCAGAGATTGTTTGTAATTTTTTGAAGCAGAACATCTTAGTTTGATTTGGAGTCCCATTAAAACTTGTAGCAGACAACGCTACCAATTTCTCCTTTGCTGAAATTTCTTTGTTTTTCTATGATCATGGAATCTCTCTTGCTCACTCATCTGATTATTATCCTTAGGGAAACGGTTAGGCTGAATCCAGTAACAAAAACCTCATTAATATCATGAAAAAATTAGTGAGTTAGAATTTCAAGGATTGACATAAGAAATTGTATGAAGCTCTTTGGGCCATTCGTACATCGCCAAAGAAGGCAATTGGGATGTCTCCATTTGAACTAGTCTATGGTGTTGGCACTCAGGTATCACTTCCTTTAGAGCTGGAAGCCACCAAACTACAAACAGTTATTGAAGATGCTTACTTCCAGAGTTCCTTAGAAAAGTGAATCATGCACGTGACAAAGATTGATGAAGAAAGGGATAAATTGGTGGACCAGATAACAGAACATCAAATGAGGGTAAAAAGAATATTCGACTAGCGAGCAAGGCCTTAAAAGTTCATGTTGGGTGATCAGGTACTGCTTTGGGACAGAAGAAGAGAACCTAAGGGAGCACATACTAAGTTTGAGTTGCTCTGGAAGGGACCATTCTTGATTCATGAGGTAAAAGGACCGAATTCTTTTAAGCTTTGAAATTATATCAACTGTAAACGAAAGTCCCTCATAGTTTTTGTACATAGTGTTTAGTTATTTTACGTTTGTGTTTTGAATAAAGTTTGGCATGCAAAACTAGAGATTCTGGAGTTCTTTTCTAATTCCTTCATAGTTCTAGTCCCCATTCAGAGCCGATCTTAGTCCACTCGTAATTTTTTCCTTTTTAATATTCCAATTTGCGGGTTGCCTTTTGTGTGCTTACTTCCGTCGGGTCATTTATTCCCCTTGTACTTGAACCATTGAACTCTTTTGTCAAAAGGTTCATATGGTTAAATGTTCAAAGAGCGATTTAAAAAGAAAGTTGTTTCGGTCTTTGACACCATGTGAACAAGCGCATTTTATTTTTATTTTTGGTCATTGAAATTTTGAACCCGTTGAACCAAATTTCAAGAGGTTCAAGGGTCAAGGTTTGGAATGCCTTTTAGTGAGTCACAACAATGTATTGTTATATGATGAGCATGAGTCTTTTTACATTGAGTTGATATGTGGTCTTTAACCTTGAACCAAATTTCAATAAGTTCAAAAGGTTCAAGGTTCACTTTAAATAGTCCTTTTCTTTTGCCGCTCATTCCCGATGTTGTTTATGTGCCACCCGTTACTGTTATATTTCTTAAGTGAACTTGAACCATTGAACCTTTTGTTCAAGTGGTTCAAGGTTCATAGGTTCATTTCAAAACTAACCCAAAAGCTTTTTGGTGGAAATAAAAACAGCAACAAGGAATATTCCCTTATTCAACTTTTTGAAATTCTAAATGTGGAAAGTAATCATGCAAACATCAAATTGCATGTGCAGAAGTGATGGATAATTAAGAAGGTATCAGGTTTGTCATTTCACCATTACTTTGCACGCTTGGGTAAATCATGATGAAGCGTGTGTGGTCCTATAGATATTTACCCGTCTGATTAAAGGAAAAATGTATGAGTTTATTTCCATATTTAGGAAGGTCACAGTTGCCATACTTCAATAAATTGGAGGCGCCGAAGGTAAATTCAGCTCTATTCTCCGGAAGAATTTCTAGTTTTCATGGTGTTAATGGGTAAGTTCAATTGTTTCCTCCTAAGTTGTGTTTCTTTATGTACTGAAGTTTTATTAGTGTAGAAAAGGGGGAAATCTAAAAATTGTTGGGGTAGCATATTGTATTGCTTTTAAAATTTCTTGGTTAAGGGAATAGATAGTTAAAATGAGGCCACTGCTGCCAAAGTTTGGCCGAACCTCATGTTTAGTGAGTATCTTTCTGGAAATGGAAGACACCTCCTTAGTTCATGTAGATTTGGGGGATTTCCTTGAAAGGACTAAGAACCCTCAGGTTGGTTCATTAATGGAGAAGATAGTTAAGAGTGGTCCTGTGGAAGCTATTGCATTCCTGCTCGTCGCGTCGTGTCCAGATTTAGTGTTGGCCTACATGAACAGATATGATTCTGAGAACAGGTGTATCAGAACCAGTGATGGTGAGGTGTTAGTCGATATTAATAGGGAAACGATGATGACGACAATGGGTATTCCGCATAAAGAGGAGTATGAGGATTGGACCATTGGAAATTCATACGCCTATTTCTCCAAGAAGAAGAGAAAGTACAAAAGTGTAATTGCAAGAAATTGGCTCTTGAAGGTTCAGAAAGGAGGATCACGATTACCCAAACCCCTAACCAGAGAACACCTCATCGCAGAGGTGTGGGACATTGTTGTGCTTTTGAACAGAGTAAAGGGGAATTCACATTCCTTCTACTAAAAGGACTGGATGTACATTTTCATCCAAGTGGTTCTATCCGATGACAGATTTCTGGATTGGTCTTAGGTAATTGTGGAGACACTTCATGAAGGACTAAGCAATTTTGTGGAGATGACTGGGTTTTACATGTCTTCTTACTTGTTTTATACTTTAGCTTGCATAAGAGATTGCCCTGGATTACCCAATGAACCCTAGATTGATGGAATGTGGGTTTACAATTATTACCCTTTGTTGCAAAAAAAGAGATATGTTGAAGAAATTGATAGATGGAATGGAGTCTTTACGGGAAGACTAGCCTTTGAACTTCAGGGTGATGTAAACAAGAGAATGTCCATTGAGGCTATAGAATTTGTGAGTATATATGCGAGCTTATTTATCCAATTTCCACGGTTTACTCATATATGGGTAGGTGGTTTTGAAGGCTAACCATTCAAATTACCCAAGTACGCCTTTGATAGCTACGTGCTTATAGAAGTGAGCAGGCAGTTGGCTTATATAGATATAAGACTAGGGACAAAGGGTGAATTCGGGATGGTATTTCCCGTTGAGCTTGGGTATTATAGTTGTAAATCGGTATCATATGCCTTGAATCTAGAACTGGAGTTCAAAAGGATGAACCTGCAGCCATATGTGGCTAGGCGAAGATTCGACAACAAAGGTTATGCAAGGGAGAACCTTAATATAGACAGTCATTTCTTCCATAAACCTCCGATAGAGGATTATTGAGAAAACTGCAAGGATGAGCATGGAATGAGAAAGAAGCTGTGGTCAAGATTCACTTTACGACAGATAGCTATCTTGAGGCTCCCAATTAATACATCAGGTGTATTGGAAGATACAAAGGGAGACGTCTTGGATCTTGATTTTGGTACTGATATTGAAGGGAAACCGATTCCAAAAATTGACTGGAAAAAAAAGAGAGGATGATAGCATCCAAACAAGGACCTTCATTGTTGTCAGGAGAACAAAGAGATGGTTGAGGAAACTGAAACACAAGGAGGGTCCTCACATGTCCTCACACGAATCAAGAATTGATTCACACATCGTGGTTCAATCTCCTATTTCTGCCACTAATGAAATTGTTGATGTTGCAGGTGTCTCAAAGCCCGTTGTAAATAAAATACCACCAAGAAGGTCAAGAAGGTCGCCATCCAGTCTTACAGTTGCCTGAGTAACTCGGCCAAGAAGCAAAAAGAAGGGTAGGGAACCTATCCTGCAACAAGTTGTCATGGACCTAGACCCCAACAAAGAGCCTGAACAAACAATGAACTCACAAGATCAATGCGAGCTTGGGATGCAAGAAATGGATAAAAATGAAGAACTAGAAATTCAACATGATCCCATGAATACCCTGGTAATCGTTACCTCCCTAGATGCACAGATCACCCTGCCACCTAAAGAACCTACTAATGCACCAAGATGGTTGGAAGCCGCCATTGGAAAGAAGAGGAGTGCAGTGCTGGTCACCATTCCACTGGAGGACATGGTTAGTAAATGCTTGGAAAAAGCATTAAAGCCCAAAAACCTCAAAACACAAGCAATGCTTGATGTGGATGACACAACAAGACATTGGACAGCTGAAGTGGCCAAGCCCATTCCTGGGAGAGATGCAGATAAGGCCATAGAGGAAGATTTTACTATGGAGAAAATAGATTTGGAGGTTGCATCAAGGGTCATTGATGTAAAACATCTGGAATCCTCTACAAAGAGGATAATCTCAAGGACTTGGAAAGATGAAAAAGACAAGAGAGAAATAAAGAAAATGGTCACATAGATGGCAGAATACATCAAAGCTATTCACAAACCAGATCCTCAACCATTTTCGCATATATTAGTGTCATTTGAACCTAAGTCTCCAGCAAACTAGAAGATGCTTAATCAAGTTCAAAGGAACGAGGTAGTGACCGAGATGTTTAACAAATGGTGGGACCTGATAATTCAACAAGGATCAGAATAAATTATTAACATGGTTAAGGTTTATAAGGATGCAAAAACTGTGAGTAAAGAGTTCGAGCTGGAGATGGTCGCCTGGGAAAAGGAAAGGATTAAGTGGGTAGTGGTTCTCGCACAAATGAATGATGTCCAAAAGTATGGAGTGATGAAGTTCCTAGCTGAGAAACCGACAGAGAACCTAGATGATAATGTGCTATACGTGTCAAAGAGAAACGTGGAATGGTGTAACTCAATCATCGGGTAGGGCCATGAAGAGTCCACCAAGCTGCTCAGAGGACTGACTGACTTGATTGACACTATATAGAAAGACCTTAAATTTATTGATATCCAACTCATGAAGGAGGGATCCAAGGTGATTGAGGAAGTTGTAGACATGACTAAAGTCTTTCAAGAAAGAGTCCATTCTATTCAGACCGCAAAATTCTTGACTAGCGATGACTTTTCAAAGGTAGCAAGGATTGAATCAATGGTCATTGTCTGTTCGGATCACTTAGAGGTTCATAAAGCGAAGGTCACACAGGTGATTATGGATAAAGAAGTGTGGAAGCAGAGGATCATGCACATTGGCCTACCCTATTTCCAAGTCATCCTGAACTTTTCGGCAACACACCTAGAATGGCGTGGATCTGCGAAAAAGCAGGACAAGCCTGTAACTTCCTTAGCTAATGTGGATGTTTAGTTGTTCTAAAATGAAATGTTGGCCTTTCAGTGGCTATTAGTTTGGTTCTCTTTTATGTTATTTTAATGGTTTCTTTCACCGAAGTGAAATTAAATTTTATTTGTTAATCATGTAAAAACTATGGCCTAGTGGCTATTTAAGCTAAAAAGCTGGCCTTTGAAGGGGTTCTAAAACTGTGATTTTGGAAGCAATAGAAAAGTTTTGTGGGAATGATACAATGGCTGATTATTAATGAAATATTGTGTTATCTTTGAATCTGTGCATTCCGAGATTCATAATCTTTCTTAAGTTGTTATGTGGGCATGATATAATCTGGTAATCAGTCATCTTTGCATTTCTTCTCAGTTCATATTTATTATAAGTTGTTGGACGACTCACATGGAGTTGATCTGCTTGATCCCCCCTGCCCTATGAGGCATGAGAGAGTCTTTATTGCGCTATTAGTTTCTCTTACCGAGTCCCCATTTTGTTTTGAATGTATACAACAAATATGTTATAAATCAGATTCTATGAACTCCACTTTTAACATTCTTTCAGAAAAAATTAGGCGTTTATTTGTGTTGATGGATAAATGCTGAAGCCTTTTTAATACTTTCTTGTTAAAATTGTTAGCATATCAATTGTACAATTAATTCATTGCAAGTCATATGAGGAGGGTCCCTCAAATGCAGAGGTTGAATTTTCATTAATTCTTCCAACAGTTGGTAAATTTGTTTCTTTCAAAAGGGAAAAATGGAGTGACATTTTGCTTTAAGGAGATCATAGTTAGAAGTTTAAGAAGGAGACAAATTTGTTAACCAACAGATTTTTGGTGACTCTACTGGGGAGTTGAATTATAAGATTGGTCGCTTAGTTGCAAGACTGGAGTCAAGGAGATTTACTAGGTCCCAAAGAAGGGAAGGGGTTTTTGATGCTGTCTTTCAGGAGTTACATAACCTAAATTTTCAACCCACTTTCTCACCTCAAAGAAGGGCACAAAGTAGGCCTCCTTCCCCATCGTCATCACCACATGTGTCCTTAGTTTGTCAAGCTCTAACCTTGCACAATGTTTCTCTACCTAATATAATCAACCCAACTCCCCTCAATATCATACTCCCAATGGCATCAAATAATCCTTAGGGGGCAGCTGTAGGCCCGTTGAACTTAGGTTTGCATCTTAACCCCTTACCAAAAGGTGTTAGGGATCATTTACCAAAATTTAATGGCGATGGAATGATCATTGTTGATGAACATCTGAATGCCTTTAATGTAGCCCGTGGGATAATAGCGGTTTAACATGAGGATGTTGTTGTGAGGTTGTTCGTCCAAACACTAATCGGGGTAGCAACTGATTGTTTTTATCACTTACCAAATAGTGTGATAACAACCTAGAAAGATCTAAAAATGAGTTTTGAGGCAATATTTAAAGTAGCAAAGGATGAATATTCCCTCTTAGCTCAATTAGCCCAGTTAAAGAAGGAAATTCCTGAATCTATGAGGGACTTTATAGCAAAATTTGATAAGATCTTGCACAAGATTCCAGCTAATCAAAATCCCTCAGATGACAATCTTAAGTGTTTCTTTATTAGTTCTATGCCTTCCAAAATAGGTTTCCTAATCTATAGGCAAAAAGTTGCAGATTTAAATGTTGCTAAAACCCTTGCAGTTGAATAAGAAGATGATTTATTCACAACAGGTAAATGGAAAAGGGAAGTACAGACACCTAATGCTCAGCCTTCAACTTCTTGTTCTGATCCTGTCATCCAGCGATTAATGAATGACGTGATTACCCTTAAAAGATAGTTTCCCAAAGCTAGTACCTCATACCCACCTCCCTACAAAGATATACCTAGAAGGAATGTGAACTAGTCTTTGGGCTATGGGAATAAGACCATGCAATTACCCCCTGCTCAGCAAAGATTAGCAATTGAAGCACCTCCTAGTAAAGGGAATATGTGTGTGTTTCACCTAACTTATGAACATGATGGCAGTTCCTGTCCTGAGGTGGTACGTTATGCACAATTGATGAATTTAAAAGATACCTCAAATGAGTGGGGTGAAGAAGAATCTTCAAAGCAACCTGACGACTCTGAAATCCATTTTCGTGAGTACGAGTCAGATTCAGAAAGAGGCAATGATATTTTGGTTACTTTAGAGGATCCTTCATGTGTTTTGCTCACAAGAAATCAACAAATGTGAAACCCCATATGTCTTCTTCATCATTTACGATGGTCTTCAAAGGTAAAGGGATTGATTCAAAATTGTATAATAATGATTAAAAATTGCAAGAACCCTTATTTTTAAAGCCTTTTGAAAAAGAAAGTTCATTTGATATTATAGAATTTTGCAAATCTTCTCAAATTCAAATCACACCTGTTGAGTACCTAAAGCTAAATCCTAAAGAACTTGATAGACTTGTACAATTAGTGAAACAAAATAATGCACAACAGACTAATGGAATGCAATGATCAGTAAATGTCATATTGCCCTCACATATTAATGAGTTGGTTCATCCCTCGGTTTGTGAAAAGATACCTGAAATAACTGCTCTTCAAACAGATGATTCCATACCCCTTCTTGAGTTGAAACCAGAGCCCTTTCATATATCATTATTCATAAATGGTCATAGGTTGAATAATTGTATTATAGATTCAGGTGCATCCGATAATATAATGCCCTCTGTTGTAGCCAAAGCATTAGGGTTATCCTTGACCAAAACCTTTGGCATATGTTATTCTATGGATTCAAAACAAATTCCTCTACTAGGCCAAATTAAGGATGCTCAAGTAGTTCTTTCCTCCCACCCAGATAAAAGGATCAAGTTGACGATTCTGATAGCTGATATCCCAGCTAGTTATGGCATGATGTTAAGTTGTACTTTCTATAGGGACTTAGGTGGTGAAATCAAAATAGATTGATAACAAGCCACAATTCCTATTGGGAAGCAGTGAGTCATCCTGCAACCTAAACGAAAGTCCAAATTCACTGTTTTCCCATCTAATGACCCTAGGGCCCAGATTTTGTATCATGATTGCCAATTTGGGAACTACATGATTTTGTCTGATAGTGAGGTGGAGGGGGATTCATCTCAAAATGAGGGAAAAGAAAGCCTGTGGCGAATTGAGTTCAATGGCAATTGTGTAGCATCAACTTCTGGTGCAGGAGTAGTGTTAATACCACCTCCGGAAACCCTATTCCTTTTTCCTTCAAGCTAGAGCTCAAAAATACCAACAATACGGCTGAGTATGAGGCCTTGTTGTTAGGCCTAGCTGAAGCTAAGAGATTGGGAGTGAAGCTCCTACGGGTTAAAGGAGATGTTGAACTGATTTTAAAGCAGGTTAGGGGGTTGTTTAGTTTTAAAAATGAAAGGTTGAAGCACTATCGAAATAGAGTTTGGGACGTAATTGAAGATTTCGATGCATTATCCATTGATGCAATACCTTGGGAATTGAACTCAAAAGTAGATTCATTAGCAATCTTAGCTTAATTGCTTATCCCACATCCTGAATTTGTTGAAGAAATTTACAGGGTAGAGTTGGTGTATCGGCCCAGTGTCCCAGACAACTCTGACTTGTGGCAGGTATTTGAGAGTGATAAACAAATAAATAATTTTATGCAAGGTTTAGATATGTTTTCTGCCATATATTTTGAATGTTTTGATGTAGAGTGCAAAGAATTTTCGCTAGAACGAGCCAAGGAGTTGCCTGATGGAATCATGCAGTTGAAAGGAAACAAGATTCCTAAAGGACTAGTTTCTTTGGAGCATCTATCTGATCATAATGATGCCTACAAAAATAACAAAGATGACAAGTCCCGAGAGGCCCAGGATAGTGGAGTTATGAAAAGGTCAACATTGGTACCGAGAATGAACCTAAATATATCAATCTAGAAAAGTGTTGTACACCGAGAGAATATGAGAGGTTCATTAGCCTCCTAGTGGAGTTCACGGATGTGTTTTCCTGGTGTTATGACGATCTTAAGAATTTCAGAGAAGGAAAATTTTAGCACAAGATTCCTTTGAAGCCCAGAGCAAGCCCTTTCCATCAAAAGCTTAGAAACTTCAATCCAAAAGTGGCACAAGCTATATTCCAAGAAGTGGATAAGATGTTAAAAACTAGGATTATACATCCTATCCATCATTCTACATGCATAGCAAATATAGTACCTATCAGAAAGAAAAACGGGGAAATAAGGATTTGCGTAGCCTTTAGAAATCTTAACCAAGCCAGCTTAAAAGACAATTATCCCTTGCCGACCATGGACCACATTTTGCAAACTGTCTCAAGGTCGGAGATGATGTCCATGCTTGATGGATTTTTTGGATATAATCAGATCAGCGTTCAGGAAGTTGATCAACACAAAACTACCTTTATTACTCCCTGGGGTACATTTGAATATATCTGGATGCCCTTTGTTTTGATTAATGCAGGAGCAACATTTCAATGGGTGATGGACTTGTATTTTGGCCACTTCGAGGATAAGATCATTGTTGTATATTTGGATGATTTGACAGTGTTCTCAAAAAGAAGAAAGGACCACCTTTGGGACCTGAGGCAAGTGTTGCAGAGGTGTCGCGAGCATGGGGTATCCTTGAACCCCAAGAAATCAGTGTTTGGAGTCACAGAGGGTAAGTTGCTCGGTCATATTGTTTCTAAAGAAGGGGTGAAAATAGATCTTGAAAGGGTAAGAGCAATTCAACAACTAACTCTACCGTCAAGTAGGAATGTCGTTAGATCTTTCTTCGGGCAGGTGAATTTTCTTTGGAGGTTTATCCTAGACTTTGCTAAGACTACGAGATATATTGTAAATTTGATGAGTGAGAAACAATCTTTCAAATGGAGTGAGGAAGGGAAGAAAGTGTTCGCCTCAATAAAAGATGCTATTGGTCAGGAACCTGTCTTGGTTAATCCTGGTTTCAATAAAGATTTTTTCATCTACTACTATGCCTCAAAGAACACTATGTTAGGTATTTTGTTATAGAAGAATGATGATAATAATGAGGTCCCTTTATCATTCATGAGCATACCTTTGAAAAAGCATGAACTTAAATATTCAATAATGGAAAAGCAAGCATATGCGGTCGTGAAGGCGATGAAATAGTTCAGGTATTATATTCTCCATTCTCATGTTGTGGTTTATGTGCCTCAGTCGACAGTCAAGAGCATTCTAACGGAACAAGACATAGGGATGAATGAAAGGGCTTCTTGGGTATGAAAAAGCTAGGAGTTTGATTTAGACATTAGACCCACAAAATTGGTAAGGGGGCAAGGTTTGTGTAAGCTAATTGCTAAAACTAAGGAGGGAGTGACAGAGGAATTTCCTTTAGTTCTATTTGTTTCTCTACAAGATTCCTGGTTTGCAAATGTAGCTTATTACTTGACATATGGAGATTGCCCAGAACACCTTTCTGCGAAGGAGAAGAGGAACCTGAGACTGAAAGTTGCTAAGTACGTCATGCTTAATGTTGTACTATATAAAAGGGGACTAGATGGAACCTTCTTATGATGTGTTGATAAATCGCTCCAAGGCTCTCTTTTGAAAACATTCCACGACGAGGCCTGTGGGGGTCATTTCTTTTCAACAGTAACTGCTTACAAGATCTTGAGGAACTGCTATTATTGGCCAGTAATGTTTAGGGATGCATATGCATGGGTGGCCAGGTGTAAAAAATGTAAGTTGTTCACCGGTAAACCTCAACTTGCAACATTACCACTCCAACCCATGGTTGTGGATGAACCTTTCAAGCAGTGGGGTCTGGATTTTATTGGCCCCTTGACACCAACCTCTAGTGCCAGTCACACTCATATTTTAACAGCCATAGACTATTTTACTAAATGGGTTGAGGCCATTTCAGTATGAAAGACAACCTCGAAGATTGTTTGTAATTTTTTGAAGCAGGACATCTTAGTTTGATTTGGAGTCCCATTAAAACTTGTAGGAGACAACGCTACCAATTTCTCCTTTGCTAAAATTTCTTTGTTTTTCTATGATCATGGAATCTCTCTTGCTCACTCATCTAATTATTATCCTTAGGGAAACAGTAAGGCTGAATCCAGTAACAAAAACCTCATTAATATCATGAAAAAATTAGTGAGTTAGAATTTCAAGGATTAACATAAGAAACTGTATGAAGCTCTTTGGGCCAATCGTACATCGCCAAAGGGGGCAATTGGGATGTCTCTGTTTGAACTAGTCTATGGTGTTGGCACTCAGGTATCACTTCCTTTAGAGCTGGAAGCCACCAAACTACAAACAGTTATTGAAGATGCTTACTTCTAGAGTTCTTTAGAAAAGTAAATCATGCATCTGACAAAGATTGATGAAGAAAGGGATAAACTGGTGGACCGGATAACAGAACATCAAATGAGGGTAAAAAGAATATTCAATAAGCGAGCAAGGCCTCAAAAGTTCATGTTGGGTGATCAGGTACTATTTTGGGACAGAAGAAGAGAACCTAAGGGAGCACATGCTAAGTTTGAGTCGCTCTAGAAGGGACCATTCTTTATTCATGAGGTAGAAGGACCAAATTCTTTGAAGCTTTGAAATTATATCAACTATAAACGAGAGTCCCTCATAGTTTTTGTACATAGTGTTTAGTTATTTTGCGTTTGTGTTTTGAATAAAGTTTGGCATGCAAAACCAGAGATTCAGGAGTTCATTTCTAATTCCTTCACAGTTCTAGTCCCTAGTTAGAGCCGATGTTAGTCCACTCGTAATTTTTTCCTTTTTAATATTCCAATTTGTGGGTTGCCTTTTGTGCGTTTACTTCCGTCGGGTCATTTATTCCCCTTGTACTTGACCCATTGAACTCTTTTGTCAAAAGGTTCATATGGTTAAAGGTTCAAAGAGCGATTTAAAAAGAAAGTTGTTTTGGTCTTTGTCTCCGTGTGAACAAGCATGTTTTGTTTTTATTTTTGGTCATTGAAGTTTTGAACCCGTTGAACCAAATTTCAAGAGGTTCAAGGGTCAAGGTTCGGAATGCCTTTTAGCGAGTCACGAAAAATGTATTGTTATATGATGAGCGTGAGTCTTTTTACATTGAGTTGATATGCGATCTTTAACCTTGAACCAAATTTCAATCAGTTCAAAAGGTTCAAGGTTCACTTTAAATAGTCCTTTTCTTTTGCCGCTCGTTCCCGGTGTTGTTTTTGTGCTGCCCGTTACTGTTATATTTCTTAAGTGAACTTGAACCATTGAACCTTTTGTTCAAGTGGTTCAAGGTTCATAGGTTCATTTCAAAACTAACCCAAAAGCTTTTTGGTGGAAATAAAAACAACAAGAAGGAATATTCCCTTATTCGACTTTTTGAAATTCTAAATGTGGAAAGTAATCATGCAAACATAAAATTGCATGTGCATAAGTGATGGATAATTAAGAAGGTATCAGGTTTGTTATTTCACCATTACTTTGCACGCTTGGGTAAATCATGATGAAGCATGTGTGGTCCTATAGATATTTACCTGTTTGATTAAAGGAAAAATGTATGAGTTTATTTCCATATTTAAGAAGGTCACAGTTGCCATACTTTAATAAATTGGAGGCACCGAAGGTAAATCCAGCTCTGTTCTCTAGAAGAATTTCCATTTTTCATGGTGTTAACAGGTAAATTCAGTTGTTTTCTCCTAAGTTGTATTTCTTTGTGTACTGAAGTTTTATTAGTGTAGAAAAGGGGGAAATCTTAAAATTTATGGGGTAGCATACTGTATTGCTGTTAAAATTTCTTGGTTAAGGGAATAGATAGTTAAAATGAGGCCACTGCTCCCAAAGTTTGGCCGAACCTCATGTTTAGTGAGTATCTTTCCGGAAATGGAAGACACCTCCTTAGTTCATGTAGATTTGGGGGATTTCCTTGAAAGGACTAAGAACCCTCAGGTTGGTTCATTAATGGAGAAGATAGTTAAGAGTGGTCTTGTGGAAGCTATTGCATTCCCGCTCGTCGTGTCGTGTCCAGATTTAGTGTTGGCCTGCATGAACAGATATGATTATGAGAACAGGTGTATCAAAACCAGTGATGGTGAGGTGTTAGTTAATATTAATAGGGAAACGATGATGACGACAATGGGTATTCCGCATAAAGAGGAGTATGAGGATTGGACCATTGGAAATTCATACGCCTATTTCTCCAAGAAGAAGAGAAAGTACAAAAGTGTAATTGCAAGAAATTGGCTCTTGAAGGTTCAGAAAGGAGGATCACGATTACCCAAAACCCTAACCAGAGAACACCTCATCGCAGATGTGTGGGACATTGTTGTGCTTTTGAATAGAGTAAAGGGGAATTCACATTCCTTCTACTAAAAGGACTGGATGTACATTTTCATCCAAGTGGTTCTATCTGAAGATAGATTTCTGGATTGGTCTTAGGTAATTATGGAGAGACTTCACAAAGGACTAAGCAATTTTGTGGGGATGACTGGGTTTTACATGTCTTCTTAGCTATTTTATATTTTAGCTTGCACAAGAGATTGCCCTGGATTACCCAATGAACCCTAGATTGATGGAATGTGGGTTTACAATTATTACCCTTTGTTGCAACAACAGAGATATGTTGAACAAATTGATAGATGGAATGGAGTCTTTGTGGGAAGACTAGCCTTTTAACTTTAGGGTGATGTAAACAAGAGAATGTACATTGAGGCTATGGAATTTGTGCGTATATATGGGAGTTTCTTTATCCAATTTCCACGGTTTACTTACATACGGGTAGGTGGTTTTGAAGGCCAACCATTCAAATTACCTAGGTACACCTTTGATAGCTACGTGCTTACAGAAGTGAGCAGGTACTTGGCTTATATAGATAAAAGATTAGGGGCAAAGGCTAAATCTGGGGTGGTATTTCCCATTGAACTTGGGTATTACAATTGCAAATCAACATCAGATGCCTTGAATCTAGAACTGGAGTTCAAAAGGATGAACCTGTAGCCATATGTGGCTAGGGGAAGATTTGATAGCAAAGGTTATGCAAGGGAGAACCTTAATATATACAGTCATTTCTGCCATGAATCTCAGATTGAGGATTATTGGGAAAACTGCAAGGATGAGAATGAAGTGAGAAAGAAGTTATGGTCAAGATTCACTTTATGGAAGATAGCTATCTTGAGGCTCCTAGTTAATACATCAGGTGTATTGGAAGATACAGAGGAAGACGTCTTGGATCCTGATTTTGGTACTGAGATTGAAGGGAAACCAATTCCAGAAATTGACTGGAACAAAAAAGAGGATGATAGCATCCAAACAAGGACCTTAAATGTTGTTAGGATAAGATGGTTGAGGAAACTGAAATTCAAGGAGGGTCCTCACATGTCCTCACACGAATCAAGAAGCGAATCACACATCATGGTTCAATCTCCTATTTCTGCCACTAATGAAATTGTTGATGTTGCAGGTGTCTCAAAGACCGCTTTAAAAAAATACTGCCAAGAAGGTCAGGAAGGTCGCCATCCGGTCTTACAACTGCTTGAGTAACTCGGCCAAGAAGAAAAAAGAAGGGTAGGGAGCCTATCCTACAACAGGTCATGGTGGAATTAGACCCCAACGAAGAGCCTGAATAAACAATGAAATCACAAGATCAAAGCAAGCCCGGGATGCAAGAAATGGATACAAATGAAGAACTGGAAATTCAATAGGATCCCATGAATACCTTGGTAATCATTACCTCCCCAGATGCACAGATCAACCCGCCACCTATAGAACCTACCAATGCACCAAGATGGCTGGAAGCCACCATTGGAAAGAAGAGGAGCGTGGTGTCGGTCACCATTCCACTGGAGGACATGGTTAGTAAATGCTTGGGAAAAGCATTAAAGCCCAAAAAGCTCAAAACACAAGCAATGCTTGATGTGGATGACACAACAAGACACTGGACAACTGAAGTGGCCAAGCCCATTCCTAGGAGAGACATAGATAACGCCACAAATGAAGATTTTACTATGGAGAAAATAGATTTAGGGGTTGCATCAAGGGTCGTGGATGTAAAACATTTGGAATCCTCTACAAAGAGGATAATCTCAAGGACTTGGAAAGATGAAAAAGACAAGAGAGAAATGAAGCAAATGGTCACACAGATGGTAGAATACAACAACGCTATTCACAGCCCATATCCTCAACCATTGTCGTAGATACCAGTATCATTTGACCCTAAGTCTCTAGAAAACCATAAGATGCTTGATCAAGTTCAAAGGAACAAGTTAGTGATGAAGATGTTTAACAAATGGCTAGACCTGATAATTCAACAAGGATCAGAATATATTATTAATCTAGTTAAGGTTTATAAGGACGTGGAAACCGTGTGTAAAGAGCTTGAGCTGGAGACGGTCACCTGGGAAAAGGAAAGGATTAAGTGGGTAGTGGTTCTCGCACAAATGAATGATGTCCAAAAGTATGGAGTGATGAAGTTCCTAGCTGAGAAACTGGCAGAGAACCTATATGATAATGTGCTATACATGTCAAAGAAAAACATGGAATGGTGTAATTCAATCATCGGGCAGGGCCATGAAGAGTCCACCAAGCTGCTCAGAGGATTGACTGACTTGATTGACACTATACAGAAAGACCTTAAATGTATTGATATCCAACTCATGAAGGAGGGAGCCAAGGTGATTGAGGAAGTTGCAAACATGACTAAAGTATTTCAAGAAAGAGTCCATTCCATTCAGACCACAAAATCCTTGACTACCGATGACTTTTCAAAGGTAGCAAGGATTGAATCAATGCTCATTGTTTGTTCGGATCACTTAGAGGTTCATAAAGTGAAGGTCACATAGGTGAATATGGACAAAGAAGTGTGGAAGTAGAGGATCATCCACATTGGCCTGCCCTATTTCCAAGTCATCCTGAACTTTTCGGCAGCACACCTAAAATGGCATGGATCCGCGACAAAGCAGGACAATCCCGTAACTTCCTCAGCTAATGTGGATGTTTAATTGTTCTAAAATGAAATGTCGACCTTTCAATGGCTATTAGTTTAGTTCTCTTTTATGTTATTTTAATGGTTTCTTTCACTGAAGTGAAAGTAATAGTTAGTTGTTAATCATGTAAAAACTATGGCCTGGTGGCTATTTAAGCTAAAAAGCTTGCCTTTGAAGGGGTTTTGAAACTATGATTTTGGAAGCAATAGAAAAGTTTTGTGGGAATGATACAATGGCTAATTATCAATGAAATGTTGTGTTATCTTTGAATCTGTGCATTCTGAGATTCGTAATCTTTCTTAAGTTGTTATGTGGGCATGATATAATCTGGTAATCAGTCATCTTTGCATTTCTTCTAAATTCATATTTATTATAAGTTGTTGGACGACTCAAATGGAGTTGATCTACTTTATCCCCCTACCTTGTGAGGCATGAGAGAGTCTTGATTGCGCTATTAGTTTCTCTTACCGAGTCCCCATTTTGTTTTGAATGTATACAACAAATATGTTATAAATCAGATTCTATGAACTCCCCTTTTAACATTCTTTCAGAAAAAATTAGGCGTTTATTTGTGTTGATGGATAAATGCTGAAGCCTTTTTAATACTTTCTTGTTAAAATTGTTAGCATATCAATTGTACAATTAATTCATTGCAAGTCATACGAGGAGGTTCCCTCAAATGCAGAGGTTGAATTTTCATTAATTCTTCCAACTATTGGTAAATTTGTTTGTTTCAAAAGGGAAAAACGGAGTCACATTTTTCTTTAAGGAGATCATAGTTAGAAGTTTACAGAGACAAATATGTTAACCAACAATTAGACTTTTGACTCATATGGAAGAACTTGATATACTCTGGTATTTTAATTTGTACCAAAATGGATGAATGTAAATAAGTTATGTTTCAATTTGAGATGCAAATGCGATAATATTTACAATTGAATTTTTGAAAAAATAAAATAAAATTATAATGCATATATGTAATTAATGATATATTGTTATCTATGTTCACTAACTATTTGGTGTTTTTTTGAGTCGTGAGTTTGTGCAGGTTGTCGAAGATGAGCATGCAGATGAGGTAGAGGTCTTCTAGCTTAATAGTAGTGGTAGTTTCAAAGATGGGAAGCCTTCACACAGATACATGTAGATGCAGTATTGCATAATTTTATTTTGAATGGATAGATTGAGTTGAACAAATTAGTTTACATGTTTTAGTTTAGAAATAATAATAATAATAATAATAATATTATTATTATTATTAATAACATAAAAGTGATAATTTCTTATATTTGACTTATTATTAAAATGTGAATTCTAGTTGGTAATGTAAACTAGATGTGATATTTTATTTTGTCTTTATTTATTTAGAGTAGTTGTTAGAAAACTAATGATTTTCTACATGTGCATAAGAAGTGGAGCTTGTGGGAAATTTAAATATTCCTTGAACTAAAGAGAGAAATCGAGTTCAAACAGTAAGGAGTTCAGTTAAAACTTAACCTTATTAGTTACATATAATTATAACCACCCAAAATGGAGGAGCAAATTTGGGAATTAAGTCACTTTGCATGGGAGATTGAAGGGAAACAAATTATTATCTGATGGTGAGGGAGAAGGAACATGTCTTTGATTTTGGAAAAGGGGAAATATATATAAATATATATAGCGTTGGAAGATCACAGGGAAGGGAGATCAAGCTTAGGAAGGACTAACATAAAGGGGAAGCCCAACATTAAGGACATGAGAACATGATCGTGTTCAGACCCAGAGCCAACCTGTAGATTTAACTCAGAGGTTAAGCTTTTCTGGAGGTAGGCTTCAAGAACTTCTTATGATAGTGTCTTTTTCTTTAAATCAAATATATAAATACTAGAGAGGAAAATTTGGTAGACTATGTAACAATATGATACACTAGAATTAGATTTTATTACAAAGTTTGCTAGTGATCTGCTAATCTGAACCTATTGTGCATCTAGAAGAGAGGGCCCATACCTTTCTCTAGGTTGTGCATTTGGACTTTACTATGACAATGATTGCTTGAATGTATTTTCTCTATGTCCATTTTAGTTCTTGGTTGGCTCACAATTTAGGATGAATTGGTGATCTATGTGCTTGAGAATTGGGAAAATTTTCTCTATACTAATATGGTTGAGTTTGAGCCTCTTGCATATTCTCCCAATGACCTTGGCCTTGAGTCTAATAATATGGTGAACCTTGTTGATAAACCTACATCTCCTAAGGACTTATGCATTACCTTTGATCGTAGTGAGAGTATTGTTGCACCTGATGACCCACTATATATCACTACAAAGATCAAAGATAAACTCTCACGAGGGGTGCTCATTGATCCAACATGCATGGTGAATGTGATCTCACTGAATAAGATCTTTATACTTTACAATTGCATCAAGTAACATATGATAAATCTGATTTAGTGGTCAAGTTGTATGATAGTTTCTCTTACCCTACTATTGGTTCTATTACTCTTCACATTGAGGTTGGTACTAAGTTCTTAGATGTCATTTTTTCTCACAATCTTGCATCGGATCAATTTCATTTGAAGTTGGGACATCCTTGGCTTCCTTCCATGAAAGCGATCCCTTTTTCTATTCATAAATGTCTCAAATTTCCTCATAATGACAAAATTATAACAATCAATCATAGCATGTATCAACCCATGATTAGGTGTGGAGATGTTAACCTTGATTAATTTTGGCCTAAATAATTTGAGCCTCTTAAACCTCAAAGTGATGCTCTCTTTTGATAATCTTATCAAAAGTGAAAGAATGAGATGATCTTGTGTTTGAGTAAGCTTAGATATCCTAGACTTATTCCTCCTCCTCCTCATGATGGACATGTTCTCCTTCCTACACCTTCTATTGTTCCTATCTATGTTGAAGTCTTGTCTCCCACATATTACAAAGGGAAGTGCCCGACATCTCCTATCTTTCAACCTAGTAGACCTTCTTCTATTACTCCTCCTTTAATGGATGAGAAGAAGCCTATGTCTATTGATCCTAAAACTTGACAACCCTCGACTAAAACTAAAAGAAACCATTGTACGAGAGAACGTTGACAAAGATGTCATGCTAAGGCTCATGAACTTGCTTCTCAACCCATTTCCTCCCCAAAGACAACAAATGTTGACTTGGTCCCATTTGTCCAGCCTTCGCCTAACCCTAGGGAGGAAGTTCAACCTAATTCACCAAGATTAAAAATTATTAAGAAAGATGATGGTTCATGTTCCATTCATAGTAAACATAGATGAAGAAATGGATGAAATTGATGTTCATGATAACATTGTTGATACTAATGATTCGAATGATGAATATGAGATTGTTGACGTTGAAAATGATTTATCTAAACAATTTCTAAAAGAATTAATCCTATCTCCTAGTGAAAAACAAAGGGACTCATCATTAGAGCATGGCCCTTCTTTGGAACTTGTAGTAGTTCCATCTATCATGCTCAAAGTTGCTCCTCTTGTATCTTGTACACCTTCCCAAAACTATGTCCAGTAAGATTGGGAGGCAAATGATTTGCTTCAGTCATGTTGTAGATTCTCTCTCCTCTCTTGCTTGTTTGTGATGTGTTTCCCCTATGATGTTCTTTTATGTTATGTTAGGTTCTCTTTGGATGACCCTTGTCACTCCATTGATGCAAGGTAATAAAGAGGCCGAATTTGTTGTGACATTCTTCTATTTGTAGCCCAATTCTTCTATTTGTTGTTCTTTGTGTTGTCTACTTGGGGACAATGCAAAGCATTGAGATCTCTTTTGGTCTCTTCCATGTTGACTCAAAAAGACACATGTTCTCTTCTTCCATTGTGTTTGTGGTTCCACTACCTTTGGCAAATGAGGTCAATTCAATGCAAATATATTCATGATATACATTATTTATTAGAAGAGCATACTGACCCTAGAGTTAGTGAATTCCTTAAATGTGTTATGTTTTGTGACCATTACCCTTTGATTTATCCTTCCTTGCTCAACATATCATTGTGGTAACGTTCTTGTCTTTGGATGCATGCTACCTCAAAAAAATTGCTCCCGATAAGGCATATGCAATCGCTTTAACATGGGGGTGTACACTCTGCTCAATGTTTTTCTTTATACACACACTATCAGATGTCTCGATACTCAAGTTACTTTGCAAACTAATCCTTTTGCTTTGTAATTTAGTATTTTTATTTTTCATGATGCATAGTAAGTTAACCTTAATAGGCTAGTAGTTATGATTCTCTCTCTTTTTTTCTCTTATGATGCCCCTTTTATCTTGATGTTGACATAGTAAGATGCTAAATTCCCTCGGGGGCTTAGTGTGTCTTGTCTCTTTGATGACTTGATAAAAGTTTTCAATGTAAACCTTTGTAGTTTACCAAGAGTATGTATAGTCTCATACTCCTGCTAAAGTGGGGGCTAAATGTAGCATCCTAAATTGTACTCCCTTACAATTTTGTCCTCATTTAGGCCCTCACCTTGGTGTTCGTCCCCCAAGGCCTAATTGGAGCCCTAATTTTCCTCACACCATGCACGAAACTCAATATTTTCAACACCTACACTTTCTTACCCAAAATTTCGAGTCTTTCATTGGTGAAGATTAGAGTGTCCATGTCCTGGTCCTTAGGGACCCAAGCACCCTCACCCTAGTCCTCCCAATCAGGGCCCATTTTGGGGCCTCTCAATGATAACTTGAAAAGGGAAAGAATATTAATCTTGTGTTGGCTCATGTAACTAGAAAATTAATTTATTTTTCAACCAAGCATGTATAAAAGGAGGTCTACCCCTCTCATTTTGACATCCAATAATACATTAAATCAATCCAATATTCCATTAATCAAGCATTTATTCAAATTCAAGTGAGCAAACAATCAGTCTTCTTTCGAGCATTGGAACAGAAGTAAAGTCAATATTCAAGCATTGGAGATGACATTCATGTTCTATGTTTTATGAAGACTATATGAAACCCTAATTCCTTGTGAAGATAAACACAACTTCATAAAAAGGTATATCATTAATGTTTCAGACATTCTCAATATTTCCCTCAAAAGGAAATCATTTTCACTATAACAATTAATTTACATTTCAATTATATTTCATGGTTAATTCCAAAACTGGGGTTTGACCTAAGGAAAACCCTTATTGTGAACAAATTTCCCTTCTCTACTATGTGCAGGAACAAGTGTAGAGCTACAATTTTTAGGATTGAAATTATTCACTGAGTCGAACGTGTTCCCCTCTAGATGGAAATTTTTTTGGTGGACCAGATCAATGGGCATTTTGGTCCTAACAATTCACCAGAATGTAATGGATGGAAAATTAGGGTTTCACAAGTTATGCTTTGTAAACTAGGAAATGGCCTAACTTTAAGATGCATCACTTTAAAAGGAAGATGAACACAATAGATCCAATCTCAATTTTATTAGGAAGAGATTTGAATGCTAATTGGAGTCCACTTTCCTTTTCTTTGAGTTGAAAATGTAATTGAAACAATGTAAATTGAATGATAAATCTAGAGTAAGAGGATACATGCATGAACTACCAACTTGGGATGATTATGCTATCTAATAGTAAAATAGAAAATTCATAACATGTACAAAAATGGATAGGGAATCTGACTGTGCACCTGTGACTGAAATATGATGTTGAATTGATAAGACTAGGCGACTAGACACCTTAGTCTTCTGAGCTACAACTTGGAAATTTGGACTTTGAGACAGTATGGAAGGCAACCTTAAGATTTGGAGTTGAATTGGGAGGACCAAGGCACTGAGTGCTCTATTCCTTGAGAATCAAGTTGAATATTTGATAAAGGAACTGTACCTACTTTTCGAGGTTTCCAAAAGTTTGACTTTGTTAGATACCTATAGCTACACATAAGAGGAAAGAAAGGGGGTTGTGGATAAGAACTAGATAGCGGTTTTACTTAGTCAAATATCAAGTTTGGAATTCACCTTAAATGGAATAGAAATGGAATTGAAAGAATGCCTTTAAGGGCAGAGGAAAGACTTGGAATTGAAATGCTTGAATGTAGATGATTATACCTTCAATAGGTGATCTGCAATTCTCTTAGGACAATTCCTCCGTGTGTTGATGAAATAACATGATAAATAACATTAAATACATCATGAAATCATAGATAAAACATAATGTGAAGATTCCTTGATGTATTTTTCTACTCTTTGAATAAGATCTGCTCTTGAGGGAGAAGAATTGCTCTTGAATTGATGACAATGCTAGCATAAGATGCCATTATGAAAATGAATTGAGATGGATGCCTTATATAGGGATTTGATAATTAAATTTACCATTAGGCCATTTTAGAATTGATATATTTTGACATGGAGCAAGATTTTAATCAGAAAAGACCATGAAATTATCCTCCAAAATTCAAGGAAAAAAGAGTGGGACTAGGTAGCAAAGATTCGCTTTCGTCTTATTAATTTTTTTTTTGAATTTATAGGGATGCAAGATAGCAGGGATATAATGCTAAATCTAACTATATGGATCAAACTATAATACATAGGTATGTAAAATATGGATTGAGAGTTAAAATTAGGGTAAGATTAGGATAAATAAAGATAAAATGATAAAGTACACATCTAGAATTAAGGGTCCAAATAAGAGTGTGATGATGTAATAAAGTGGAATAAGAACTATAATACTAATTAATTACAATAAATATGGTGCCAGGGTACCTCTTCAACAAGAAAATCATGGATCTGAGGATGAATACTAGGATCATAGTGTTTGTCTTAGTGTCTTGTGTTTATGAAAGTTTCATGTATTCAATATAGACCCCACCATGTAAACCAAAGTCACTAATTAGGCAACTTGATAAGCCAATTGAGACAATGTGGTCAATAGGGGTAGTAGGATGTTTGTTTTTGTGTTTGATAGGTTTTTTAGGATTTCTTAGTGGTTTTTGGTTGATACAAGTTGTGTGTATCCCAAACTTGTAGTGTTTGACAACTTTTATGCAAAAATGCAACTTTTGAAAGCAAAAGAGCAACTTTTCAAAATGTGGTTGATGTAAGCCTTTCAACGGCTCTGAACTCCTCAAAATTTGGTTGGTAAACATTGGAGAGGGCTGTAAGCCTTGTGGACATGATTCCCAAGGTAGGATAGGTTGTGGTTTGAAGTTTTTATGCAATAAGAAAAACAAAACTGAGTTTTTCTAGAAATTTTGAGTTTGCAGAGATTGTACATCCTTGTACGAAATGAATTGAGAAAAACCATTCATGGAGTAGTTGGAGGGTTGAGTCAGATTTATTTTTGTGGTGTTTTGAGGATTTTATTGTTTCCGAGTAGAGAGAACCCTTCATTTTTCTGAATGTAACATGGAAAGTCAGGGTTTGACTAGGGTTTTAGCCAAAAATGGCCATATCTTGCATTCTTTCCATCTAGAAGCTTCTTCCTTTGGTGGAGTGCAGGATTGGACTATTTATTCTAGGTTTTTCATGGTTTTTTGCAGGGGATACTTTTTTGTGAGGAGAAAGAGGTAAATCTAGGTAGGCATCTCCATGTGACTACCTTAAGAAAAATTAGGACAATCATCATAAAAATTTGTAATAGTGGATTCCAGACATGCAACCCTAGAATTAGAGGTCATTCACCATCCCCCACATGCTCATGAATTTTTTATTTATTTTGGATTCAAGAAATGGTATTTGCTTTGTAAAATAGGCCTAATTGCTCTAATTAGGTCTCTAGGCCTCTAAGGGGTTTAGACCCTGAAAGTCCAGATCTTGCCAACCCATTTTGAGGATGAGTGTAACTCCAAAAAGGGTATTTGGAATGGTGAGTATTTTGTCAGAGTTTGTGGAATATTTTGGAGTTAAGGTCAATTCTCTCGCTAAATAGGGCTGCTAGCCTAGGGAGTAGGTTTACAAAGAAGTTATAAGGATTTGAGGACAAAACCTTAAACCAATGCTTGGAATAGTCCTTAGCAGTCATGAATGGACCAATTTCAAAGCCCCTAAGAGAAAGAATCATGGAATGGTGTATTAAAGGTGTTGAGGCCTTTTACTCATCTTGAGGAGGTGTTAGCCTAGTGTATTTGTGAGTAGTTCTACCCAAAGGTGTGGAGTCCTTCCTTGTAGGGCTCTTGTGGTCATTTGAAGGGCCAAATCCTAACCCTATTGGAATTGTCCTTAGGCATGTGTGTAGGACTCTGCATCAAGTGGTATTAGAGATTAAGAATGTACTTTGGACCGGAGAAGAAGACAAGATGTCAGAGGAAGAGGGATCCCAAGATATCCCATCAAGGTTGACCAATGCTGAGTTGGATGTCTTGGTAAAGAAGAAGATGGTAGAGAGAAGAGCAGTCAAGGCTGAGAATCAGGCCCTGAGGAATGAAATGGACCAGTTGAAGGGCAAAGTGGAGAGGGGAGAGATACTCTAGAGGAGATGAAGAAGGGGATGAAGAGGAGATCCTTAGGTAGGAAGAACTAGAGGTTCCTAAAGACCAGAGACCCCTGATGAGTGTCCTCAAGTCCGTGGAAAGAAGAAAAATGGATGTGAAGTTGGATCTACTAGTGTTTGTAGGCAAGATAGAGCCTAATGTAGTGATGGAGTGGATAGACTCCTTAGATATTTTCTTTGTGAATGAAGACATACCAGAGAACCAAAGGGTGAAGATGGCCCAATCTAAAATGAAAGGGGCTGCACTGACTTGGTGGAATTTCAATCAAAATGAGAGGGTGAAAGAGGGAAAGAGAAAAGTGGCTACTTGGAAGAAGATGATGGCTTTGGTTAAGGAAGCCTATGTTCCAGTAGACTATAATATCCAATTGCATAAGAGAAGACAAAATTTGAGGCATAAGGAGATGGACATGAGTTCCTATACAGAGGAGTTCATGAAGTTGTGTGTGAAGACTAAGGTAAAGGAGAGTGAAGATGAGAAGGTGGCGAGATATCTCAATGGATTGAGATTTTCCATCCAAGAAGATTTGAACCTCCACACCCCGGAGACAGTCCAAAAATGCTTCTAGTTGGCACTTAAGGTCGAGGAGAAGCTAAAGAGGAGGAAATAACAAAATAGAAGAGGCAAAGGGAGATAGAAAAGAGGGGGAAGAAGTCCTTTCAGAGGCAAAGGAAGTAGTTTTGGATACCAAGGTGAGTCTAATCAAGAAGGCACCAGAGGAGAGAGAAGTTACAACCAAGGAGGAGGCTACAATCAAAGAGGGAGCTTTAGGAGAAGAAGACCATTCTCTAGAGGAAGATCCCAAAGTAGAGGACCCCCTAGATGCTACATCTGCAACCAAGAAGGGCACATGGCTAATAGATATCCGAAGAAGGCTACAAGTTCCATGGGAGAAAGGAGGAGCAATTTGGTGTAGGAATCTGATTGCTAAAGTGTGGCAAGTGCAAACACCTATCAAAGTGTTAATGCTCCTGATAGCTATGGCTTCCCTAAAGGAGGAGAGGCTTTGATGATGAGGAGAGTAGTAACCACCATGAAGTTACCTGACAAGGAGACCTCACAAAGAAAGTCTCTTTTCAAAACTACCTGGAAGGACAGAGGAAAAGTATGCAAGGTCTTGATAGACTCCGGGTCTACTGAAAATTTTATGTCACTTGAAATGGTAGAGAAGCTTAAGTTGAGAAGGTTGCCACATCCTTACCCCTATAAGGTCTCATGGCTCACCTAAGGTCAGAAAGTAGTGGTAGAAGAGCAGGCATGGGTGGAGTTTCAGATTGGATCATACAAGGATAGATTTCTATTTGATATAGCCAAGATGGATGCATGCCACCTCCTATTTGGGAGACCATGGCAATTTGATTTGAAGACTTATCATGATGGGGTTAGAAACACCTATTGAATCACCAAGGATGGTAAAGTGATAGATCTTTTACCACTGATGGAGAATGAGATAGAACCTAAAGGGAAGGATGCCAAAGTATTGTTGATAGAAGGGAAGCAATTCATGAAGGAGATGGCAGAGAAGGATGTAGTTTTCTATGCCCTCATTCCCAAGTCCAAGGTGACAAAGAAGGAACACTTTGCAGAAAGGAAAGAAGAAGGATAGAGGTACATAGACCTTGCAGTTAGACAACTATGTGACAAGTACAAAGGCATCATCTCTGATGGAATGCCAAGATCCCTGCCACCGGTGAGAGACATAAGTCATTGCATAGATTTGATCCCTGGATCTACTCTACCAAACAAAGCAGCATATAAACTTACTCCATATCAAAATGCAGAGATGGAAAGATAAATTGAGGAGTTGCTAGAATCAGGGCTAATTGGCAAAAGCTTAAGCCCATGTGCAGTACTTGCTATCCCTGCACCCAAGAAAGAAGGCACTTAGAGGCTTTGTACAAACTCAAGGGCCATTAGCAAGATAACTATAAGGTATAGGTTCCCAATCCCTAGGATAGAGGATTTACTTGATTTCTTGGGGAGTGCAAAATATTTCACCAAAATTGATCTAAAGAGTGGATATCATCAGATTAGTATAAGATCCGAGGATGAATGGAAAAGAAATTTTAAAACCAATGAGGGGTTGTATGAGTGGAAGGTCATGCCATTTGGGTTGTCCAATGCCCCTAGTACCTTTATGAGGTTGATGAAAGAGGTCTTGGTCGAGTTCATAGGCAAGTTTGTGATAGTATACTTTGATTATATCTTGATATTTAGCCACTCAAGGGAAGAGCACCTCAAACATATAGATATGGTCCTCAAAAGGTTACATGAAGATTAGCTTATGATAAATTTGGATGTGTTTGTTCATGTAGGAGGAGATCATCTACTTGGGCTTTGTAATCTCACAAGGTGAGTTGAAAATGGACTAGGAGAAGGTAAGTGCCATATTGTCTTGACCTACACCTAAAACTATGAATGATGTTCGGAGTTTCCATGGATTAGCAACTTTTTATAGGAAGTTTATAAGGGGATTTAGTCATGTTTGTGCATCAATGCTTGACACCATAAAAGGAGGACAAAAGTGCAAGTTTAGTTAGACTAAGGAGGCAGATGACTCATTTGAAACCTTGAAGAAGAAAGTTTCAGAACAACCAGTCCTTGCCTTACCAGACTTCAACAAGATATTTCAGGTGGAATGTGATGCAAGCCACATGGCTATTGGGGCAGTGCTCAATCAGGAAGGAAGGCCAATTTCCTTTTCTAGTGAAAAGCTAAATGATGCCAAGAGGAGATACTCATCTTATGAATTGGAGATGTATGATTTGGTTCAGTCATTAAAGAAGTGGAGGCACTATTTATTGCCTAAAGAGTTTATAGTTTTCATTGATATCAAGAACTTAGTTTCATAAATAGTCAAGATAAGTTAAACCACCGACACATGAAGTGAGTAGAAACCCTAAAAGCCTTCACCTTCACCCTCAAGCACAAGAAGGGGGTAAAAAAAAAAGTTGCGGATGCCTTGAGCAGGAGGGTCTTAACTATCAATCAAATCAAGATGGAAAGTGTTGGCATTGATTCCTTGAAGAACATGTATGATGCTAATGAAGACTTTGGAGAGATCTACAAGGTATGTGAAACTTTTGGTGAGAGGTATCATGTTGAATTTTCTGAATTTCTGATACAAGATGGATTGCTATTCAAAGGTGGACAATTATGCATTCCTAAGTGTTCAATGAGACTGAATATAATTAGGGAGAAACATTATGGAGAAATGGTAGGTCATTTTGGTCTTGACAAGACCCTTGACCTTGTGAAAAGACACTACTACTGGCCTAAGTTGCAGGCAGATGTAAGGAAGTTTGTGGAGACATGTGTAATTTGTCAAAAAGACAAGGGAAAATCCACCAATGTAGGCTTGTACCAACCCTTACCCATTCCATCTAGGCCATGAGAAAGTATAAGCATGGATTTTGTGTTGGGCCTGCCTAGGACAATGAGGGAGTTTGACAATGTTTTTGTAGTGGTGGACAGATTTAGCAAAATGGCTCATTTCTTGCCATGTAAAACCTCTTGTGATGCCTCATATGTTGTAGACTTGTTCTTCAAATAAATAGTTTAGATACATGGGCTGCTTCTAAACATAGTTTCACACAGGGATGTGAAGTTCATAGGTCACTTTTGGGGGACCCTTTGGAATAAGTTGGGAACTAACCTAGCTTTCTCATCAGCCTACCATCCCCAAATAGATGCACAAACTGAAGTTGTTAATAGGTCCTTAGGGAACCTATTAAGATGTTTGACTAGACAACATGGAGAAAAATGGGACAATATACTATCACAAGCAGAGTTCTCATACAATGACACCATAAATAGGAGGACAGGGAGGTCTCCTTTTCAAATTGTGTATGGCATCCACCCAAGGGGTGTATTAGAGTTGAGGGATTTGCCCAAGGAAGAGCCCATTAGTGCAGATGGTGAAGCTTTTGCATCAACCATCAAGGAGGTCCATGACCAAGTGAAGTCTCATCTCGAACAATTTGTAGTGAAGTACAAGGCTTATGCTGATAAGAAAAAGAGGGATGTACAATTTAGTGTTGGGGACTTGGTATGGGTACATTTGAAGAAGGAGAGACTCCCAAAGGGTAAGCACACCATGCTCATGAAGAGGAAGATTGGACCATGTCAGATTTTGAAGAAATATGGATATAATGCCTATGAAACCAAACTTCCTCCTGATCTTGGATTGTCACCCATTTTCAATGTGTGCAATCTTACACTTTTTAAAGGCGATAGCAATGAAGTGGAGGAACCAATGTAGGTTGCAGCAGACAATGATATTCCAAGGCATGAATCACCAAAGTTGAGCAAGATTCTAGACACTAGAATCACAAAGAGGACAAGGAACAAGGATTAAATTGAGTATTTAGTGGCATGGCAAGACAAACCAGACTCTGAGGAAGTTTGGATGACAGATAAAACAAATTTCCAACCATTGTGCAGACCCCCAAACTTTGATCTTAAGTGGGCTTGAGATCTCTTCTCCTGGAGAGTATGGTGCAGGGGCACCTCTTCAACAAGAAAATCATGGATCTAAGGATGAAAAATAGGATCATAGTGTTTGTCTTAGTGTCTTGTGTTTATGCAAGTTTCATGTATTCAATAAAAACCCCACCATGTAAACCAATGTCACTGATTAGGCAACTTGATAAGCCAATTGGGACAATATGGTCAATAGGGGTAGTAGGATGTTTGTTTTTGTGTTTGATAGTTTTTAGGATATCTTAGTGGTGTTTAGTTAATCCAATTTGTGTGGATACCAAACTTGTAGTGTTTGACAACTTTTATACAAAAATACAACTTTTGAAAATGCAACTTTTGAGAGCAAAAGTGCAACTTTTCAAAATGCGGTTGATGTAAGCCTTTCAACGGTTCCAACCTCCTCCAAATTCAGATAGTAACCATTGGAGTGGTCTATAAGCCTTCTAGAAATTATTCCCAAGGTAGGAGAGTTTGTGGTTTAAATTTTTGATGCAATAAGACAAACAAAACTGAGTTTTTCTAGAAATTATGAGTTTGCAGAGATTGTACGTCCTTGTACGGATTGAATTGAGAAACAAAGTTCATGGAGTAGTTGGAGGTTTGAATCAGATTTATTTTGGTGGTGTTTTGAGGCTTTGATCATTTCTGACTAGGGAGAACCCTTCATTTTTTTGACTGTAACCCAGAAAATCAGGGTTTGGCTAGGGTTTTAGCCAAAAATGGCCATATCTTGCATTCTTTCCATCTAAAAGCTTCTTCCTTTGGTGGACTGTAGGAATGTCCTATTTATTCTAGGGTTTTCATGGATATTTGCAGGGGAGAATTAGTTGTGAGGATAAAGAGGTAAATCTAGGTAGGCATCTCCATGTGACTACCTTAAGCAAAATTAGGACAATCATCATAAAACTTTGTAACGATGGATTCCAAGCATGCAACCCTGGAATTAGAGATTATTCACCATCTCCCACATTCTCATGAAGTTTATTTTGTATTTTGGATTCAAGAAATGGTAGTTGCTTTGTAAAATAGGCCTAATCGCCCTAATTAGGTCTCTAGGCCTCTAAGGGGTTCAAACCCTGAAAGTGAAGATATTGCCAACCCATTTTGGGGATGAGTGTAAATACAAAAAGGGTATCTAGAATGGTGAATATTTTGTCAGAGTGTGTGGAATATTTTGGAGTTAAGTTCAATTCTCTCACTAGATAAGGATACTAGCTTAGGGAGTAGGTTTACAAAGGAGGTATAAGGATTTGAAGACAAAAACTTAAACCAATGCTTGGAATAGTCCTTAGAAGTCATGAATGGACCAATTACAAAGCCCCTAAGAGAAGGAATCATGCAATGGTGTATTGAAGGTGTTGAGGCCTTTTACTCATCTTGAGGAGGTGTTAGCCTAATGGATTTGTGAGTAGTTCTACCCAAAGGTGTGGAGTCCTTACTTGTAGGGACCTTGTGGTCATTTTAAGGGTCAAAGAATAACCCTATTGGACTTTTCCTTAGGCATGTGTGTAGGACTCTACATCAAAATGTCTTATTAATGCATAGAGGAAAAGGAAATACTAAAATAGGTGCTAAGAGAGTGTGAAATTGGACACACTAATAAAGATGTACAATTTACAATGCTACAAATCCTTCCTAATGATTCCATCCAAAATAAAACATAAAATAAGATTTAAATGGAGTACAATGTTTCCCTTCCAAGTCAAGATCAAATTATTCCTTCACCTTCATATCTACCACAAGATCCCATCATTTCTCTAGATCCCCATCAAGATCCCTCCATCCCTTCATCTCCATATCTTCATACTCTATGTACCCCACATGATTCTATCTCTCTAGATGAACCTATCATTATTCCTACTCTACCTTAAGATCCCATCAATCCTCCTAGTCCCTCTCATGATCCCAACACCTCTGCACAAGTTGTTCATGAACCTCTTACATGTCAAATGTGTTCCTCCACTTCCATTAGATTTGGTTTACTCCATAAGCCTATCACATCTTCCATACCATGTCCCCCTCAAAATGGGCTCACATCTTTATTCAAAAGCAACAAATATCAAATTAGTAAAAAGATTAGTCAAAATATTTATCAACACAAATGGGTAGGCCTCCGGGCAAAAGAATGAAGTTGTGTTGCACTTGGGGTTAATTGAGGGTAGTCCAACCAAATTGAGTTCAATCAGACCGAGTCTGGCCAGACTACCACCCAGCCACGCAATGCCTCATGTCGTTGGCGTGGCGCCTAAATGGTGTCAAGAGCTGGACCAGACTATTGGCTACATTATCCCAATTTTTGTGAGCGCTTGATATTATAATTTTTTAAAACAATTCAAAGTAGTTCGACCAAACTCAATCTCACCGGACTAAGTTCAATTGGACTCACCTATGTGGTAGGTGGTGTGGTAGCCAAATCACCTATTTTGTCTTTATTTCTTAAACTTTTCACTTCTACTCAAATTTTCTTTAGGAATTAAGTTAAATAAGAAGCTGATTAGAATTAAAAAAACAAATATTAAATGATATTAAAAATATATATTTTTCACTAAATGAGAGAATCTTCAAAGGGTGTAATTTTTTTTTTGATAATCATAAATTTAGTAGACAAAAGGTGATGCCAACTGAAAACACCAAATTCTGCTATGTTGGTCTTTAAAATATTATAACGAGAAACATGTACATCAAATTTTTTATTTTTTATTTTTAACATTGCATATATATGTCCTCTATTTGGAAAACTAAAATCGACAAAAATTAAGTTCGTTTTCATTTTGTTTGGTGATGCCAACTAGAAGCCCTAATTTTCAACATTTTTTAGTAATAAAAAATCTCTTTAAATATATAAAACAAATTTATTTTTAAAAAGAATAAAAAAAAAAAATAACAAACATAAATTTCATTAATATTTTTATATTTGATCAGTTTACATCATTTTGAAATTTAATTTAGAAATGTCACTTTTATGCGATCAAAGTTAAACAATTTTAGTTGTGTTGGCCACTTCCTTTATAAAAATGTGACACGCCATTTCTATTTTACCCCTCCATGATCAAAGTATAGAAGAATCCCTCCATATTAAAGTAAATCCCGATTGTCATGGCCTTGGTTACATACCTCACTCTCAAGGCATTAGTATACTTGCAAAAAAGTCTAAATATATGCATTCCTCTTCATCCCTTCCATCCATTTTAGGTGCTTATATCCCTCCATCCCTTATTCAAGATCAAAAAAGGCACACATCTTTGAGAACTTTCCTCCTATCCAAAAGATTTCCATATTTTTCCTATTCACCCATGAGTCACATTCCTCTTCCAATCAATTTTGATGCCAAGCATAAAATCCAAAGTTTGGAAATCCACATATATTTATGGATCAACATGTCCCATCTAATCAACATGCACAAAAAAAAGAAAACTATGATCCAAAAATAAAAAGAAACATCCAAAAGGCTACAAAGGCCCATTGAGAAAAAGAAAGAAAAGTAAAAATTCGTATAGGCTCCTAAGTTGCTTGTAGAAGTAATGCATTTGAAGGAATTGTAAAAGGAATAAAAGTAGAAAACCATGTGGGTTCCCAAGTGACTCCTTGATGCACAACATCCTAAATAAAAATAAAATTTGGCATCCAAAATTGCTATCCCTCCATCTAATCATCTCCCACCTTTCAAATCCATTTTGGGTCATTATATCCCAAAATTCATGTCCACTCCTCCATTAAAATTTCAAAATCCAAAATCTTCTTTTCGTCCATCACTCCATGACCCCTTAAGCTATGTGCCAATGTTTCTCTTGCCCACATTCCCATCCACTCCAAAACTGTAAATATTCCTACACTCCCTCCATTATCCAACATGTCTATTTTGCACCATTTCATCCCTCCTATCCAATACTTTGAAATAATCCTTATCCCATTTTATCCAATCATCCATTTCATTATCCTACCAATGTCTTTGAGTATTCCTTCAATAGCCATGGTCCATTGTAGCATATATTTCAAGTGTACAATTCAAACAACAAGATACTTGATTCCTTCCTCCATATCCTGTTATGCATCCATTGTCTTCCAAAAAGGTCGAAAAATAAATAAGAAAGAAAGAAATTTATCATCTTGATGAAAACCTGGCAAATAGGTATCTTGCGTGAAAAAAAAAAGTAAAGAGAAATAATCCATTCATTGGTGAAAACCTGGTAAACAGGTTCCTTGGGAAAGTACCATGATGAAAACCTGGTAAATAGGCATCATGCATAATCCATCATGCTTTGAGCTCTATACTTGGGGGTAAAATTTTTATTCATGCTATCCCACCTATTGCATCATCCATTTTTCCTCATCATCCATTATCCACCATCCTATCTTCATTCATATTTCTCTTTTTCCACCTTTGATCTTGACAAGGTTTGGGATCTCCACAATCATCATGCATCCTATTGGCTTTAACTTATCCACACCTTTTATCCATATCCCTTATCCGATCGATTCCTTGATTCCATCATACATTACTACCTTTGATCTTTCTTATCATATGCATATATCCTATCTCCATCCATACTCCTTTTTCCATCCTTGATCTTGATCAAAACTAAGGACAAAAAGAAGAATGCAAAAACATGGTTTCAAAAGCCTCTTGACATGTCCCTTCACGTGGACCACATACCATTCAATCCACCATGCCATTGTCTGACATTGCCAAATCTCTTAGCTTGGATAAACATGTTATCCCATCATGAGATAGTCCTTGGAAACCAACTCAACTCTGGTTCCATAATAATCTACCTCCATATTTCTCCTATCCATCTCCATTTATGTAGTTCATTCATCCACTCATAATATTCCTTGCCTTGCTAAATATTGGGGGCAAATAAATATATCTTGCTTGTAATCCAAAAAATTCTAAAAATCAAATAAAGTCCTAAAAAGATCCTTAAAAATCAAACACAGTCCTTAAAAAAATTCCCTCAAAATTAAATAAATTCTTGAAAAAATCCCTAAAAGTAGATCAAAAACATTCACAAAATGTCCTAAAATAAGAAAATTCTAAAAACATTCATAAAAGTCTTGAAAAAATCACAAAAAATCAAATATCCTTAAAAAACACTAAATATTGAAAACTACAAAAAAACCAAAAAATGACAATCATTTAATTTTATCGATAAATTATCCCTTGCAAAGATAGACATTTGAGTAGAAATAGATAGAAAACACATAAAATAATGCACTTAACAAATCACACAACAACAAACAAATTATTCAATCATGTCAATAATCAAACAGATCAAACATGTCAAGTTAGTCAATCAACATTATCAGTCCTTTGTTAATTATCATCTATCTTATACAGGGTGCGGTATACTCAAAACTAGACTATGTCTGTCTTTAATGGGGTACTTCATTCCTAAAACCAGACATCATGATTGTCCTATTCAACACAACCTATCAACTTTGACAACAAGACCATAATGGTTGTTGACTCGCTTGGTCTAGTGAGTCTTATCTTTCATTGATTTATCTAAATGATCATGTTCCGATGTTACTCAAGGATATCTACAAGTGATGAGAGTGGTCAGGATGATTCATGGTCTTTTATTTTATCTTTTGTTTGTGGGATGTTTTCATGAAATTCTGGGCAGCTATGTCCTGGGTATTTGTATTGATATGTTCATGTTGTGACTGTCGCACATACCTTGATCTTTAACATACAACTGTTTCAGGATGGATTGAAGGATTCCTTGTCTTCATTATGTTTATTTTCTGTAGAGGTATCAAATTATCACTCTAGATTTATATGTTATGGTTCAATACATTCATTTTTTATATTAAATAAAGCTCTCTAAAGATAAAGTGCACTTATGAAAGCAAGGTTTCATCATTATTGATTGTTCTCTATCTAATTTTTGCCTCTTACTAACACTTCTTCAGTCAATGCTCGTGGTCCTCTTGGTCTTGTTCTTCAATACACAAACTGTAAATTCAAGACTCGTATCTTGCTCGTATAACCTTTGATCTCACTTTTGTTTGCATTTTTGAAATCTTGGCGTTATTTTTGGCAAATTGGCCACTTGTTCCAATTTTTCGCTCAATTTTTTGAGGGGGGCCATTGTAACCTATTGTGGTTGGGGCAGCTTTTAATGCATTTTTTTTAATTTTCTTTGAAAAAACACTTTGAATTGCATTGTCTCAAAGAAGGGCAAAATGTAGACACTATAAAATTGTCAATGCCTAGGACTCCCCTTTTTAACATGTCTCCTTATTGTGCGTTTGGTATTTACTATTCATCGATCCTGTACCATTCTTCTATCCTCTAATTTGATTATTTTCTGTCACTTTTACCTAAATCACTCTTCTTGTTTGCCTCATTAAATAATTTTATCGATTATTCATTCTCTATCTTTTTGGAATCAATTTGACGCATTTTCCTCCTAGGGTTAAATAATTATTCAATTATTGATCCCCTTTATGCTAACATGTACTTCTTAGTATAAATGAATTCATTATTTTTTTATCCCTAATTCTTTTGTCACAATCAAATAAATATTTAATTAGCTAATTACTAATTTGGAGTGAATAAATAAATGAATATTTATTAATTCCACCTCCATTTTAATCTCCAATTCTAACTCCACCTCACTCTTCCATTTTACCAATTTGCTCCACTTCACTAACCTTCCATTTCCCTCTCCACTTGCAAATGACACCTTTCCCATTTGACTTCACTTAACTCATCCTCACATTTGATCTTGTTTGTTGATCACAATCGATCTTGTCCATCTAATTGACCTTCAAAATCTATAAATTGAGTTTTCATTGCTCATTCTCATAACTATGATCTTTCGATTATCCTCACGATCATGCTATCAAATTACCCTTACTTATCTTATTTGTGTACTCACCTATTTGAGAGCTACATCACATTAGAGGAGAAAGAATAAATGATGAATCGACATCAAAGGAATGCAATGAGTTTAATGTCATTTTGAGTTTAATGTTGTTTATTTCATTTTGCATTTTATTTTGATAGGATTACTAGTGTGATTAGGATGTATTTTCTTGGTATTTAGCTTTCGTGGTTGGCTTTTGATATCATGATGCATAATCTAGCAACCATCGAGTGCCCCTAATATTGTATGGGGATTCCCTACCCCTATGATTCTACGGGGTAAATTAATGCACCCTAGTCCATAAAATTGTTTCTTTCTAACTATTTTCCTAGTCGACATGACCTATTAGAGACTAATTATTATTTTAAAATCAATAGAGAGTAATATCATATAAAAAAATCATTTCAAACTACATGATGTTCGATTAGCTTTACTTCGAAAGAAATCCATAGTACACAACTCCCATAATAATTAATAGAGATGAGCCCACCCTAGATCCTACATAAAAAATCACACATAAGAGGAAATTAAAACACATCTTTCTTTTCACTTTGTGTCAGATACAAACCAAAAACCTAGTCAGATACAATCCAACAAAAAAGGCTTAATCCGTTTTAAAATAAGGCTTCTACTATATAATGGCTTTCTTATAGTAGGATCGTAAAGTTTATATTCTTTCACATCATAATTGTAATTGATAATAATAGATTTGATAACCTTGTTCTCTAATTTAGTATGCTTCTCCCTTTGCATATGTGCACATTCATGACAACAAAAAAATAAAGATTCCTTAAATAATGGTTTCTATCTAGCTACACCTCCATAGTTGTTTTATCAACAAGAGATAATATACAAGACCTATTGATTGAAGGTAACAAGTAGTGGCTACAATATTGGCCTGAAACCTTTGTTTCAAGAGACCTACACTTTAGCATACTCATAGTGTTCTCGATTAGTATCTTATTCATCCTTTCTGCAACTTCATTTTATTGTAGAGAATACAAAATTTTGTTCTACCTTTGAATGCCACAATCCTCACATAAGTTATCAAAATATGTTAAAAAATGTTCACCACCATTATCAGCCCTCAAACAATTCATTGTTTTACCAATCTAAGTTTCTACTATAAGTTTGAACTTCTTAAAATGACATAAAACTTGAGATTTTCTCATGAGAAAAGAAATCTATGTACTCCTACCATAGTCATCAATAAAAGTAAGATGGTACACTTTTTTAAAATTGAAGGAACATCTACAAGAGCCAAAAATATAAATGAATAAGATCCAACAACCCCAAAGACATACGAGAACTTGATTTCATACAATATGCCTAGGGTGATGATGTATTTATTTTTTATTTTTTGTGATTCTCATGACATGCTCACTTCTAAGGTTTCTCACATTATTTGTCTATAATTTTAAATAAATGATAAATGTTGTTAAATACAAGATAGCACATAAATCTACATAAACATGCACTAAGTTGACTCACAATGGCTAGTAGGGAACAATTGAAATTTTGAATTGAGATTCAAACAATCAAAGTTTAGATTCAAATACATAGAAGCGACCTAAGTCAATTTTGCACTCATGAACCTAAACCAAAGTGACTAAGGAAAAAACTTAATATTAGAACTGATTCATAAGAATAAATAATGAATGAAGACAAGCTAAATTAAAATTTTGAATTTAAATTTAATGCAAAAATATACCACATATAATCTTATTATTACATAGATAACAATCTAATTAAAATAAATCCTAAACATAAAAATAATAAAATATAAATATATAATTTTCAACATGACAAAGACATCTAAATTAAATAAGTTTTAATTATGTAATAATCTTTAATACTACTTATACTCATCTTAGAATATTCTTCAGTGAATCCTCCATTCACCTCTAGCAAATATTTAATACTACTTGTGCTCATTGTATAATATCAAAGAACATCGTTGCAGTCTCATGTTTCTTAACCATCTTTATATTTCATACACCATTCCAACTTGAAAGAGTCGTGCAAGTGGTACGTGCAAGGTGGAAATGGTTGATCTGCAATTCTTTTCAAGAAGATCATAGATATTGTCAATCACAAATCTCTCAAAAGCACCAGTCTTCTCACTAGTTTTGAGTGTAGTTTTCCCCAACACAAACATTGCCCCCACATTCTTTGCCAATTCAAGCTGTTGCACTTCCTCATATGCAGAGAAGTTATTCTCTGCCACTAAAGTCCTGCTCTGATCCCGACCTTCTCTACTAGTGGTCCTGATGTATTCTTTTATGCTTTCAATAACCTGGTTTATAAATTCATCTCCTTCAAAGCTCGGGTCATCCATATAACCATATTGAGCTATACATCTGTAGGTACCCTTTGGTCCCAGTCTCCGAACCTGGTATCTCTCTTCTATTAGCACACTCTTGACTGGAAGCACTCTTACTGTAAGAAAAATAAGAATCTCATGAAGAGAACCCATAGTATTCACATAGTGCCTAAACATTGGTGGCAAACCATAGAGGAGGTCACTGCAAAAGAAAGAAACTCCTGGTACTCTGTAGCCCACTTTGGCAACCAGTTCATTCACATCTTGTGGACTTAATTTTTTCTCCATTGTATATGTATTCTTCTTATTCCGCCCATAATTCCAAAAGAACATTATGATCAGAAAGAATACCGAAATTAGAAACGGAGCCCAACCACCTTGCGGTACCTTATTCAATAGAGATGACAGATAAATACCTTCGATCAGGAAAAAGACTATAAAGAAGGGCAGTATAAGTGATATATGTATGTTCCAAACTACAAGCATGATCACGCTCACCAAGCATGTTGTAATAAGCATCACGGAAACCACAGCAACACCTGCACCACAGAATACGAAGATTAATATTGAAAATTCGAAAAAAATCATACCATGTAATATATTTTGTGGGGCATCAACTATTTTAAGGTCTTACAAATGAGATGATAAGCTCACGAAGCATAAATTTGGAAGAAGCTCTATAACTAAATATTTTGATCTAGAATAAATTAAGACCATGGAAATGATGGATACTCTCTAAGTTGAGACCTTGACAATGATGCAACACTATGATCAAATGCATAAGTTTATATCCAGAGTGAGGACCCTTTTCATAAATCTTCAATATTCTTACCATAGGCGTTTCCAATTGAGGTACCATCTTTGAAACCCAAGAGTATTGCAAGGCAGAGAATCATTAATATGTAGTTAATCTCTGGAGAGTAGATCCGACCCTCCTTGTCTTTTGATGTTTGAATAATCTTCACCCGAGGGAAGCAACCTAGTGCCATAGATTGCTTTATGATTGAGAAGGTTGCCGAAATCAATGCTTGACTGGCAACTATGGCCGCTAAAGTGGCAACAACAAACATTGGCCAATACACTGCCTTGTTTTTTGGTAATGATTTGTAGAATACATTCTCTACGTCCTCTTTATTCTTGATCAAATAAGCTGCTTGCCCCGAGTATGCCAGAATCAGGGCAGGGTAGACCAGAAAAGAGAAAGCAATCTGCAATGCAAAATCCCAATTTGTCATCAAAACACAAACCAAATATGAAATTGAAACTCTATTAGTTAAGTCTTTTGAAATTAGTTGAACCTGGATGGAATCCTGATTGAAGTGGCCCAAGTCAGCAAACATAGCCTCAGAACCTGGTTTAAATATTGACACTTTTAGGCTCTCTTCGTAATCCTTGCTCTATGCAAAAACTTGCAAACTAGTTATCAAGTATATAGGAGAATTCTAAGATTGCTTGAGCCATATTTTTCAGTATAGTATGCATCACTAGATGAAAATCTTTTACAAACCTGTTACAGCTAAGACTGTGCCTCCAAGGAGCACCAATCCTTGTTTCCCATTATTTTGAAAGAAACGGACTATGTAGTAAGGGCTCATTGCCTCGAATACTCCCGGGTAGTATTTAATAATGTTATATACTCCAATAATGGCATTGCTAACGAACCAAACAATCGCTATAGGGGAGAATAGAAAACTCACTTTACCAGTACCAAATATTTGAACAAGAAAGAGTAGTACAAGGATTGCAGCTGACACGCCCAGAACAGCATCTGTATGAAGTATAGTATTTAGTATTGTATGTCTTAATTCACTCTATACAAGATATGATATTGTATTTAAGATAAATAAATATGGGGATTAGCTTAATATGTTAAGATCCCTGGTGCTTTATGATATGATGTGGATTTTGTATGTGTGTCTTACCTCTGCCGAGTCTATAGGTCTCTACTTGAATTCCTTCGACAGCAGACAACACTGCTCAATATTTAAAAGAATAAGTAAAATTAGCTAACAATTTTGAAAGCTGTAAAAGAAGTCTTTAACTTAGAGCTCTACCTGTCACCAAAGAAAACCCTACGAATCCTCTATCAAATAGAAATAATTAAAATATAAAGAATTCATTTTAGACCTGAAATTACAGGGGTGAGTGCTCCATCGCCAATCACCATGTAGGTGCCAATCATCACAAAAATAAGCAGAACTCTCTGTGCCACTGCACTCTTCTCAAGCAGTTCCTTTATCTTGTAGTTAAGATTTCTCAGATTATATCGTTTTCCAAAATGGGTTAAACTATAATTCGGAGGAAATTGTTCGAACTGCGTTCCACCATTTTGCCCCATATTGACATGCCGACATAACAATGAATATAGAGCAAATGTTCCTCCTGAACAAAAGGAAGTGAATTATAACAACTGTATTTAGAAAAAAAGTTGAATTATACATTCGGTGGATACCAACATATAGAAGAGATCAATATGCTCAATTTTTAAAACAGTTGGGGGAAGAAGGAATCGTAAAATTGGGTCCAACATATATTGCTTACCTTCTCCGTGAGCATCTGCTCTGATAACAATCAAGATATACTTGATGAGGCTGATGAATGTTAATGACCAGTATATGATGCTCAGATATCCCAAAATATCCTCCTTCGTCGGTTTATGATTCTTGTCTTCTCCATGATTTACAGTAAGAAAATTGAAGGTATAGAGGGGTGAAGTGCCAACATCTCCATAAATAACTCCAAGCGTTTCATAAGCTAGAAACAAGGTTGCCCACTTTCCAACATCCTGCGTTCCCCCAGAACAAAACAAAAGGATCATCTATGTAAGAGAAGTTTGTTTTCAGTTTGCAATGTTCTTCTACTAATATAAGGAATGGAAAACAAAAAGAAAGGACCATACCGCCCTGCATACTCCATTGGAGGGAGGTATCATCATGTGAGCTCACCTTTTTCATGGGAAGGGAAATTGAACTCTTTGGCGATTCACCAATATCTCTAATTGCTTCTGACATCTCCACTCTGCGATCATTACGGCATTCCGGGCCATCCATCCTGATCTTTTCAAATCTGTTGTTATGAAACAAAAACAGAACCTGCGTTAACACCAACACTAGATAATTACTTGCATACTAATAAAGGCAAAAGCTCGACTCATAAAGAAAAGATCAGAGCTAAATTTCAAATTCCAACGTTACAATCAATGAGTAATATAGAATATGGACAAGCCATTGCAATGAGGTTTATAAATATGCTTGCATTATTCACGTTAAAATAACAATTCGAAATAAAATAACGAGCTAAAATTGAAATAGGCTGCTGTCAGCGTGGCAAAGATGTCACGAAGAGGAAATTATTGAGGCCGGACCAAACAAAACTTCTAGGGAGAAACAATAATTCGCTCGTCATTACAATATCCGAGGCATTCAATAATTTGTTTTATTGTAAATAAAGATTATTCATTAGAATATTTAATTTATTTGAAAGTCATAAATTTTTAACTATGAATTAACTTTTTAATTTTAGGGAAGGTGACATAAATAAATGATATGTTCAATGTTGTAAAATTAGTATATATATTTTTTTTTAAATGTGTAAAATATATTGATAGATATTATTTTAAAACAAAGTTGTTTTTATTGTACCAAGACGTATTATATTTACATATGGATGTAATAACGTTCATTAATTAAAAATGTTTGTGATACTTAAATGCGTGAAAAATAATAAAAATCAATTGATTATTATTTTTTAAATTTTATATTATGTTATCTTCATTTCTACCTCTCAATTTCCACTCTCTTTGAATTTAATGATCAATCAATTTTGTCTATCTTCACCATTGATTGATGTTAGATAATCTATAATATAGTAGTATAATAATAGATTAAAAAATAATATTATTATTTATGAGGGATTGAAAGTGTCCCTCCATAAAATCTACTTTTTCCTCAACGAAGAATGGATATAAAATAATATAATAATAATGTAGTTAGATTTTTTTGCTTTGGTCAATAGTTTAATAGTAATATAACAATATAATAATTTTTTAAGTGAAATAATGAACCAATAGGAGCATACTTTAAATATATTCCTCTAAAGATAGATATGCTAGTGAATAAATCTACTTGCATCTAAAAGAGTTCTTTATATTTTATTCCATATATATTCATAAATAGACACAAAGTCAAAAAGATATACCCAAACACTTAATTGATAATTATGATCATGATGATTTTACTCTCAGGCATCAAAAACTTAAATTATCTTATTATCCTTGTACATCTGATCCAAACAGATTCTTGATAAATGTAGATATCACCATTATTAAAGCTAATTAGTACATATGATCAAATAAATTATAGTTTCATATATACAGTGATGTAGATCAAGAGTGTTCTTAATAATTACAATACTTTCTTTTAAGAAAAATGACTGAAATAGAAATGATCTCAGATAAACATTAAAAAAATGGGATCTTTTAAAAAAATTGCCAACAAAAATAAAACCTTATTAAAATAATCTCAATTTTTTAATTTTATAGTTGCAATTCTTATCTTGCAAATTATACACTTTTATTTTCTGATTTATCATATTCACTTATAGTTACTAGATTTGACAATATTTGATTATATAAATAAATGTGAAAATGGGATCTCGAATTTAAACTCGATTGATGGAATCACACACTATTTTAGTTGTATTCCAAGAGATGAAGATATGACTTCTTGCACTGTAAACAAAAGAGATTGAAAACCACATAATTAAGCCTTGAGAAATATATGACCTATTGGCAACAATTTTGTTTGCTACAAATGTGACGATGTAATTCTTCTTCTCCATAATCGCTCCAAATGATGGACTCACAAGAAAAATTTTGATTTTAAAAAGAAATTCAATAGCTACTATGCCTGCTTATGGATGTTGTTAGTAAGGTGTCTTGTGCAGCTAAACCATCAATCGTTCCTCTTTATGAGTGGACTCTATAACCTGGTAGTTGTAGATCTGTGTAAAGGTAATTCAAAACCTCTAGTAGAGGATATGATATGTGCTTTGTATGCATGTTTCAATATGAAAATTTAGTGCAGATCGACAAAACAAAGATATAAGAGGAAATACCTTCTAATTTCTTCTTTGCATGTTATATCATATTGTATTATTTTTTCTAAGACCTAAAGTAATTTGGTTAAGAAGATAATATTTTTTAGGGTAAGGTTCTATGGAGGGGGCTTCTTAAAATTTTTTAGTGGGTGATGCTGCAATTTTTGAGGAATATTTTAAAGCTAGTGGTCCTATGATTTAGTAGTGCAGATCAACTTAAAAGTTTAAGCTCCAAAATTAATTTAGGGAATTTAAAATAGAAACTAATTGACAAGTGGCAAAAAATATCTCTAAGCTGGTGGGGAAATTTCTAGCCCCACTCCAATTGAACCTGCTGAAATATGCAATCCTAAAATGTAGGGGCTCCTATTTTTCAAGAAAAGATTCAAAGTTATCTAGTAGCATAAGTATTTTTTATTCATGGGACCTCCTACTCCATGAAAATAAATCCCAATGCCCCCCTCATGGGATCTTATCCTTACTATCTTCTAATATTATTATACCATTTAATATGTGATATACCCTTTTTTTAAACACTAAAGTTATTTGGTTAGGAAGATATTGTTATTACCATCTTATAATATTAGTGCATATTTACCTTTTAGTATTTGTTGATCTCTAAAGCTTTCTCTAAAGAAACTAGAGTCTAGAAACTTCACAAACATAGGATTGTGATTCGTGAAAAAACCTCTAGATTTTAAATAAGTCGACTCTTATGGTTTCTAAGGTTCTAAAAAGGTAAAAATAGATGCTAAAAGAAATTAAACAAAGATTCTAATCTAAGGCGATGCACCAACATTTAAATAAATTTTCCTTTTAATAAAGCATAATACAACTCATAACAATAATTAAATTCATAGTGATTCTAAAAGAGCATATACATGATTTAAAATCCTAATATATATATATATATATATATATATATATATATATATATATATATATATATATATATATATATATATATATATATATATATATATATATATATATATATATATATATATTACAGTATTATGAATCATAGAAGCCTGATCAATAAAAATAGGAAACAAATAATTCTAGATAAATGTGCATAAAATGCCACAAACTCTTCATTGTTGGAAGGAGAACAGAGTACATAAGGCCATAATGACACATAGTAAGATATTAAAATCCATCCATGAGAAGCACCTGTTAAGGCTCACTAGAAGTCAAATGTCTCTATTATTTATAAAAAATGTATTCTATAGAATTCCTATTATATCAAAAAATTAATTTTATAGACTAGTTCATTCCACAATCATGAAAAAGATTCTTGATGCAACTGAACCTTGTTGGGGCTCTTGGTTAAAGGTGGATGAAAATGGTTGGCATCCAATCTTTTTCACTAATATAACTCATAGTTATTTCTCCTTCTCTCATGGAATGACTTAGACATAAGTCATGGAAAAAAAAAACCAATGGCACAACTTAGAAAATGTTGGGAAAATAGGTGTTGTACACATTGCATAATAATATTTATAATTGTAATATTTATTTATTATGTGAGTTTCCAATGGACATGTAATGTAATATTTTTTTATTCGATGTTGCACATGGACATGTAACATGTAGAGATTCTTTTGGAATATTCTCCAGACCACTTGATGAGTTGTATTGTAACATTGAGATATATTATATTGTATTTATTTAATATTGGAGAAATTAATTTAATAAAGTACCCAATATTATATGTGGGGTCAATGGGGTAGTTAGCCCATGGTATTTGCACATGGTTTTGATGTAATACCACAGGGTGGTTTTGTGGGAGCTCATGTCTATAAAAGCAACCGCAAGGGTAGTTGTTTGGATCAGCCAATTAGCTAGGCTTAGCATTTGTGGAGGTTGGGAGCATGGCATGTGATGTGTGGCTACATGCTTGTTCACATGTATTGCTTGTTGATGGATGGGGCTTTAGAAGCTTTCATGGTTGTATTGTAATGTCGCATTGCTAAATAATATATGGTGATGAATGCTTTTGGAGGCTGGGTTTTTCCCACATGAGGGTTTTCCTAGGGTATATCTTGTGTCATCTTTGATGGGTATGTTGTCTATTCTTTGCATGTGGATTCTATGTGATTATTTTGTTGAAATCTAAATTGGTTTATCTGGAAATTGTCAAAAAGTTGGTTGCATGTTTCCTTACAAGTGGTATTAGAGCTATGATTTATGGTGTTATAACCTTAGGTGTTGAATCCATGAATGTATGAAAAAATGTTAAGGCAAGACAAGACATGAGGGTTTGTTTCAGGTTGTGGGTTGCAGATTTGGTGTTATAAAAATATGGATTTATGTTTTAGGGGTGAAATTTTAGATTTGACCCCATGGCTATGATCAACGAAACCCGAAGATCAATTTTGATATATGATTCACTCTATTTTGATGATAAAGGCCCGAATTTGAAAAAAAAATAGACAATACAATTGTATGGCTGTAGTGCCTATGTAGTGGTGTTGTGAAAAAAAAAATTAAAATTGAATTGTTGTTAAAACTGAAAGGGAGTTTTGAAAAAATTGTTTGAAAAATATAAAAAAAATTGAAAAGGTAAAAAAAATGATTAAATGTTGGGGGGGGGGTCCGCAGACTCCCCCATGACCCACAGGGCTCTATGTTGGACAAAACCTGCGACGATAGGTATTGACAATAGCTACTGCATGAGGCAAGTATTGGCAGGCCCTGCCATGCGCATGCTCCCTATTGGCGAGGTACCACCAACAAAGGTACTGATAGGGCCGGGCCTTAGTGGTGGCCACACCCCCACCACCGCCGCTTATTAAATATTAAAATAAACAAAAAAATCCACCATTTGTAATAAAATGAAAAATTACAATTTATCTTTTTGAAGTTTTTTCAATAAAATAAAACATTAAATGTCTTTTTTAAGTTTTTTAAATAAAAATTGAGAAATTGTTTTTGATAAAGATAAATAGGTTCTATAGGGACTTGAAACCCAAAGTTTTACAGACCAAGGCCAACAACCAAAAAGACATTAATCATGAGCAAAAGAGGGGATAAACCCCACAAAGACCCAACACCGGAAAAAAAAAAAAAAAATTCTCCAAAAAAGATAGGAAAAGGACCTCAACTAAGTGAGTTCACCAATTCAGTATTCTTCTAAATAATATTCTTATTGATTTTCTCCAAATCCTCCATGATGAATCTGGAGGTACCCTGGTCTTGGCTCTAGCTCTTGGTCCTAGTACAGGGACCTAGACGAGTCTACCCTCCAGTAGCACTCTGGCCATTCTCTGAAGCATTCTTTTTCTATTTCCCCCCCAAGGGAGGATCGATGGCTATGGGTCTGGTTCTATAGTCAGCCATCATGGCATTGATTTTCTTCAAATCTTCAACACTATTACTCATCGCCTCCCTTCTAATTTCCACCAGATTATTCAGGTTGTCTATGATGTCATTCACATACTCTTCCAGCTTATCAATTTTGCGCTCATGGAAGATCTTCATAGTTTCAACATCTTGAGATATCTTTAGAATCATGCTCATGATCTTCTTAGATTTACTAGGCCTAGGGGACTTCGTGAAAGTTTCAATAATTCCCTTAATCCCATTTTTTAGGGTTCCAATTTCCTTATCCACCCACTTCCTACAGTTCTCCTAGCCCCTAGTGACCTCCAAAATTAGGTCTTCCAGCACCTTCTCCCCCTTTTTATCACCTTCATTCTCCTTATTCACCATCCCCTATTTCTCGTTATCCACATTGATGGGGATGTCCAACCTAGTCTCATGGTCCTTGTCTTTGGACCCACTTGACTTGGTCAATTTCATTTTCTTCTTGATGGGTGTCTCCAAGTCTTGCATTTTACTGCTACTGCATTTAAATTTGCTTCCGCCTACCTTGATGGATTGGTTTTTTTTCTACTATTGGTTCTCGGGGTAACCATAACCTCCCCTTCTTTCTTTGGTCTATACTCAGGGTCCTCTGAATCCTTGATATCACACCAATCCATGGTAGTGCCATTGTCATCCTCTTCCAACTCCATGTCAAAAACAAACTACACCTCAGGGTTAGAGGAGGAAATGTAGGTTTTATCCATGGGGGAAGGTTTCACTTCATGTGCTTTGGCATACTCCATGATTACCATGATAAGCCCCTCATGAAGGACCGGATTGTCCAGGTTCTCAACATGTTTTGCTAAACTATTTTCCAAGGATGAAACCAGGTAGAAGGGGATGGAAATAATTTTACCATGCCTAAAATGGTTTAAGATTGTAAAATGATATGAGAAAATACTAGCATATCTACCATCAAGAGTGATGTACCTCATGACGAATTTTTCCATGTTCGCCCAGAGGGAATTCAGTTCTTTCCTATTGTAGCCACCGTCCACCATTTTAGATACCCTCTATTGTTCCTTTTCCTTGTCAAAAAAAGAAGCAATGGTATCCTCACCTGATTTCCTTTCTCTATAAATTTTTTTCCCTCCATAGCAAGTCTAGTAATAGTGGCAACCAGGGTTTTGTCAACACAGAATTCCACCCCATAAATGGCTAACACACCCTAGTTCCAACCTTTGATAAAGCTTTCAGTAACTAGGGAAGAGTTGCCATGAAGTCTCTCTAGATAGGGGACCATCCCACCATCAGAGATTTCCTCCCAGACCTCCTTATTCTTCTGCCACTTATCATAGGTCGTGGGTTCATGCCTATTCTTGTCACCACCCATTCTGTTACTTAGGCAATCTAGACAACTACTCTCTAAATGCAAAACCAGGAAAAAGAAAAACCTGAAATAGGGCGAGCTGAAGTTTCTAGAGTTTCTCAAAGTGGTAATAATTTTAATTACCATCCAAACAACTCCCATCCTATCATAATCTTCCAACATTAAAGTCATTTGTAAGGCTGAAGATATCGACATCATTTCTTGTCAGGTCACACAGAGTTTTCAGGAAGGTTTCCCTTCCGCTCCACCATTTAACTGTCACATTATCAACAGTCAGGTTGGCAGCATGATCAACCAATTTATTTCCTTCTTGGAAAACATGCAAAATCTTGAAATCCTCCAGGCTGACAATGATTTCAAGGAAATCCTTGATTAGGTTCACAATAGTCTAGCTAGGCTCCATACTACCCCTGATGCATTTCACAATTTTAAGCGAGTCACTTTCCAACCAGACCCATCTAAAGCCCTCCTTGGTCTCCATGTGTAGCCCTATGTAGGCTGCGTTGGCCTCCACATAATGGTTAGTATGGGTGCCGAAAGGGAGTGCCACCGCAAAGATCAACAAAAGAAAATGATTCCTTGCCACTCCCCCATAGCTTGTCGGCCCAAGATTTCCCTTGGCCACCCCATCAATGTTGATTTTGATCCACCCCGGAGGGGGAGGATGCCATGACACATTCACTCTGCTATGTTTTATTTTATAGACTGGGAGAGATATATTCCAACAAATCTTTCATCTTTTGATAATATCCCATTCCTCGTGGTTAGAATGAAGTGTTGGGTCATTTTTCCTACCTGGACAATAATTCAGAAAGTTTTCCTTAATAGCAGTCCTTATTCTGATTGCCACCACTTGAGCAGTAGACTCCATATCTCTGAAAACCCTATTATTTCTTTCCTTCCAGATATCCCAGACAATATGAGGCATGGATGTGTTCCACAAGATACTAATCACATGGTTACTAAAGGGGCACTTCCATTGGCACCAAAAGTTCTATATAGAATCAAGGAAGACCCAATTAAAGCTCCACAGGTTGAAAAAGAAAGCCCAAATATCCCTGGCAAAAGAACAATGTAAGAACAAATGTTCTACACTTTCAGCTTCTTCTTTACATAAAAAACATCTATTAGTGATTGGGAGACAATGTTTATATAGATTATCAGAGGTAGAGATCTTTTTTTGCATGAACAACTAGAAGAAGACATAATTTTAGGAATTAAGAATTTATTCCAAACTCATGCCCAAAAGAGGGCAGGAGTACAAGACCTGGTAATGATCCCGAAAGCATCCGCCTCCACAAATTGGCCAAAAGTAGATCAATTCCAAATGACCAAGTTCTCCACTCGAGAGGAGGGGATGGGGATCAGGTTAAGTCAAGATTGAAAAGGTGCCAATGACTCATCAAAGCTTTTGAGGTCCACCCAACCACCATCACTGATATAATTCACCACCCAGGAGCCAATCAATCTAATGCATTGATCTTTGAATTGAGAAGCCCACAACGAATCAGACAATAGACCCTCTCCCATCCACCAATCATCCCAAAACCTAATATTTCTCCCATTCCCCAGAACCCATCTGTATCCTTGACTGATGATGGGGTTGGAACTGAAGAAGTTGTTCCATAGATAAGAAGCCAAAGATGGGAGGGATTAATTTCCAGCATCCTTTGGAAACCATGAATCTGGTATTTGTTCTTAAAAATATCAATCCATTCATTGCTCTCCTTTAAACACCTCCAAAGTTGTTTGGCCATTAAAGCCCTATTGAATTCTCTCAAATGCCTAATATCCAAACCTCCCCCTATTTCTAGGTAAGCAGACTTGGTCCCACACAACTAAATGGAGCCTACTTTTGGATTCAGTACCCGACCAAAGAAAATACTTATGTATTCTTTCCATTCTATCAACAAATTTGACTGATATTTTAAAGAGGCTCATAGCATAGACCAGAAGGTTCTGAAGTGAAGCCTTGATCAATTGAAGTTTACCTGCTTGACTTAATAAAGCCCCTTTCCACTCAGGCAACTTATTTTGGCTGTTTTCTTCCATAGAGAATAACTTGGACATACGGTTTCACATTTTCAACTTAATTTAGTTGTTAGAAGGGCGACTCAATGTACTACATTGTGATATGATTAGTTTTTCTAGATTATGTCATTTTGATAGTGAAATGTTAGTTTGCAGTCAGAGTTACCTTTATGGCTTTGAGAGGTCATAACTTGAGCATATAGTCATATTTTGGACTTTGAATAGTCGACAAAAAACTCTTGGAGAGAACTATGCTTTGGTTTAGATTTGGAGTAGGTTTAATATTATTTATTTGCTGATATATTGATTTGAGATATTTATGGGTTTTTTAAAACTATGGTGACATTGTGAGTTTATGACATGTTTAGTCTTGGAGGTTTGGAGTTTATGTCATTTTACACTCATCATTATATCTCATATTTCTCTCATGTTGACATGGTTATTAGTTTTGGTTTGAGTATGTATGTTGCATTGTTGGGTCTACAAGTTGTGCAGTGTTGTAGGTAGTCTATACTTACAGGATTGCATTTATGGCTTGGATATGGGTTGTTTATGCCCATAGGTCCCTTTCATTATTGATGAATATTCATATTGGTGGTTTAGTTTAGTCACATGGTTTGCTAATTTTATTGTCATGTTGAGGAGGAGAGATGTTGTTACCAGGTATATTCATGGTGGAGGACCTATTTTGTTGACTATGTGATGTTGACATGTTAGACACATTGAGATCTAGATGCTTGTTTTGTGGAGGTGATCATGATGTCATGATTGTTCCTTGTATTTAGGGACTTTGGCATGACATGGTTAGATTTTCAAGTGCTTTGATTGGTAATGATTTGATTTGGATTCCTAATTGGTTATGGTGGTGTATCTTCTTGGTTGAAGATCATGGTTGAGTTCTTTCATTGTTACATGGCTTTGATTGATTCTCATGTTAGAGGATAGTTTTATCATGATGTCATGGATAGCTTGGTTACACTTTTAGTGGGAGATTTTGACAATGATGATGTGGCAATGTAGGATTGGTTCGTGATTGTTTGTTGGTAGTTTCTTATCTTCTCGAATTGGAGTTCATGGTTTACTTGATGTTATTGATATTTCAATTGTATGCGTGTAGACTTGGATGATCTTCATTTAGGAGACAATTATCACAATGATATGGAGAGCTTGGTACCATGTTTAATGGGACCTTGTAGAAGTGATATTTATTCACCATTGGATGGTGGATGATATTATTAGTGTGCAGATGTTTGAAGGATGCCTCAGATCATATTTTTGCAGAAGGATCTTTCACATTTATGGGTACACTTGTAGGAGATGGTGATCTTCATGATATTTGAGGATGTTGACATCTTGAAGGAGTCATAGACTTCTTGGTTGATGTGTGGTTTTATGCTTTCATTTGACATGTCATCCTTGTTTGATAGGATGGTTTCTATTATGTCATGGTACACTCTTGATTAGCGGTTTAGAGTTTTGGCATATTTGGTATATTTATGTGATATTTTCATATTGAGCATGTTATCTCTTTGGAGGATATGGTTAGATCATCTTGTCATGTTTATGTTCTCGATTCTATAGTTGGAGATTTAACATTGATCTTGGTAGTTGTCTTTGTATTGCTACATGATCATTTTGTTGATTACTTCGTGATGGCGCTATGTTGCATTTGGAGTTTGGTACATATTGATTGGTTATAGGTAATCATGAATAGGTGGAGACATAGGTGAGGTTGGCATTCTCTTGTATTTAAACATGTGTTGAGATGGTTTATGGTTTTAGTAGGAAGACTAAGGAGAATTCACTTGGTATAGATTTGAGAGGAGATTGTTATTAGATGAGTCATGATGACTTGAATGTCTTGGATGGGCATTCTCATTCCCCACTCTTGGTCTACTCAACAGTTTACTACTTGAGAGGTATTGCCTATTGTTCCTTAAATGTGCATTATGTTTATGCTTATCTTTCATAGATATGGATCTTGAGCTATGGATAGATGGTTAGTTTTGGAGGGCTCAGTTTGAGAGATGTTTAGCATTGGTTATCTCATTGTGCATTTGAGTTATTATTATGATGGTACTCATTGAGTATTTAGATTGGGAGATGGTTTATTGGGAATATTCTCATGGTTTGGGAATGGTATTGGTTTTATCTTCTTGGTTATGAGAGGTTTACATCTATGTTGATTACATGATATATATGTTTGTTTGGTACAAGGGATTGAACGAGTTTGGGTGTTGTTATGAATTTTCATTTGGGGTTTTATGGAGGAGATCATACTTGACAACATTGGAATTTAGAGGTGTATGTAGAAGGAAATGTTCTATAGGTTTTGATTTGCAGTGTTTCTCTCTTTGGTCTTGGTTATCTTCTTTGATGTTCAGTATCACATTACATTGGATTTGAGGTTGTTTGTTGCTATGTGTTCACTAGTTTTGTGTTTATATATTTTCATGTGGGAGATGGCATGGAGGTTCTGTTGGCCATTTGGAGGAATTGATCATGTGTTGCATTGATGTTTTGTCATTGATGTCAACACTAGTTGTTTTGGATGCTTTACCAACACCCTTCTGGTCCCAGTAGGATGTGTGGTTTCTGGATGGATTGGATTCAACATGATCTGATATGATTGGGTTATGGAATTGGCTTATTCATGTTTATATTTAGTCAGTTGGTTTTGATTAGGTGATTAGATACTATCTTGTTTATTTGGAAGCTTGGTTTGTGGCTCTAGCGGGGGTTTCACCGGCAAAGATTTGATGAAGATAGTTGATGATATGCATAAGTGGTGTTGGTATGACTTCTAGTAGAGATTTATGATGCTGATGGTGATCATGTTCAAGACTTGGTGGATTGGAGATCATTGCTTTAGCGTGTGGACCTAATTTGGGTCCCGATGTATCTAGGTTATGGACCGGCTTAATGTGACGTGTGGTTTGGACCTCTTGATATGTTTTCGAGATGTCTTATGGGTTGGATATTATTTGTTTGGCCTAAGAATGTTTTTTTTTTGTAATTATGTAATTGCTTTATTGTCTGGTGGCCAACCTGATTGGTTATGGTCAAGGGTTTGTAAATATATGATGTAAGATCTCTCATTGTAGATCATATCATGGCATGGGATGTAATGTGTGAATAATGTAATATCATTCAGGTAGAGGATTTGGTCAATCATTGGAGATTGAGTTGGGTTTATGTAAGAGGATTTAGTCCTTTGGTATTGAGCTTAACCATAACTATATTCAGGCATAGGAGATGCTATCTTTGTAGCTCATTCATTCTTCTAGATTGTAGTTTGGATTTCTATGTAGTCAGCTAGACTCCTTTTGTGATGAGTAGTGCGCTTTAGGCTGTTGGCCTTCCTGCAAGTGCAGGCCCCTCAATTGTAATTCACATACTTACTACAAAAGTATTATCTGACTGTGGGTAGGCTTCCCACCATGGTATTTCCCTTTACTGGGTTTTCCACATATAAATCTTGGTATCATGTGGATGGTATTTATTCTCTGATTATTGTTTATGCTTAATTGGTTTATCTTTTATTCTGGTATTAATGTTTTGGGTTCTGGTATTAAAGTTTTAAATTGCTTAAGGTTTTGGTAATCTGTGACAACTGATTCACCCCCCTCTCAGTTGTCTTCCGATTATTTGAACTGTCTAACAATTGGTATTTGAGCTCTGGTCCTCTTTGCAGAAAGCTTAACTACTTGAAGAAGATCGTATGGCATCTAACTGTTCAAGTTCATCAAGTTCATCTGGAGCTATCTTTTAGCGAGATATTCCTAGGCTTGATGGAAGAAATTACATAGTATGTAAGATTCAGATGGAGACTCATCTGAGATGTCTTGGTAAGGAGATTTGGGAGATCACACAGAATGGTGTTACACATTATAATCTGACATCTGGCAATCCTCCTCCGAAAAACTTGGATAAGGAGCTTGAGAATGATTGTAGAGAAAGAGAAGCCCTCTTGTGTGCACTTTTTGATCAACAAATAATGGGATTAAGTGATAAATCATCCGTAAAGGTTATATGGGATAAGTTGGAGACTCTTAATGAAGGTGACCCTATTGTGAAGATTGCTAAACTTTATGGTTACCGGGTGAGATATGAAAACTCAAAAATGGAAGAAGATGAAAGGATTACTGCATTCATGGAAAGGGTAAATGAGATTGTTATGGGAATTCAACGTTGTGGTGGAACTCTAAGTGAAAATGAAATTGTTTCTAAAGTTTTGAGAGCCCTACCACTAGCTTACAAGATGAAGGCTACTGCGATTAATGAATTGAGAACAATGACTAATACTTCTGTCAATAGAGATACCTTGGTTGGGAAATTATCTACTTTTGAGCTTGAATAATTTGGACCTTCTAGAGCTGTGAAGTCTAAACCTGCTTTTCATGCGTCTACATCATCAACCGGTAATAAAGATTTGAAAGATTTATATGCAAAGGAATTGGATGATATGAAGAGAGAAGATGATGTGTTTGAGAAACTTGAAGCACTATTTGCTAGAAGAGTACCTAAAGGACCGGTAGGAAGTAAGTATGAAGGAAAAGCACCTTTTAAATGTTTTGTATGTGTGTGGGAGAAAAAGTGACACTAAGCAAGCATGCCCTAATCCCACTTTCAACCACACACTTGTGGAATACGAAAGAGCCTAGAGGTATCACACAATTGGCTACTTCTCCTTGTGGAAGAAAGAGCCATGGGCTACCTATTAGGATTTCTATTCCTTTGTTGTAAATGATAGATAGAATGATGCAAGTTCAATCCCTAACCCCAAAGTGCAAGTATGAACTAATAACGAGATTGCAGAATTGAACTTAAATAATGGAAAGCTGTAAACACAAGGACAAGACAAGAATGCAAATGCATACCCGGAGTTAAAATCTGACTGAAAATGTTCGGGACGGGGGCGCGGGCGCCACTGTCCTGATTCTACCCTTGAAACTGCTCCGAAAACTGCTGTTTTGTAACCTGAAAAGCTATCAAAATGCTGAAACTTGCTGTCTGCCAGAAGGACCAGGGCGCCTAGCGCCCCTGTCCCAGGGACCAGGGCGCCCAGCGCCCCTGTCCTGGCAGGACCAAGGCACCCCACGCCCCTGTCCTAGCTTTCTGGGCTGGAATTTGGTGTGTTGTTCTGTCTCAGTCTGCTTCTTTCGGATCTGCAACTTGCGGCATCGTCCGAGTCCTGAAACCTACACTTATATCTGAAAAGGTGTTTGGGCGGTTATATAGGGTTTTGCCTTAGTCAAACCCCTGCTTCGGTGATTTCTACCTCCACGAATAGCCAAGTTGTATTGTAAAATGTATTGTGTGTGCAGACCTAGTGTGTGTGCAAGGTCCTTAAATGCAAGAAAGCAAACTAGAGCAACCTAGAAAGTAAACCCTAATTGCTTGTAAATGATAATGTAAATGCTCTAAATCAAGATGCAAAGTGATCTAAAGCATGAATAAAGGATATATTGAAGCTTATGCAAAGACATGAAAACAACATGAAATCATACCCAACCCTCAAGGGAGGAGTACAAGCCAATCTTCAGTCGGTAATCTCCTATTGTTCTTCAATGTCTTCCAAGCCCTAAATGGATGAATGAAATTGATAAATGCTTGATAGAAGGATATTGAATGTTGTTGAAGTCTTCAAAGATCTGCTCTTTCACTGCATAGAAGGTCCTCGAAAGCCAAAATTCGGATCCTTTCAAATGAAGAAAGAGAGCTCTTATGTATGAAACCCTAGGTCTTAATTTCGACTTTTGGCCGACCTAGAGATTGAATATCCCGCCAATTTCTTGGGGTTAAGCTTTATTTTATGATTGGATCACGCTCCTAAAATTTTGAAAAAAATGTCCGGGACCATGTTGCACTCCGGGCGCCATGGTCCCGACAACTTTTCACCAAATTTTCAGGGCCATCAGATATGATGATTTTAGAGAGAATCCCAAAGTTACAGCTAATTCTGAGATGTTTTGACCCCCGAAATCAAGCCCCCAAGTTCAAAATAGGACCTAATCAGGGTTTTTGATTAAATGATGTATTGGAAGAATAAAATGAAAGGGGCACACTTTAATGAAAGGGCCCAACTTTATGATGTGGGAGATGATAAAATAGAACCTTAGACCTAATTAATTTAATTAATTAAGTGCTAAAGGGGAAATGCAATGCAAAATGCAAAATGCGCCAAGGCGGGTGCTAAACTAGGTGTGAAATTGTACCACCCTAGCAAGTGCGTACAATTTACGACGCTACAGTATGTAATAAGATTGGTCATTTTGCATCTAGATGTCCTAAAAGGAATTCAATATTTGAAGAGAGAGTTAGAAGATCTTTTAAGCCTAACCTTGGATATCAGAACAAGTACACGTATAGGAAAAATAGAGACAAATCATGCTACATAGTGGATGAGGAAGGTGTGAATGATTCTACTGATGAACTGATAAAAGACTCTACTAGTGGTTCCGACAATGGGAAGGAATGGGTGTTCCAAACTATCAAGGAAGATGTTCCGGAACTGGAAGAGAATGTACCTGAAGAGAAGGAACTTGCGGTTAAAATTGAAGACAAGGATTAATGGGTAATTGACAGTGGTTGTTCACATCATATGACTGGAGATAAAGGGAAGTTTCTATCTTTACAAGAATTTGATGGTGGTCTAGTTAGATTTGGAGATGACAAAGCATGTATGATCAAAGGAAAAGGAACTATATTATTGGATGGTAAGCACAGTACTGATAATGTTTATTTTGTTGAAGGTTTGAAGCATAATCTTTTGAGTGTAGGAAAATTGGTGGATGAGGGATTTCAATTACAGTTCAAGGATGGAAAATGCAAAATCATTAACATATATGGTTTGGAGATTGCAACCGATACTACACAGACAAAAGGTAATATATTTCATTTGAATTCCGGTGAGAAGACATGTTTGATTACATATAGATGTTATAACAAGAGATTGCAGAGAATTGTGGAGAGTGCTAATGTCAAAGTGGATGAGCTAAGTAGAAGTCAAATAAGAGTTTATGAGCAAGAACCGACAATGGAAATGCTTATTGTTATCCACAATAATAGCAACTTTACCAAAACAAAATGTTGAACCAGTTACTCTAACAATATCAAAAAATTCATCAGTAACTGAAGAACCGAGAAGAGGAACAGAGAGTCAAAAGACTCCTAGGTATGTGAGATTGAATCATTCAGAAGATCAAATCATTGGGGATAAGAACAATGGAGTGATGACAAGAAGAAGACTGACAAATAATGAGGTATGTTTAATTTCTCAAGTTGAACCAGTATCAGTAATTGAAGCGTGTAAAGATGAATGTTGGTTGAAAGATATGGAAGAAGAATTAGATCATATTGAGAAAAATAACACATGGACTTTAGTTCCCCAGCCTAAAAATAAGAATGTTATTGGAACTAAATGGGTTTTTAGGAATAAATTGAATGAAGATGGTCAAGTTGTAAGGAATAAGCCTAGATTGGTTTGTAAAGTATATTCTCAAAAGGAAGGAATTGATTATGGTGAAACTTCTACACCTGTATCTAGGATTGAAGTTGTAAGATTATTTCTTGCCTATGCTGCCTATCAAGTGTGCATTTTTGAATGGGGATCTTGATGTGGAAGTTTATATTGAAAAACTTGATGGTTTTTCACTTTCAAATGATACAAACATGGTTTGCAGGTTAAGGAAAGATTTAGATGCATTGAAACAGGCACCTAGAGCTTGGTATGCAAGGTTGGATAAATATCTTTTGAAGCTTGGTTTTACTAAGGGTAATGTAGACGATAATTTATATTATAAGGTCACTGATGATGATATACTGATTATTGAAGTATTTGTTGATGACATCATTTTTGGAGGTGAAGATAAGTTATGCATGGAATTTTCTAAGAATATGGAGAAAGAATTTGAAATGTCTATGATTGGGGAAATGAAATTTTTCTTAGGTTTGCATATTACTTAGACCGATAAAGGTATTTTTATCTGCCAAACTAAGTATGCTAGGTAATTGTTGAATAAATTTGGCATGGGAGACTCTAAACCGATAAGTATTCCTATGGTTACAAGTGAGAAATTGACAAGGAAATATGTTTCTGCACTGGTAAATCCTACAAGATACAAATCTATGATTTGAGGTCTACTTTATTTGACTTGGACTAGGCCTGACATAATGAATGTTGTTTGTATTGCATGTAGATTTCAGAGTGATCCTAGAGAAAATCATGAGAGTGTGGTGAAAAGAATTTTTAGATACTTGCAAGGTACATTAGAATATGGTTTGTGGTACCCTAAGGATGATGACTTTACTTTATGTGCATATACAGATGCTAATTAAGTTGGAGATGTTGATGACTAAAAAAGTACTTCCGGTGGAGCTTTCTTTCTTGGAAAGAAGTTGGTTTCATGGATCAACAAGAAATAATAATGTACTTCTTTATCTACTATTGAAGCTGAGCATGTTGCTGCTGCTACTAAGTGTACACAAGTTCTATAGATGAAGCAAATATTGAAGGATATCAAAGTGCATTGCACTGGACTGATAGTTATTCACTGTGATAACTCTGCTACTATTGACATATCAAAGAATCCAATATTTCACTCTAAGACAAAGCACATATCTATCAAGTATAAATTTTTGAAGGAGAAGGTGGAAGAAAATGAAGTCAGATTGGTTTATGTGAACACTAAAGAGAAGATTGCAGATATTTTCACTAAACCTTTGCTTAGAGAATCATTTGAGTACCTGAGAGACAAGTTAGGGGTTTCTGTCCCTCCGATAGAGAACTGATTGATTCTCTTTGGCATCAGTCCGATACGCATTATCAGAGACATCATTCATTCCGACACTAATGTGGGGATGCTACTGCTCAGGGGGAGTGGTTAGCTTTGTTATTCAATGGTTTATGTTTTTGCTTTGATATTTTTGTCAGATTTCTGGCATTGATGTTGAAGGGGGAGAGATATTGATCTAAAAAACTTAAGGATTTGTATACATAAGGGGGACATATATATGTGAAAAACAAAGCTTTATAGAGATATCATTCACAGGGGGAGTTTGGTCTTTGTTTCTAAACTTCATTGCTATATCTTTGAGTGGGAGATTGTTGGCTGTCTTCCATTGGGGGAGACTTGTTTGGCATTTCTTAATACTTAGATGTTTTTCACATATAGTGTTGCCATCAATGCCAAAGGGGAATATTTTTGACCATTTAGAGGAATTGATTATGTGTTACATTGATGTTTTATCATTTATGTCAACACTAGCTATTTTGGATGCTTTACCGACACCTTTCTGGTCCTGTTAGGATGTGTGGTTTCTGGTTGGATTGTATCTGACATGATCCAGTATGCTTCGATATGACTGGGTTATGGAATAGGCTTATTCATGTTCATATTCAGTCAGTTGGTTTTGATCTGGTGATCAGATGCTATCTTGTTTGTTTGGAAGCTTGGTTTGTGGTTCCGATGAGGGTTTCACCGATAGAGCTTTGATGAAGATCTATGATGATATGTATAAGTGGTCTTGGTGCAGCTTCTAGTGGAGATTCAGGATGCTGATGGTGATCATGTTCGAGGCTTGGCGGATTGGAGATCATTGCTTTAACATGTGGACCTAATTTGGGTCCTTGTGTATCTAGGTTATGAACCGGCTTAATGTAACGTGTGAATTGGACATCTCGATGTGTTTCGAGGATGCCTTATGGGTTGGATATTATTTGTTTGGCCTAAAGCTGACATGTTTTGTAATTATGTAATTGGTTTATTGTCTGGTGGCCGACCTGATTGGTTATGGTTGAGGGTTTGTATATATATGATGTAAGATCTCATTGTAGATCATATCATGGCATGGGATATAATGTACGAATAATGTAATATAATTCAGGTAGAGGATTTGGTTGATCATTGGAGATTGAGTTGGGTTTATGTAAGAGGATTTAGTCCTCCAGTATTGAGCTTAACCGAAATTGTATTCAGGCATAGGAGATGCTATCTTTTCAGTTCATTCATTCTTCCAGATTGTAGTCTGGATTTATATGTAGTCAGTGAGACTCCTTTTGTGATGAGTAGTGCGCTCTAGGTTATTGGCCTTCTTGCAAGTGCAGGCCACTCAAATGTAATTCACATACTTATTGCAGAAGTATTATCTGATTGTGGGTAGGCTTCCCACTGTGGTTTTTCCCTTTATTGGGTTTTCCATGTATAAATCTTGGTGTCATGTGGATGATATTTATTCTTTGATTATTATTTATGTTTAATTAGTTTATCTGTTATTCCGGTATTAATGTTTTGGGTTCTGGTATTAAAATTTTAAATTGGTTAAGGTTTCGGTAATCTGTGACAACTGATTCACCCCCCGTCTTAGTTGTGTTCTGGTTATTTGAACTATCTAACAGGTTCCTTTAGATCTTTCTTTTGTTGGTTGTGGAGAACATGGGAGATTTATACAGACTTGTGGTGAGAGTTGTACTTGCAAGTTATTAGTTTATAGGTTATTCATATTGTTGTGGATATTCCTTAATACTACATGGTTATGGTTACACTTTCTATATGATGTTGTTAGTGGATTAATTTTAGATTTGACATTACCTATGTAGTGGGAGTTTCTAGGTGTACATAGTGATGAATAATGATGAACAACACATACCCTAACTGGTACTGAGAGGGGGGGGGGGTGAATTAGTATAGACAAAAACTTTCTCAGCAACTTATCAAGTTAAAGCAATACCAACTGGTTGTCTTCACTACTGAACTTAACCATGGCAATACCAGTTAAACATAGTAAGACTTCAGATACCATACAATGATAAGTCTGAACACTTCAAATACATTCAATACTTGATAACAACTTCACCCAAAAACATATGCACGTGGTATAACAGTAATACCTTAACGTAATAACTTTGCATGCATAACCACTCAAATAAAGAATCAAATGAAAAATGCACTACACATGACACACATATTTTTTATGTGGAAACCCAAATGGAAAAAACCACGGTGGGGATGAACACCCACAAGCTTGTTTTTGAACTCTTTTGAAGCTCGCTCTGTTAATAGCCTAGTCCAATTAAAGACTTTACAATAAGGTTCTGCTAGGAACCGATCCTGTAAAAGATCACCCGGTTAAGGGATGACTATATACCCTGTTAAAGTTTGAAACCCTGTTAAAGGTTACCTTGCTAGAGGATTTAAAAGAACTCAATAAACTTGAGTCACCTAGTTAGAGGATTTATAGTAATCCAGTTAAAGCTACCCAGTAAAGGGATTTTCCAACTATTGAAATGGTTAGAAGACACTAGGTAAAAAATCTGATTTGATAACAACACTACATGCCAAGGCAGATCCTTTTTAGTTCCTCTACTTCTGCAATCACACTCTGTAGTTTTCTTTTATTGGTCTGGAAAGTATCTCTTCACTCAGATACACACACAAAATTTTCCAACAACTTACAATAACAAACATCATTGACCTGATAGACAACAGTTAGGTCGGTAGTATAAACCCTAAACCCTAATCATCTTAGGTTTATAATACATGTGGTCCAATCCTGACCATTCAAATACTTTGCATAGAGTAATACAATTTCAAACAAATCACAAGCCAATCTGCTTCGTTCATTCTTCACCGCACATAGAAATCAGTAACTCATCACGCTTTCTTCTCATACCACCAAGAAGAATGTTCATTGTCGAGGTAGACGTTTAATGCAGTCGGTCTTCTCATGCAAGATCCTCAAGGAAGTCCTTCACGTGCACAAAGCTGATGTGGCACCTTGATCCCATCCTCATCTCTTAGCTAACTTATCACATAATATCATCGGTTGCATCACACAAGCTGGATTGCCAAACTGGAAACCCTAGAGCTGAGAATACCAACCGGTAGTCACACTTAGTGAAACCCCAACACCGGTTCACTGCATTTCTTCATACCTCTTCATACCGGCTCACCAACTTCTTTTAATTTGCATACCAGTTCACTTACACTTATTGACATCAATGACAACACACATTTTCATCATATCAACATGCTGGTTCATCATATGCCAACAATCTCCTCCTTTGGCATTGATGGCATTCTCAGTGTAGCATTTTAACTGTAGACATCATAGACTAGTGTATTCTGCATCATCAGATATCTTCTCCATAGATCAGATATCTTCTCCCCATACGTCAGATATCTTCTCCCCCTTTGACAACAATGCCAAAGTGGAGGCACAAGCTTCCATTCTCTACTATGCTGCTCCCCCTATGGAGTAGCATCCTTCAACACATCAATCCAGAAATATTTGACACTATAGTACTTGAATGATGCGGAGCACACAAATTTGAGTTGACTTCATGAAGGGGCAGGAACCTCTAATTCACCTCTCAAATAGGTAAACATAGTCTTTGGTAAGGGCTTAGTGAATATATCTGCTAGCTGCTCCTTACTAGAAACATGTTGAAGTACAACCTCCTTATTCTGAACTTTCTCTCTTAAGAAGTGATATTTAAGCTCAATGTGCTTAGTTCTAGCATGCAATACTAGATTCTTGGAAATATTTATTGCACTTGTGTTGTCACAAAATATATTCACCGGTTCAGATACAGGTACTTTGAAACCTTCCAATACATGTTTCATCCAGATTGCTTGAGTGCAGTTCATAAATGCTGCCACATATTCTGCTTCAACTATAGACTGGGAAGTACAACTCTACTTCTTACTTGTCCATGAGACTAGTCTTCCACCAAGAAAGAACTCTCCACCGGTTGTGCTCTTCCGGTCATCCACATTACCTACCCAATCAACATCGGTATATACTTTAAGGTTATAGTCACCATTATATGGATAACACAATCCATAGTCAACTGTTCCTTTTAGATATCTAAGAATCCTCTTGATAGCTACCGAGTGGGATTCTCTTGGACTTTTCTGAAAATGAGCTACAATGCCTACTACATGAGCTATATCTGGTCTGCTGTGCACCACATAGTGCAATTTACCGATCATTGATCGATACTCCTTTTCACTTACCAGCGCTGAATCATATTTCTTAATCAGTTTATTGCCGGTCACCATTGGTGTACCAACCGGTTTTCTCTCCTCCATGCCAAAGGTCTTTAATACCTCTTTGACATACTTGGACTGGGTAATAAAGATAGCCTCTTTCATTTGCTGAATCTGTAAACCAATGAAGAACTTTACCTCTCCAATCAGAGACATCTCAAACTCTTTCTTCATTTCATCTACAAACACATGAATCATTTTATCATCTCCTCCAAAGATTATGTCATCTACAAATACTTCATAGATCAGAATCTGATCACCTTCAGATTTTAAGTAGATGTTGCTATCCTCATTTGTTCTCTAAAATCGAATCTTCACAAGATGAGAGTGTAACCTTTGATACCATGCCCTAGGTTCTTGTTTCAATCCATACAGGGCTTTGTGTACTCTACACACTATGTTACTATCTTCTGATAAGGAAAACCATTTCGATTGCTCAATATACACTTCCTCTTCTAGTATTCCATTCAAAAATGCAAACTTCACATCCATCTGATAAACCTTAAATCCCTAAAATGCTACAAATGCAAGTCGCATTCAGACACCTTCTAGTCTAGCCACGGGAGCAAAGGTTTCTCCATAGTCTTCTCCCTCCTCCTAAGCATATCCTTTGCATACAAGTCTTGCCTTGTTCCTTACAAATGTGCCTTCTTCATTTAGCTTATTCCTGAAGACCCATTTGGTACCTATGACATTTTTGTGTTCTAGTATGGGTACCAGAGACCATGTTGCATTCTTTTCTATTTGGTCTAGCTCCTCTTTCATTGCTTTAATCTGGTCTTCATATGTAAGTGCTTCTCTGGAGGTCTTTGGCTCTAATTCAGAAATCATGCAAGAGTTCTCCTTCACTTTTCATCTTGTGAGTATCCCTGCATCTTTATTTCCTATGATTTTCTTTAGATCATGATGTAGTTTCACATATCTAGGAATGACTCTAGCTTGATCTGTTAGCTTTTCTTCTTCTCCTTCACTTACCTCTTCTTCTTCTCCTACTGCAGCTTCTATCGGTACAGGAACACTAAGATCTTTACTTGTTTCTTTCTTAACCGGTTCCCAGAAGGCTATACCCAGCTCATCTTCCACTTCTTCGCTGTAGGTTTCCTCAGGTTCCTCAAGGGATTCATCAACCCTAACATTGATACTCAACATTTTTTTGTGTTCTATTGTTGTAGCACTTGAGAGCTTTGCTCTTAGTGGAATATCCCACAAATATTCCTTCATCACTTTTAGCATCAAATTTTCTCAAATGCTCACCTCTTGATATAGCACTTACTACCAAACACTTTAAAGTAACTCATAGTGGGAATTTTCCCAGTCCAATACTCATAAGGGGTTTTAACTCTACCTTTCTTGATGAGTACTCGGTTCATAGTATAGACTGCAGTGCTCACCGCTTCTCTCCAAAAAGTGTGAGCAACCTTTCCTTGGATCAACAATGTTCTAGCCGCTTCAACTACAGTCCTATTATTTCTTTCGGCTATGCCATTCTGTTGTGGTGTCCTAGGGGCAGACAACTTCCTCTTGATATTACCATCTTCACAGTACTTGTTGAACTCATCAAAAGTGAATTCACCTCCTTGATCAGTTCTTAGGCATTTTATCTTTTGACCACTTTCCTTCTCTACTAATGCTCTAAAGGCTTTGAAATTTCCAAACACCTCAGACTCATCTTTCAAGAATGTGACCCACATCATTCTTGAGAAGTCATCAGTAAGAATCATGAAATACCTATCTCCCTGAATACTTCTAGTTTTCATAGGACCACACAAATCAGTATGCACAAGGTCAAGCAATTTTTCTGCTGAAAAAGACTTACCCTTGAAAGTTGAGGAAGACATCTTCCCAAGTTGACATTCTCTGCACAAGGAATTCTCTGGTTTTTTCTGAAAAGGCAATCCTCTTACTGCCTTGATCTTACTAGCCTTTACATTATTATTAAAGTTCATATGACAAAGTCTCCTATGTCATATCCAACTATCATGAAACTTAGCCATTAGACACCGACTTATCTTGGCATTCAATTGAAATAAGTTACCTCTGGTCTTCTTACTAGTGGCAATAAGTTCACCATTCTTTCCAATTATACTGCAGAATCCACCTTTGAACTCCATAACAAGTCCTTTATCATTTAGCTGAGCAACACTCAACAGGTTATGCTTAAGACCTTCTACCTAGTAGACATCATCTGCACCGCTCTTTCCATTCAGTGAGATGGATCCTTTACCTTTCACCAAACATGGTACATCATTGCCAAATTCGACAACACCTCCATCATATTCTTCTAGAGACAGAAACTTTCTCCTATCACCAGTCATGTGGTGAGAACAACCACTATCAATTATCCACTAATTAGAGTTGTCAATGCGAGAGACAAGTGCTTTCTTGTCAGACACTTCTTCCTTAACAGCTACAAATACTATATCTTCATTTTCTTCATCCTCAGATTCTTCATCAACAACACCTTCATCAATTGCAACAAGACAATTTCTTCTATTTCCTCCTTTAAACTTTCTAAACCTCTCCGATTTATCCTTATTATCATTGTTAGGATAGTTAATAGCTATATGTCCTATCTTATTGTAGGAAAAACATTTCAAAGCAAGCTTACCTTTGTATTTTCCAGTACCTTTTGGAAGTCTCTATGCAAGAAGAGCTTCAAACTCCATCAGAATTTCTTCATCATCCATACCTCTGCTTTGTATGGATTCATAACTGGTACTTGCTTCTTTTCCTTTTCTGGTTGGTGCAACAGATTCTCTAAAAGCTGACTCAGTCTTCTGAACACTTCCATCATAGCTATTCAACTCATATGCAGTTAACTTTGCAATGATAGAGTCTAAGGATACCTTGGTTTTATCAATAGACCTTAGTTCCTGGATAGCAGCAACTCTAATTGCATAGACTCGTAACAATGATCTCAAAACTTTACTGACAACGGTGGCATCATCAATCGTTCCACCAGAGCTCTTGATATCTCCAACAATAGTCTTGATTCTTATACCATATTGTTGAATGGTCTCACCTTCAACCATCCTCATGTCTTCAAATTTTCTTCTAAGGCTCTCTTCCTTAGCTTGCTTTACATGTTCATCACCCATAAATAGTTTCCAATGTGTCCCATACATATTTAGGAGTGTCCTTATCTTGTACATCAATGAAATCAATATCAGACAAACTACTAATAAGAGCTTCCATGACTTGCCCATTTTCTTGAATCTCTCTCTTCTGATCATCGGTCAGAGTGCCAGTGGGAATCACATAGGCATTCTCAACATAGCTCCAGTGTTGAGAACCCAAACTCTTTATATAGATCTTCATTCCTTCCTTCCATATTTTTAAGTTATCTCTATTGAACTTAGGACCTTCCCTCTTCATCATTAAGGCATGATCTTTTACCTCAAGTGGTTAAGCTTATATCACCGAGGACATGGAGTTGGTCTGATACGAATTGTTGAATAATGATGAACAACAAATACCCCAACTGGTACTGAGAGGGGGGGCTAAATCAGTACAGACAAAAACTTTCTCAACAACTTATCAAGTTAAAGCAATACCAACTGGTTGTCTTCATTACTGAACTTAACCATGGCACTACTGGTTAAACATAGTAAGACTTTAGAAACCATACACTGATAAGTCTGAACACTTCAAATACATTCAATACTTGATAACAACTTCACCCATAAACATATGCATGTGGTATAACAGTAATACCTTAACCTAATAACTCTGCATGCATAACCACTCAAACAAAGAATCACATGAAAAATACACTACACATGACACACATATTTTTCACGTGGAAACCCAAATGGGAAAAACCACGGTGGGGATGAATACCCACAAGCTTATTTTTGAACTCTTTTGAAGCTCACTCTATTAGGAGCCGAGTCTGGTTAAAGACTTTACAATAAGGTTTTGCTAGGAACTGATCCTATTAAAGATCACCTGGTTAAGGGATGGCTATTTACCCTGTTAAAGGTTACCTTGCTAGAGGATTTAAAAGAACTCAATAAACATGAGTCACCTGGTTAGAGGATTTACAGTGAGCCTGTTAAAGCTACCCGGTAAAGGGATTTTCCAACGATTGAAATGGTTAGAAGACAACAGGTAAAAACTCTGATCTGATAACAACACTACATTCCAAGGCAGATCCTTTTCAGTTCCTCTACTTTTGCAATCACACTTTGTAGTTTTCTTTTATTGGTCTAGCAAGTATCTCATTACTCGGATACACACACAACATTTGCCAACAACTTACAATAACAAACATCATCAACCTTATAGATAATAGTTAGGATGGTAGTACAAACCCTAAACCCTAAGCATCTTAGGTTTACAATATAGGCGGTCCAATCCTGACCATTCAAACACTTTGCATAGAGCTATACAATTTCAAATAGATCACAAGATAATTTGCATCGTTCATTCTTCACTGCACATAGAAATCAGTAACTCATAATGCTTTCTTCTGATACTACCAAGAAGAATGTTCATTCCCGAGGTAGACTTTTAATGCAGTCGATCTTTTCATGCAAGATCCTCAAGGAAATCCTTCATGTGCACAAAGCTGACGAGGTACCTCGATCTCATCCTCAACTCTTAGGTAACTCATCACAAAATATCATTAGTTGCATCGCACAAGCTAAATTGCCAAACCAAAAACCCTAGAGCTGAGACTACCAACCGGTAGTCACACTTAGTGAAACGCTGACACCGGTTCACTACATTTCTTCATACCTCTTCATACCGGTTCACCAACTTCATTTAATCTGCATACTGGTTCACTTACACTTATTGACATCAATGACAACATACATTATCATCATATCAACATGCCGGTTCATCATATGCCAACACATAGGTGACATGTATTGCACCTGGAGATTATGGTTGCATGTTACAGGTTGTTTATGTTGATGATATGAGATTCACTTCATATGTATACCTTGGAGGCATTGATAGTTGGATGTGTTAGCACTAGCTGTGGGTGCTATTTCATCTATGGTTATTGGTTCTTGACAACTACTGATGTATTAGATACCTTTGGATTGAGAGTTTGTGTTCATATATCAGTTGAGATGGGACTTATCATTCATTGTGATAGACTGTGTGGATTTCTCTTTGGATGGATTTTTCTACATCTAGTGGTAGTGGCTTGGTGAAGGGTGGGAGAATTCATGTATGAGATGGTGGTCACTTTGTTTCTTGTTGCGAGTGTGTTTCCCCATTATTTTATTGATAGTTAAAATCTTTGTCTTGAGAAAAATAATGTGTCATTAATGTTGCCTCCCCCATTTGGCTTGATCTGTTCTTGGCTATGTACCTTTTTCTTTACACTTCACTTTTTTTGTCTCTTGAACCCATCTGTTGAACTTGCGTCTTGGTTCAAGGTTCAAGGTTCAACTGACGTCAATGTGTGTCACGGATTTTTTTGTTGTTAAGCGGGCGAGTGTCATTGTGTTAAGTCAGCTTTGAACTTGAACCTTTGAACCATTCTTAAAGCAGTTCAAGGTTCGAAGTTCAAGGTCCTCCTTTATGTATGTCTATGTCTTCGCTCATTCCCAATTTAGTTGTGTTGAGCTACAAGGTGGCAGTCCTTTTGTTCTCTCATGTTGAAATTGAATGATTGAACTTCTTGTTAAATGGATCATGGTTCAAAAGTTCATTTCAAGTTGGCCCCGAGAACATTAATAAAGCCAAGGCGATGCAACAAAAGGAATATTTTGAGCATATCGTGTTTTAAAATTCTAATTATGGAAAGAGATCATGAAAACTCAAGACGTTTGTGTGGAGTTGATATGTAATAAAGAAAGTTGTCAGAATCCTATAAAATCATGAGTTATCTTACACACTTGAATGAATTATTATGAGGCGTGCCCAGGTATTATTCAGTTTTTCTGCATCTTGATAGGGAAGTTCTCAAATTGTGAAATTAGTACCTGTTATTGTTAGAGAAGCAAAGGGCATCAAAGGTAATTTTAGCTCCATACTTCTGAGTGTTACATAGATTTGAAGGTAGCAACAGGTGACTTTTGATAATTTCTTCTCCACTGTGTTACTAGCTCAGAAAGTCAGTATAGTAATTTTTTTTGTTTTGGAATAAAATTCTGTTCTTTCTAGAAATTGTTTGATAAATGCAAAAGAAACCATCATGAGACCGACTCTTCCAAAGCTTGACCGCATATCATGCATAGTCAGTGCACTTCCAGAACTGGGTGACACTTCTTTAGCCCAAGCTGACTTAGGAGATTTTTTGGAAAGAGATAGAAACTCCGAGGCTAACTCAATGATGGAAAGAATTGTTAAAAGTGGCTTGATTGAAGCTGCTGCCTTCCCAACTACCGGCCCTTCCCCAAAATTGGTGATAACATGTATGAACAGGTACAATGCTGGTAACAGGTGCATTAGGACCAACAGTGGTGAATTATTAGTAGAAATCAATAGGGAAACGGTGATGACCACAATTGGAATCCCTCATAAGGAGCCGTATGAAGATTGGTCCATTGGTACTTCATACACATTCTTCTCTGAGAAGAAAAGCACTTATAAGAGCATCATTGCTAGGAATTGGCTCCTAAAAGTTTAGAAAGGGGGTTCCCGGTTACCCAAACCTCTTCCAAGAGAGCGTTTCATAACAAAGGTGCGAGATATTGTGATTTTGTTAAATAGACTCAAAAGGAATTCACATGCTTTCTATTAGGAGGATTGGATGTATTTTTACATTCAAGTATTGTTGGCTGGTGAAAATATCTTGGCTGGGTGCAGGTTATTGCTGAAATGCTTCATGAGGGTTTGAGTAATTTTGTAGGAATGTCTGGTTTTTACATGTCCTCATATTTATTTTATATCTTGGCTTGTACCAGAGAGTGGCAAGGGTTACATCATGAGCCTTGGGTGGATAACTTGGATGACAATGTACAATATGTATCAAGGAAAAACGTTGAATGGAGAAACTTAATCATCAAACAGGGTCACAAAGAATCCATCAAATTATTAAAAGGATTGAAAGAGCTCATTGATGCGATGCAAAAAGATTTGAAATGCATCGATATACAACTCGCGATAGATGATGGACAGACAATTGAGCATGCAACAGACATGGCCAAAAATTTCAAGGGGAGAGCGCAGCTCGTTAAAGAAACAAAGTCTTTAACTACAGATGACTTCTCCAAGGTGGCTAGGATAGAGTCAATGTTAGCAGTTTGCTTTGATCATCTGGAAGCGCATAAACTAAAAGTCATGCAAGTAACATGGATAAAGAAGTTTGGAAATAATACATTCTGCATATTGGGCTCCTGCATTATCAGGCCATCCTCAACTTCTCAATGACACACTTCGAGTGGCGTAATGTATGTGGCACTGCGGCAAAACAGGATAAATCGACCGTTTCCTCTACCACATTAGAACCTTGATCGGGTTATGAATGAGCTATCATTCTATCTGTGGCTCTTGGCCATTTAAGTTTTATTCATTTTTAAACAAGACAGTTTCTTTAACTTTAGGATAGAGTTTAAAAAAGAACTCAGGTTGTTGAAAAAAAAAACATTTTAGCCTAGAGGCTTTATATGTAATTAAGAAAGTTTTTATGAGGGTCCGAAAAAATTTGATTTGGATTAGCAGACTTAGTTTTCTTTTGGAATTTTTAGTGAAGACATTTTATCTGTGAATGAAATGATATATTTTGCACAACCTTCAAATCTGTGTGTTTGAATGAAAGAACAAATCTCCATTGGGATATATGTTTGTGTGCAGAATACTTTACTTGTTTGATTATCCGCTTATTATAAGTGACCTGTGAATTCATTTGATTAAGGAAATCAACTGTTTGTTGTTGTTTGGATGATTTTGATCCTCCTTGTCCTTTGAGGCATGAGTGAGTCTCGATCATAATTCATAATACATTGAGTACACTTTGTGAAGTAAGTTTTATAAGAGTGAAATATTCAAAGTTCAAGTCTTTGTGCTTTACATTTATGAATAATTATTTCATAGCATTCATATTGTGTTGACAAATGGATGTGAAAATCCTTTCTTGCTTTCTAGTTAAAGGTGCATTTCTTTGTGATTACTTTGCATAAAAATTCATTGAATATCATATGGGAAGTTGCACCCTTATGCAGAGGGTAAATCAATAATCGGTTCACCCAACTGTTGGTTTCTTTTGCTTTTTAGCGGGGGTATGCATGAGTCATTATAAAAAAATTAGAGAAAGGCAAATCTGTTAACCAACAAAGTGTATTGATGGAACACATGGAGCACTTTGATTCCATGATGTTATATGTTCTAGAGGGATTGTTCCCTTGTTCATGTTGCAGATACTTATTGCCCCTTATGCAATGTATACAACAAGTGGGAGAATGTTGGGAAAATAGGTGGTGTACACGTTGCATAATAATGTTTGTAATTGTAAAATTTATTTATTATGTGAGTTTCCAACAGACATGTAATGTAATATTTATTTATTTGATGTTGCACATGTATGGATGTGTCACATGCATAGATTCTTTGGAAATATTCTCAAGGCCACTTGATGAGTTGTATTGTAACATTGAGATATATTATATTGTATTTATTTAATATTGGAAAAATTAATTCAATAAAGTAGCCAATATTATATGTAGGGTCAATGGGGTAGTTAGATCATGGTATATGCACATGGTTTTGGAGCACATGGTTTTGATGTAATACCACTTGGTGGTTTTGTGGGAGCTTGTGTCTATAAAAGAAACCACAAGGGTAGTTGTTTGGGTCAGTGAGTTAGATAGGTTTAGCATTTGTGGAGGTTGGAAGCATGGTATGGGATGCGTGGCTACATGCTTGTTCACATGGATTTCTTGTTGGTGACTTGTTGATGGATGGGGTTTTAGAAGCTTTCATGGTTGTATTGTAATTTTGCATTGCTAAATAATACATGGTGATGGATACTTTTGGAGGCTTGGTTTTTCTCTCATGAGTGTTTTCCCAGGGTATAGCTTGTGCCATCTTTGATGGGTATGTTGTCCATTCTTCACATGTGGATTCTATGTGATTAATTTTTTGAAATCTAAATTGGTTTATGTGGAAATTGTCATAAATTTGGTTGCAAGTTTCCTTACAAAAAAGATGTAAGATCTTCATTTTTTCCAAAGGAGCATTGTGCTAACATGCGTCTTGCCATGCTTCACCCAGTAGTAGTTCCACTTAGTGGTTCTCTTAATTTTCAACCAATTGTGTAGTGCTATTATGTATCCTCTCCAATGATCTCCCTAAACTCATTCCTATGTGACAAGTGGCACAAGCAAAGTGACCCTCTTTAAGAAGTTTTTTCAACTTTTTAATTTGTATGAATATGTGATTAGCCGCCACTTTTCTTGTTGGAACTTCATGAAAGGAGGTCAAACATTTGTTAGGGAGAATTCATGTGGGAAGCTACCACATGTCTCTCTTTTGAGAAGAATCATACTTGGTTGAAAAATTAAAATATTGAGGCTGCTTCAAAAGATTGGCTCTCATTTAGCTAAAATATTGTTGTTGTTTCTATTGATGCCTCAAGTACAAAACTAAAAGATGTGGAGTCTCTCTAAAATATTTATATTTAAAATTTTTGTTCATTAGAGATGAATATGTTTTCTTTTCATAGTGATATTTTTTTATAGATAAGTGTTACTAAGGGGAGTAGATCCCTTTGATTTAAACTTAGACAAGAAAATTATAAATATTTATGCAGGATAAAAATTATCCCAACAACACATTCATAGATCCTATCTACCCAAATAGGAGAAAACAAATCACCATTTACCATTAGATGATTCTAAAGGGTTTTAAAGTTGTTCATTTTTTCATTCTTAAAATTAATTATTTTGTATTTCAATTATAGATGGTTGTATTCCACAAGACTTGATCAATATGTGATTCAAGTTGTCACTAGTGAAGACCAAACAATTGGTATATTTAATATTACTATTATTAATAATTTTTGAAGAGTTTTTTCTTGTATTTTTTTAATTATTATTATTTCTAATGTAGATGACTAGAAATCATTTGATGCTTCCAATGGTAACTTCAAAAATTCCATTGATTATTTAAATGCACTACAAAATTTACCAAGCAGAGTAGATGAAAACCATTTTTTAGTTAATGTGTTTAGATATTTAAAAAATATCTTCAAACATCTCTTGCTTACTCTTCCAAATTTACATCGATCCTTGGTTCAGAGAATATGCCTATGATATGAATATCATGATGGTTTAGTCCAATAAAAATTCATAAACATAATTTTATTCAGGCAATGCCACTCACCAAGACTTGAATGAAAGAGTTTCTAGGAGAATGAAGAATTTCAATTAAAAGAAAAAATATCTTCAATCATTCAGTCATAGCAATATGATAAGAAAGAGTTATCATCAAGAAACATAGTGAGTACATGTATTCAAAATTATTTAAGTATTTTACATTAAAATTTTTCTCTCTTATTACACATATTAAGAATATGTGAGTATAGCTTTGGATGATCAAGAGAATACTCAACGATGTTAATTGACCTTCTTTATTGATCAAATCCAACCAACAAGAGATGAAATGCAAATTATGTAGAGTAATTTTCTAACTATTAAATGTGTTCATTCATTAAATGGAGTATTTTCTGGCTCCTATTTCTGACCTTTTTTTAATACTTAAAAATTAGAATATCATTTGTGCAACTCAACCATCAATGCTCAATCTTATCTTCACTCAAGAATTTCAATAAACCATTCCAGGTTCTTTAGAATGTTAATATTATTTAGATTAAGTATATATTGCATTGTTACACTTAATTCTTTATCTATGTTGATTTATTAAGTGCACATGTCATTGTAGCTTTAGATGATCAACAAAACTCTCCATACGACAAAGGTTGTCATTTTCTATTGATCCTAATCAGATACCAACACCAATGGATGGATGCAAGCTATAGATAGAAAATAAATTATAAAATATTTTTCTAACAAATTTGGACATGTTTAATTTTTAAATTAATTTAATAACTAATTAATGTAATTTAAAAGTTTTGATGACATTGTAAAGGATGATCGTGATCAACGCTAGTGTGGATAATCAATATAGTTTACTATAATTTCAAAATTTTGAGAATTTGTTAAGTACTTAATTATAGATTGATGGTTGGGGAGGAAAAAGATTATTTTAGTGTGTAAGTTCAATTATGTTCTCCTTCAACAATCAGAGCTTGGAGGGGGCAGCTTGCAGATTCAAGATAGAGACATTATTTATATATTATTCTTTTGACTTACATAGTATATATGTACAAAATTAGATCATTGGCCTAGTTATACTTTATGTAATTATAATTGTGGTTCATAATTTTTGACACATTTTATTATTAATTATTTATTGATTTAACAAATTTATATTGTTCTATGTACTATTGAGATTACTTTGTTAATAAACTTGACTTAATTTTGGCTTATGTATACTTACATTCATAATTATAAGGTATGTTTATAATTATTATTGAAAATATATCAAAACGTTCAAGATCTAGGAGGGAAGTTAATTATAAGATGGGTAGGAGACTTTTTTACCCTAGAAGCTTTAACCTTTTCTATTAATACAACCATATTGATTAATACTAGAAAATTATAGGCTCACTATAATAGGCTTTAGGAAGAACATGCAAAGTTGATAATTGAGTTGAAGAATGAGAGACACACCCTTGAAAAGCTAAATATTTAAAGTCAAGAGAAATTTTCAAAAAATTTTGTATTCATTCTTGATTTTGCATAAACTAAAGATGCATTTCTTAAAGAGAATAATGATTTAAGGGAACAATTGTAGATATCTAAGAAGTTAGGAGAAAGACTTAGAAATTAGTCTAGTGCAAATATTGAATGACTGATAAATAAAATTTTCATGGAAAGGATATAAAATTTAATAAGATTGGTAGAGGCCAAATGGGAATATTACATTAATATCTAAAAAAGGCATTGATCATGTACAAGAAAGAATCCTCGCCTTTAATAAAGGTGTATGATAAATGACTTCCTAATGTTACTATAAATGCATATGAGTGAGAGTATCTTTTTCATTCATTATCTCACCATTCCTCCATGTTTATTTTGAATAAAATATTTTTATTTTACTTGTGTCTTACTAAAATATTTATGCCTAATTACAAGTATAAACTTGATTGACAAGACATCATAAAAAAATAAACTACAAAGCTATCAACATAACCATTAGACATATGGAAGATTTATTGAGTTGGATTTTCTAGTTGATGGTGCAATGAATAACAAGATGGATGCATGAAAACAGGTAGATGGTTAATTTAACATTGATATGCTATGATTTTGCATAATAGGGGGAATATGATACTTTGGTTAGGAACTCAAGGTTATTAGTTAGATTTAGTTCCTAAGTGGATGATCATTAAGTTAATTATGAATCATTGGTTCTATATTTAAGGAGTAGAGATTTTCTCATTTAGCATGAAGCACATTATATTTAATGAAAAGTCTCAAAATAGCTAGTTAGTGACATGAAACAGAATCGTCTTAAGAATTACATTGATTTATGCCTAGTAATCTTTGAATTTGTAGGGAGTTCCTATGGTTCAAGTATGCAATAATAACTCATATCATGGTATGAATGGTTTGACTCTTTTCCCTCTTTATAGTTACATATTTGGGGGTAAGTGGTCATAACTATGATCTAGGCTTGTGAAACCTTCAAATATCACTCTATTGTATTAGAAAAACTATTCCACCTCAAGTAAATGATTGAATATAATGTGCAGGTGGACTTCTAAAGTAATTCATTCTAAAAGAATGAAGGGCATATTTTTCTATTTGATATTTTAATTAATGCATATTAATAGAAATTGATCCCAAATATTTATTACCACTATAACCACTAGAAATCAAAAAATAATAAACTAAAAAGCTATCAACATAACCACTAGAAAGATGGAGGGTGTATCGAGTTGGATTTTCTAGCTGATGGTATAATGAATGATAAGATGTATGTGATATGGCAAGAGGTAGAGGGTTACATTTTAAAATTGATATGCTATGATTTTGCATGGTAGGGGAATACGATACTTTGATTATGAATTCAAGGTTATTAGGTAGATTTGGTTCCTAAGTAGGTGATCATTAAGTTAATCATGAACGATTGGTGCTATATGAGTAAATATTTTCTCATTTAGCATGAATCACACTATATTTAATGAAAAGTCTCAAAATAGCTAGTTATTGACATGAAATAGAACAGTCTTGGGAATTACATTGATTTATACCTAGCAATTCTCTGAGATTGTAAGAAAGTGCCTATGATGCAAGTATTCAATAATCATTCATACGATGGTATGAATGATTTGACTCATTTCCCTCTCTATAGTGACATATTGGATGTAAGTGATCATAACTATGATCTAGGCCTATGAAACCTTCAAATGTCACCTGATCATATTAGAAAAACCATTCTACCTCATATATATGATTGAATAGTATAAAGGGTATATTTTTCTATTTGATATTTGAATTAAGGTATATTAATTGATTATCATATTAATTATTATCCACCACACACAAATATGTTAAACTACACTCCACTGCCGGTAACCACTACCTAGGCTGACTTTCCCAACACCTTCAAAATAGGTACGCATCCAAATCACTTGTCTTTTTCCAAACATTTTAGCTCAATAATAACCATTTTACTAAGTCATTTTGAAGAAAAAAATATCTTCATGAATATTTCATATCTTTCAAAAGAAAATTTGGATGGATATAAATTTTCATTGCTTGTCATTTTCTATTTTCCTATTTTATTTTATTCAATAAATATTTAGCATCTTGACCTCAATCAAAAATATGATTTTAATATTGCAAGTAGAACTATTTTAAATTAATTTTAAATCAATTTAAAGAAACAAATAATCTTTTTAATATATATTTCTTTTTGTTTTTTCAAAAAAATTGGATAGATGCACATTTTCATTATATATAAGTCAAGCAAATTAGAGTTTTAATATTATAAGTTGAAGTGTTTTCTAAATAATTTTCTGTATATTTTTTTAAATTATCATTTTGCTTAAACTTAAATTTAATGTTATATTATAAAGAGAATCATTTTACCAATAAATAAATATTATTGACATAAACTGTGGTGATATCTAATGATTAGATATGCTTAACAAATTGTCACGAGAATGGGTTTTACTTTCTAACTTATTCATAGAAATTGTGCAAGATTAATAATAGCTAGCTTTCAATGAGAAAAATAACTACGCTGTATACAATCCTTTTGCAAAAACAAAAATTAACTATAGCGTCCTCCAACCTACGTATGATGCTGACGGTTACAATGGAAATTTGGTTATAAGTTGGCTGCATTTTGTAACCAACAATAATGGAAATAAATTCTTTTGATACACCAAAACAAGAAATATGTTCTATAAAGATTTTTTTTTGAAATTGCATCCTCAAAATGTTTTATGTTCCTATTTAGTGTGGTGGATGAAGGTTTGTATCTAGAAATATCTGTCCAGTAGTCTGGTTGTTGTAATATGTTATTCAAATAATATTGTATTTATGTTTTGGTGTATTTTCATTTTCTCTTTATAGAAGTTTATTTGTAAACATTGTTCTAGTTTTTCAGAGGGTACAAAGGCTTGCATGAGACCACCATTGGAGAATCTGTGTAAGTACTATATATTTTGCTTCCATTCATTCCTTTTGATGGTTACCACCTTTATTCTTGTTGAGAAGTGTCTAAATTTTGAGTGTTAATGTTAGAGGAGAAAATAAATTAATTTGAACAATTTTAATACTACACTATTCTACCATTTATAGATAGGTATATATGTTGGCAAGAGACACTGAATTGATGATCAGATGTTGTCATTGATCGCAACTCATATCAGATTTGGTATCTGCAATTCATGATGTGATCATTCTGGAATATGGTTTGAAGATTAGTGAGGTCTGGTAAAAATAGTGCATCCGGCAGAGTGTTCAAGTTTTGGTTGGTAGATTATTTTGGTTAAGTATTTTTCTTTGCGGATTTGAGAGAAGACTTATAGATATGTAATATGTCTTATTCTTGGCTTGTGGCCTTCGGTCATGGGTTTGGGGATAATTGGAAGATCTAGTAGACTGTTTATTGATAAGAATAGTGCACACCAGTGGTAACGTGTGCAAGTCCAACTTGTAGATTTTGTGGATTGATTTTGGCAATTTTTTTTATGTTTGAGGATGTTGAGCCTGTTGGAATCAGGGATCACTGAGAGGGGAGGGGGGTGAATCAGTGATCTACTGGTTAGCATATTTTCAAACTTCACTTTAAACCACCGGAAGCATACACATGAAACTAAAATGTAGAAACTTAAAATAATCAACCACAAAGATCATAACACCGAATTTTTACATGGAAATCCAAATGGGAAAAACCATGATGGTATTTGAACCCACAATATTAATCCACTATGGCTAGTAGCAAAACAATATTACAAAATGAGAATGCACAGGCATTCAGGCACACTACCTAGAGCTCACTGCTCAAATGCAATAAGGGATGCAACCCCAGAAGGCTCACTTCCTTACAGATTAATTACAATGATAAATTACAAAAAAATAAACTCCAATATAGAATCTACAATGCTTGAATGAGTTCCAGTTAAGTACCAAATATACCGAAGAAATCTCCTCTACTGTTATGCTTTGTTCTGCCCTGTTTACTGTCTCAGTCAGCTACTGGATCAAGAGTGCGCACATGAAACTGCACCAAAATGGATTCTCGATTACCACTCACTCCCATACAATCATACCATCCACCAAAAAGATCATCTACACCATTCTTATATATCCACAATCACAAAATAGGTCATTTACCATGTCGACCTACTAGTGTAACGTGTAGTCTCATGTCAGCAAGACCGGATCACCAAAGATAAATGTAGATCACCAAAATAACAATAAAATGATGTCTCTATGTTGGCCCAATCATCCCAAACATGATTCAATGCACCACAATCACTAGAAAGCTTCAGACCAAAAATGCTCTGTTTATCCTAGAATACTGGTTAACTAGCTACCGATTAACACCTTCTTCTGGTTAAGAAGAATTATGGCTACTGGATCAAATCTCCATGAAGAGTTGCCATCAATGACAACCCTAAACCAATAATCAACCATTAGAAGCCGCCAAATGAGTGTCAATTGCTAACAATCTCCCCCTTTGGCATTGATGGCAACACTCGTGAAAAATGGCTAAGTGTTGAGCACTGTACATCGGGTCAAAATAATTTCTAAGGCTCCCCCTTAGAAAAAGAATTCTGAAGCTTGTAATTACACTTTTTTATACTGTACATTTTTTACCATTTCTCTCCCCCTTTGAAAACAATGCTAAAGATGGGGTGTTGTCCAAAAATTATATACATAGATACTTGCCAGAGATTTTATAAATACTAGAAGATGTCCACAAAAATGGTCTTCAAAGATCCTAGGTGAGTGTCCCACTCGCTCTTCAAGTTATCCAAAATTGTAATAAATGCACTAAATGCAGTTGCATGAATCTCTACTTCCTTCAGATCAGATGACATAGGTTGTGTCATAGCCATCATGCAGTCTACCTTATTGCTTAGCATGGTGTCCAATCGGGGGGCAATCAAGTTTCGAGGTTCACCAAATCTCCTCAACATCCTATCTTTCTTTGCATTGAGGCTTGAGATTTGATCATTTAGAGCCAAAATTTGTCCTTCCACACTACTGGTTGGAGCTACATTGGGATCAAAGAACTGTGAAATACTAGCAAGTTTGCCTTGGAAAACACTTATTTGCTTGTCTATATCTACAATGAATTTAGGCAAAATTAGACAAGACTTGTACAATTTACCACCTTCTGTCAGAGTATCTGAAATAACTTACAGACCTTTATTTAATCTCACCCTATCATCCTCAATAATATTCTGGAATGTCTGCATCCTTACATCCTTAAATCTATCCAAAACTCCCGTAGTAGCAAACCTCTCTAAAGAATCAAAACTGGCATTTGTTTATGGTGAAAATGGATAACAACAATATTGAAAGACTAAATGAATTCAACCACAAAACCCTAGCCTAACAACAACAAAGATCCACCATAACATATGAAGATTACCTAAGACAATGCAAATCAAATGAAATCACAAAGTTTATACCATCACATGTCCAATAGGGTTTGGATCTCCATTCTTCCTATCTCCATTGATCTTGCTTGATATATTTGTTCTTAGATTTTATATGTGCACAAGAGCTCAACAAAGAACGGAAATGTGGTTGCAAGTAGGCTTGATTGCATATGAAAGTTCAAAAGCGTAATGTAGTCGAGAAGTCAACTGATTAGGGTTGATAATGAAGGAAGCATCTCCTTATATAGAAGACACAGTAAGAAATGGAGGGATAAGATTTAGAGGTGTAAAAGATAAATGGTCGGCTATGATTAGAGGGTAGGTAGAGGAAATAAGAAAATAATGAGAGGGTAGGTAGTGTAGGAATTAAGAGATGAATGACATGTGTCATGGGTAGAAAAGGTTAATGAATTAATTAAATAAATAAAGATTTATTTAATTAATAGAAGAAGTGGGATCAATTAAATAAATAAGATATTTATTTAATTTAGGAAAAGGGCTATTTAAATAAATAAAAGTATTTATTTAAATGAGAAATAAGGCTAGAAGAGGATAAATGAATTAATTAAATAAATAAAGATTTATTCAATTAATAGGAAGAATTAGGCTAAATAATTAAATAAATAAAGATATTTATTTAATTAGTCTGGACAATTTTGGGTGTCTACATTTTGCCCTTCTTTGAGACAATGTAGCTTGTCGCGTTGTTTCAAAGAAGATAAGATGAACTGATACAAAGTTGCCCCAAGATGGGAATGATATGCCCCCTCGATAGATTGGATGAAAATGTTTGAAAAGATCATAGACAATCTCTCGATAAGAAAGAAAGGCTAAAATGGACTGACCGGATAGGATGGAGTGACAAAGTCACGTGATAAAGAAGAGTGGCTCGAGAGAATAGGGTAGTCTATAAGATAGACTCTGAGGGAACACATCCTCATTGTCATCCACACATCCAAGAGATTAGAGTGCATAGAGAGAATAGAGTAGCAGCAGTCAGCAACAATGGCATTGGTGCATAGATTCGATCACGTTCGCCGATTTCAGAGGCTAACAGAGGCAGGAGAGCCGGTAAGTACCACAAAACCTCCTCGCACTTTTTCGTAATAAATGTTGTCATTAATGCATGTTAGGTAGTGCATTTAATGCATTTTAGATATGTCAAGCAGGGGGAAAAAATGCTAAGGCGCGTCTATGCTGGTGCTAGGCACGTCTGGGTTGGCTAGGCGCGTTTGTGTTTGTGCCAGGTGCATCTATGAATGAAATAGTGTCTATGTCAAATGCGAGCGCATCTGTGTTGTTCAGGCGCGTTTATGCTATATGGGTGCGTCTGTGCAGAACAAAGACACGTCTATGTATTATAGGCGCGTTTGTGCAGAGAAGGCACATATGTGTAGTATATAAGCGTGTTTATGTCATAAATGTGCGTTTATGTCTTCTAGGTCGAATCGACAGTTTTGTGATGAACATACGCTATCGATTGGATAAGTTGCTAAGAGGATACACTCAAGCAGGTCCTCTAAGGAAGACTAGGATAGCAGATAGGGCTAGGATTAACAATTCTATGATAGAACATATGTTGCCAATCAGGAAACTACTCAAGAGGATACACTCAAGCAGAGGCCCTAGGATAGGATAGATCAAGGCACTTTGTGATGAACAGGGAGTACCAAGACATAGTACTTTGTGATGAATAGGGAGTACTAAAAAGAGTAGCACTTTGTGATGAATAGGGAGTACAAATACGTAGTACTTTATGATAAACAGGGAGTACCACTAGGATAAAAAGCAACACTTTGTGATGAACAGTTAGTGTCACTAGGATAGAGCGCCATATGATAGATATAAGCACTAGGATAAAAAGCAACATTTTGTGATGAACAGGGAATGCCACGATGACTGACATAGTTGATTTTGTTGACTGCAGGAGTACCTACCTATGCTGGAGTCACGAGAGAGATTCCCATCGACTCAGAGTTTACGACTAGAGCTAACATTTGAGGATAGGGCAGTGATTGAGGTTATGAGATTGCAACATATTCTGTATGTGCCTGAGTTTCGAGTGAACATGGGATTACTGACTGTGCTAGCTGAGAGATGGCACTCAGAGACTTGCACTTTTCATTTGCCGATGGGTGAGATGACAGTCACCTTGGAGGATGTATACAGGATACTAAGGATACCAATCGATGGGAAGTTAGTTCCTTACAATCGAGACGAAGATAGGGATGCACTGAGAGGAGTGTTTCAGGATCATGGATTGGAGATGAAGGTTGGACATGTGGCTCGGGACACCATGATGGCTACAGGATTGGCACTACTGGCGGTGCTGGCAAGAGTGATCAATGGGTTCCTCTGTCCAGATAGGGTGACATGAGGATTGGCTGTGGGATGGGGGAGGACTCTGGAGAGGGATACAACTAGGCTCATGAGACAACTGAGGGACACTAAGTGGGACAGGGATCATGCTATTTAGCATTATACAAAGGCTGATACAACATTGAGGGCAGGGAGGCAGGCAACAGAGGACATAGGGGCTGGATACACCTATGCTCTATGGGCAGGGGAGGAGATAGCTTACTGGAGAGACCTATACTATGGAGTGGTACCAATAGATCAGCAGGATAGGATCTTCTAGAGACCATCATAGATAGTGATGACCACTAGAGGGAGAGACAAGAGACAAGCATCTAGCGGTGGGGTTATGGGTCCTCCACCACCACCAGATAGAGGGGACAGGAGAGATGATCCTGGGGCGGGTCCTTTCAGGGCTCAAATTCCGTCGAGGCTAGGCGGCTCTGAGGGAGGGAGTTCATCATAGCCTTAGAGGGCTCCCTATGTATCAGTTTGTACCATTTTGTATGATGATGTAGACACCTTCGGGTGATTGTAGCCATATGTATTTTGACATTATTGTATCATGACACTTATGATATATATATATATATATATACATACATACATATATATATATATATATATATATATATATATATATATATATATATATATATATATATATATATATATATATATATATGAGATGATTCATCTTTGCGGCAGCTATATGCATGTGTACCTATGTGATGTATGTTTCCATGTGTTAATGCATGATATGGATGCAAATATGTACATGAGAAAATGCAATATTTTTGTTCTTTTATGTTTTTTATGTTATGCAAATACAAATGTGAATGTATGAAATGCAGATGAATATGATAAAGAAAATGATTATTTACATGATGAGAATGTAAAATGTGCTAACATGTGTTGTGTGCAGGATATGGTGCAATTGTGATATCTATATGTATGTATGAAATGTTAACATGTGATAATGCAGGTGCAACTACATGAAATGCAAATGTTTTTTGGTGTGTCATTATACTCAATCATGTGATAGTAGGCTACACGGACTCAAGAAGGACGATGGAGGTCAATCAAGAAAGGGGTATGGAAGATAGAAGATATGGAAGTGAAAGAGCTTCTTGTGCGTTATCATCATTGAGCTTTATTATGGCAAATAGGTTATGACAATCCAGGCATATGTTCGACCCAAAAAGTCATTGTACCCGTTTGCATGGAGATAAGACAGTCATAAACAAGTAATGCCCCAATTCACACTATACTCATAGTGTCCTCATATCCTTGGACAAGTCATAGCATTACTAAGAGACAATCCATAGATAGCAAAGAAAAGTAGGCGATGATACCCCATCCTCGCCTTTCTAGTCAAAGACATCCTGGAGATAAAATCTCTAGTCAGAGACATCCCGGAAAAGCTAAAAGACATGTCACCAAAAGATAAAATCAAAAGAAAACCAAGACTCGACACCAACACCCATTGTAGTCCTCAAGTGTAGTGTCTCTTGTCACTTGTATAAGTCTATTTGATTATGGTCATGATGTTTACTTTCACAAAAGGATAAATAGCACTAAACCATAATGTTGTCTAAGTCTGTTGAAAGATTTGATTTGTTGAAGCCTATTGTTGCTCTCGTGTCCATGAAACTGATACTTTATTGTGGAGAAGATGAAACTTTATTGCAGATTGGTGATGCAAATGTTGCTTTATTGTGGATGTGCATGGATAGACTGAAGAAAATTGAAAGAAACTGTACTCCTTGAAACATGTGATGCTCTCAGTTCCACACCCATCACTAGACGTAGGATTTGCCTTAGCCACAGATAGGAGCTGATTTATTATGGATGGAAAGGGTGAAAAGGGAGGTTTATTATGAATGGCTAACCAATCTTAGGTAGATCAATAACAAGTCGTGATGGGAATGGGTATGTTTATTATGGATGGATAGGTTGTGAGTGTGTGCAAAGTGAAGGATGAAATGGAATCCTGAAGGAGGGAGGAGCAATGTCTCTACACATGGCGCTGATGACCTGGTTTTCACCATGGTACTTGCCCAGGGCACCACCGAAGTAGTTTTCACCGTTGGACAAAATATTTTTCTTTAATTTTTTAATTTTTCAATTTTTTTGTGTCACAAGGAGCCTGTTTGCTAGGTTTTCACCAGGTAATGATTTTTTTGTATTTTTTTGTATTTTTTTTTTTTTTGTATTTTGAATTAGGATGCTTTGAAGGGCTATGTGTAAAACCTGTGAAGGTGCATGTTGTTGATAGGATCCTCCAAAGGTTCGCCATCTAGAGTTGAGAGCTGATATGCATTGGATCCATAGGCTATTGTAATGATGTAAGGACCAAGCCAATTTGGTTCGAACTTGCCCTTCTCTCTGTCTTGCTGATTCTTGGGATTTTCTTTGAGAACTAAGTCACCTACCTCAAATGTGTGAGGCTTTACCTTATGATTGTAGCTGCATTTTTCCTTGACTAAATGATATGTTTCTCGAGTGACTATCTTCCTTGATAAAGGAACTGAGATAGAATTACTAGTGTGTGGACTATGTTTGCCCATATGCGTGTCACCTAAACAAGTTTGGGCATCCCTGATAACAAAGTCCCTTGAGGAAGCTCCATTAAAATTCCCTGATGTATCGCCAGAAGGGAAAGGATGTGTGGAACAAGTGGATGAGTTATGAAGGCTTATGATTGCGAAAAGAAGTGAAAGTAGGATAGCATGATGGAGACTTAGGATCAACAAGTATTCTTTTTGACTCAAAATTTTAGAACTTTTGCCCACAGTTATTTTGATATTAGGGGAGATCAACTCTTGTTCTTTTTCCTTCATAGGATTTTTATCCTTGACTTTGATTTTTGCAGAGTCCAATAGCTTTTGATTTTGATTTAGACTAAAGGACTTCTCTTTATTTTTGAGTTTTGGATTGTTCTTTTCAAAGATTGATTTTTGATCCCCATTTAGTAAGGGCTTTGGTAATTCTTGTTGATCCAAGTCTGGGAGTAGAGTGGAAATGGAATGAGTGGATGAAATGGTAAAGCTATGTGAGTTTTCAAGAGGGCTGGCGATACGCTCAACAGATTCTTTATTGGAACCACTCTTAGGACTATTGATATCAAGAGCTGCTTGCACCACTAGAGGAGATTTACATTCAGACTTAGTAGCCACAAAACTAGGTGGTTCACACCCAATTCCTTGCAAATTCTTTATAGATTGTTCCTGTCGACTGAATACCTTAGGAGATAGTGGGAGTTGATCAGCATGAAAGATATACTCACCACATCCCATGTCTTTAAACTTGAACTTTTCTTTGATCTCTTCTTTCTTGGATGTAGAAGCTTTCAAGGATTTTGGATCGACATATGCTGATGAAGGAATATCTTCTTGATTGACTGGGATTGTTATTTTTGATCTAGGTCACAGATTGTTGCAATATATAAATGGATCTGGGTCAGCTTTGATGGTCACTTCAACTCCATTGTGTGGAAACTTGATACATTGATGATATGTTGATGGGACTGCGCTCATGTCATGAATCTATGGGCGTCCCAAGAGTATGTTGTATGTGAGATCTAGGTCTAGGACTTGACAAACCACATCCTTTGTAACTGGCCCAACTCTGAGAGGTAAGGTGACTGTGGCTTTGGATGAACGCTCTTCATCATCATATGCCTTGATGGTAATTTTGTTTGTAGCATTCATATCTTTTTCAAAATATCCCAATTGCTTAAGAGTATTCAATGTACAAATGTTTAGACCTGCTCCTCCATCTATCGGGACTCGTTTTATTCGATGTTTGTGTAGGAAGGCTTCAATGTGTAAAGGTGCATTATGTGGCTGGGTTACAAATGCGTCATCAAATTCTATAAATGTAAGGGAATGTGGAACAAAAAGGTATCCCACCATGGCTTGAAACTAGTCCACATTTAGATCAGTGGGGATGGAAGTGTCAATCAAAGTTTTGTCAAGAATGGCCTTATGTGCAGGGGATATGCATAAGAGCTCAAGGATTGAGATAAGCGTGGGTGTCTTCCCTAACTGTTCTACAAGGTCATACTCATGCTTGGTTCATGAAGAAGCAATATTTTTAGCTGGAGCACTTTGCAAGGTGAATTTACCTCGACGAGTTGTAACATTACATTCAGAGGTATGTTCGGAAGAAGATCCGATTCCTTTTAGGACAATTTTAGGTCTTTGGGTAGAATTTTCAGGCGTTTTGTCCTTGATGATAATGGTAGAGACATAATTGTCCATTGAAATGTGATTGATGGTTGAATCATAGTTGTAGGATGCTCTGGTATAGTTGGTTTGGTCATCTGTGGCTTTAGCTTTTCCCTTGTCATGTTTTGGGAATGGTTCTTTAAACATCTCATGTTCTTGATTGGATGAGTGTCCTTCAATCTCAATGTCACCTCTATCAATGAGATCTTGTATGATGTTCTTTAGTCAATGACAGTTTCCTATTTTATGACCCTTGCTCTTATGAAATTCACAATATTCATCATCATTCCACCAATTTGGTTTGACCTTTGGCTCATATGGAGGTAAATCTGGAATTGTTATTATTTTGTTTGCCACTAGCTTTTTGAAAACTGACTGAAGTGGTTCTCCCAACACTGTGTACTTCCTTCATGATTTGGAAGTTGTTTGAGTATTCACTTGATTGTTTGTAGAGCCTGATCTAGGAAAAATGATTTTGGGTCGTACTGTATTGGCATCAACAACACCATCATTGACTATGTTCTTGTTTTTATTCCAAAATCTTGGCTTGTCTTTTCCTTTAAAGTCATCTTTGTTTTCTTTGAATATTTTGATGATGCCTTGCTCAATTAGGACCTTCTCTGTTGCTAAGCCTTTTTCAATGACATCCTTGAAGGTGGACAAAAAAGCTTTTCTCAAGTCATAACCAATGTCCTTGTTAACATTTTGGGTGAACATCTCTACCATTTGTTTCTGTGGGATTTCACAAGAGCATCTACTGGCTATATTTCTCCATCTTTGTAAAAATGATGAAAAAGATTCTCCATCCTTTTGTTTGGTGTTGCACAAAGTAGTGACTGATATGTCTATCTCTATGTTGTATGAGAAATGTTCAATAAATGCCTATGCTAAGTCACCCCATGACTTACTTCCAGGTGGGAGTTGGGAGAACCATTCCATAGCTTGATCACCTAAGCTTTGTGAGAATAATCTCATCAAATATGTCTCTTCTGCTACTACCTCAATGCAAGCTATGAAAAAGTTGTCTTATATGTGCTTTAGGATCCCCTTTTCCTCTATACTTATCAAACTTAGGTGTCACAAAGTGTGTAGGAAATGGAGGCATTGGAATGCTTTTGTCAAATGGATAGGGACATATGTCTCTCATTGTGTAAGTTGGCTTCAGTGTGTTTATGTCCTCCATTTTCTTTTGTAAGTCCTTGATTTGCTGTTCCAAATTGTTCTTAGGTGGAGATCGACTTCTTGGACCATACCCCATGCCTGAACCACCGAGTGGAGGAGGAGCATACTGCATATATGGATGATATTGATCATACACATGTTCATATGGGGTAGGTCTATAGTGATGTTGCGTATAAGGACCACTTGGTATAGAGTCATGATGAGGAATGGAATATCTATTTTGTCCATGTATACCATACTCTACAGGCATGTCATGAGTTTGTTCTAATGTGTTGCCCCCAAATTTAACACGGGGTTTTCTTGTGTCCAAATTTTGAACATGCCTTTGGATATCCAATTGCTTTGGTGGTTGGTCCTTAACATTGGTATGTGATTGAGTATATTTTTCTGCATAAGAGTTCCATAATGGTCTGCAAAGGTGAGTATCATAAGCTTGACCATGTGTATGTGGGACCTCAGGTTTTTGAAATAAAGATGATGGTGATTTAGTCACAAAATGTGGTCCTCTATTGCCTCCACTATTAGGCCTCCTTTGATCCATGTTGAGGTGAGGTTGTTGCAAAGGTCGATGTTCCATTATTTGAGACATATCAAAATCATGAGGTATCTTGGCTCCACTTTGTGCCATCACTTGTAAGAAGTATTGTCTATCTCTCCTCATTATTTCCTCAACCAATCGATTGAAATGGGGATCCATAATGGAGTCTTCCACTTCTACTGAATGTACGGAAAAGTTGTCCATATTGTCATTGTGTGTATCATTGTTGTTTGTATTGTCCATGTTCTCATCATTTGGAATGTTTCTATAGGCATCCATGTCAGGTAATGTAATATGATCAGAATTGAAAAAGATATCATTGTCATACTCATAGGCACTCATGTTTATGGACTCTTGAGCCTCTTTAGTTTCTCTCCTAGATTTTTGGGAATGGGTTTCAACCATGAACTAGGTATTGACCAAGATATGTGAGACTAGATGAAAATGGAAAGATATGGAAGACCAAGAGTTGGATGGAATGTAAATGAATCTGAGGTTTACTTGCAATGTCCAAAGTGTAAGACCAAGTATGTATGTAGTAGAGTAGGTGTGGCTTCCAAAGAGATGATAGTTTCTCTTGATGAGGTAAGTTGACCTTGACTCTAAGTAAGACCAAATGAGACCTAAAGGTGATAGACCTTGATGAGGGACCACTTAGCAAATTGTTGTTGTATGTAGTGTGTTGACAAAGTAAGATGAGGACAAGAAAGTGACCTTTTGACTCAGGTTTAGACAAATGTGAATATAATGCAAGGTGTAAAGCAATGATGAACTTTGTGAGACCCAGAAATAGGTTGAATGCTAGATGAAAACCTGGAGACAATGTATATGGTGAAAATGGAAACAACAATGTTGACAGACTAAATGAATTCAACCACAAAACCCTAGCCTAACAACAACAAAGATCCACCATAACATATGAAGATTACCTAAGACAATGCAAATCAAATGAAATCACAAAGATTATACCATCATATGTCCAATAGGGTTTGGATCCCCATTCTTCCTATCTCCATTAATCTTGCTTGATATATTTGCTCTCAGATTTTAAATGTGCACAAGAGCTCAACAAAGAATGGAAAAGTGGTTGCAAGTAGGATCGCATATGAAAGTTCGAATGCTAGGATGCTTAATTAGGTTGTATCTGTCTAGGGGTTGATAATGAAGGAAGCATCTCCTTATATAGAAGACGCTATAAGAAAATGGAGGGATAAGATTGAGAGGTGTAAAGCAATGATGGACCTTGTGAGACCCAGAAATAGGCTGAATGCTAGAAGAAAAACCCAGAGAGATAACCTAGGAAGCTCAATAAGTCTGAAACTGATTGTTTTGTTTGTTGGACTGTAAATTTTTCCAATTTGTGAAGTTGTTTGTTGTAACCAAATCTGAATGTTTGACTATTTTTCATGACAAGAGGACACAATGTTGATGAGGACTCAATGTTTGCAAGTGTTGAGACTCAAAATGACTCCAAAGAAAAGTGTGTTGTTTGATGTAAAATTGTTTTGCATACACTTGAAGACACAAAAGACACAATGTTTTGATGTTTGGTCTTGAAATGTTTGATTGTTCAAAATAAGACAAGCACAATTCTTATGGTTGGCCAGGACAATAGTTGTTGATCCCACTTGAGGCTACGCTATTCAGAGCGGATACTTAGATGCTTGACCCCACTTGCTCCACCCTCAAAACTCACTTCTCGGGGCAGCCAAGCATCAGTCCCCATGAAAACTCCTCGTGGCAAACTTTGTATCTCTACTAAGAACCGTATGTGTGTGGGCCGCTCCAGAGGTCTGACCTCTTCCCCAACAACTAGAAGGATTTTGGCTTCTAAAACAAAAAGGTGCTAGTAAGGGCATCCGCTCATGTGGCCATACATGCGGCACTTTCAGCTTTGTAAATACAGAAGGCTCTCAGCCGGTAGGGGTTACACCCTACAACTGATCAAATAAATTTGATCAAACGGGTTTATGGGGAGACATAGTGTCGGTATGAACTAATCAGCACACGTTATCCATAGTTTTCACCATGAATATAGTTGTTTATAGTGGTTCGGAAGAGGTGGGTTTTCCTCGGTACCACTTGGGTTGTTCTCTCCTCACTAGTAGTCCTAATGACCACACGGGGAGACAAGCCCTCTAAAGATTAAACAAAAAGAGCCTATTGCCCAAGACACAAAAGACACTGGTTCAATTTTAGTGCACCAATTGAAGTGTTTGATAATCTATGAAAGCAAGGCACACAATAAAGATAAAAAACAAAATCCTTGTCAAGGTCCTGCAACAAAGATTTGTTAGTAGTTTGGATTGTTTCAAATGATCATCCCTTCCTGCAAGCACACAAGTTAGGTAAATTTTAGATCCAAAAGACTTTGTAAAATAGGGGCCTTCAACAATGTATTTTTTTGACCAATTCAAAGATATGATTCATCATAAAACAAAGACCACCTGTAAAATTTCAAGAAATTTCCAGAAATGTAAGAAAATCCAAAAAAATTTCAAATTTGCTCCAAAATTTTTTTTTTTTATGAAAAATCATAAAAAATTCATATAAAATGCAAAACTGATCCAAAAACTCTGAAATTCTTACTGAACAGTCCTGATGGTCTTCCCAACCTACATAAAAAATTCCTGCAAAATTTTTACGCAGTTTGTGAGATATGAGCAAAATAATGCAAAACCCTAATTTTTAAAGATCTTATTTTTGAGGAATTATTTTGCATCAAATTTAAAATCACAAATAATAGATCCTGTGTATAATTATGAGAGATTTTCAAAATTTTTCAAAAATCCAAAAAAATCGCTAATTTACTATCAAAATTAATTTTTTATGAAAATACATACAAAATTCATAGAAATTGCAAATATGCTCCAAAAAATCTAAACTTTTTACTAAGAACCTCTGATAATGTTTTTGAATTGTAAAAAAATTTGTATGCCACAATTCAAAGCCAGTTGTGAGATCTGATCAAAATAATGAAAAACCCTAATTTTTAAAGATCCAATTTTTAAGGAAATATTTTTCATCAAAATTAAAATCACAAAGAACAGATCCTATGTATAATTATGAAATATTTCCAAAAATGTAAGAAAATCCAAACAATTTGCTCATTTGCTCTCAAAAGTAATTTTTTAATGAAAAATCATAAAAAAATCATAGAAAATGAAAATGTACTCCAAAAATTCTAAATTTTGTATTGAGAGCTTTGGATATTGTCTTCAACCTGCAAACAAACTTTGGTGCAAAAATTCGTAGCCATTTGTGAGATCGGATCAAATCTCTCTAAGATCTTGATTTTGTGTCCAAAACCCTAGCATCACAAGGTTATTCTCCAAATTGTTTTACAAAACAACAATATAGGGTTAGAAAAACCTACAAAAAACACAGATCTAACAAAAATCCATGTCCCATGGGGTGTGCCAAAATGTTTATGGTGAAAATGGATAACAACAATATTGAAAGACTAAATGAATTCAACCACAAAACCCTAGCCTAACAACAACAAAGATCCACCATAACATATGAAGATTACCTAAGACAATGCAAATCAAATGAAATCACAAAGTTTATACCATCACATGTCCAATAGGGTTTGGATCTCCATTCTTCCTATTTCCATTGATCTTGCTCGATATATTTGCTCTCAGAGTTTATATGTGTACAAGAGCTCAACAAAGAACAGAAATGTGGTTGCAAGTAGGCTTGATTGCATATGCAAGTTCGAAAGCGTAATGTAGTCGAGAAGTCAACTGATCAGGGTTGATAATGAAGGAAGCATCTCCTTATATAGAAGACACTAAAAGAAATGGGGGGATAAGATTGAGAGGTGTAAAAGATAAATGGTTGGCTATGATTAGAGGGTAGGTAGAGGAAATAAGAAAATAATGAGAGGGTAGGTAGTGTCAGAATTAAGAGATGAATGACATGTGTCATGGGTAGAAAAGGTTAATGAATTAATTAAATAAATAAAGATTTATTTAATTAATAGAAGAAGTGGGATCAATTAAATAAATAAGATATTTATTTAATTTAGGAAAAGGGCTATTTAAATAAATAAAAGTATTTATTTAAATGAGAAATCAGGCTAGAAGAGGATAAATGAATGAATTAAATAAATAAAGATTTATTCAATTAATAGAAGAATTAGGCTAAAATAATTAAATAAATAAAGATATTTATTTAATTAGACTGGACAATTTTAGGTGTCTACAGTATTTACACTATTAATAAATTGAAATAATTTACCAAAGGGGCTAGCATTAGTATTTAACTATACATTCAGAGCTACCTTCTGCAAAACATTAACCGACATCAAAATGAGATTTTTGTCTTCTGATTTAGACTTCACCTGATCCTAGCTAGCTTGAGCTTGAACAACAACTGCTAGCATTAGCTTCTCGGTAGGAGACATCTGTCCAAGGTTCAGTGGACCATCTAGATTAATGGATATTTGAGGTGGGGTCCTTGTGACCAGAGGAGTGTCAGTTGTTGAAACAACAACTCCTTTTTCCTTGTCTACCTCTGCAGCCTTCACCTTTGCATCCTCAGCTTCCTTTTTCTCTTCTCCATCCCCTTTATCTTGTCCACCAGTGTTGCCACTTGGTGAAGTATCATCCTTTTGGATCTCAGGGGTTGTTGAACTATCTACTGCTGGAGGATTATCATCGACCTCAGCATCAAAATTTGTGTTACCTTGATCTTTCAGATGTCCCTTAGTCTGAGTTTCACCCTTTTGATCACCGGGAACACCTTGCTTTTCTTTCGACTGAGAAGATTTAAGTGCATCCTTGTACAAAGGATCATTTACAATTATTTTTCTCCATATATCCTCTGTTTCCTTTCTTACCTCTTCCACCTTCCCAATCATTAACCTGTTTACCCTATTTTTGCTTCTAAATCCTTTCTTGTTAGTTTCTTCAATAAGTCTTTTCACTTCATCATGGGTGATACAGATGCAAATGTTTATCAGCTCGATCTTTCTTTCATCTCCTTATCAATTCTGTTGGTAGTCTTCTTGCATCAATAAGGTTGTATAGGTTCTTAGGGATTCTCTTTTCTAGCTCAATCAATGTTTTGCTAAAATTGTGCAAGTATAAAACAATTGCTTCTTCTACCTTTCTCTGATCTACCTCATTCAGATTCTCATAATAGGCTCCAATATTATTCAGATTACCATCCACAATTATCTCATGAATTAGTTGATCTGTTGATAATGAAGGTACAGATGTAGATTTACCTTTCTTAATACCAGACTCAAGTTGAGTTTTAACGTTTCTTTCTTTCTAAGGTCTTCCAACAGGGGCAGGATCAGATTTTTCTTTCTTGCTTTGTTGGGCTCCACCGGACTGCGACTTCCTCACCACTTTGACAAATTCATATTTATTCTTCACCTTTCCTGCTTCCTCCTCAGATTCTATCTCAGAGGCCACTAGAGACACAATAACATAAGTCTGCTTAGACTTCTCTTTTTGCTTCAATACTCCCTTTCTGGATGGGCTCGATCCTGAAGATGGTGCCACGAGAGTAGGGGTAGACTTGGCCTCTTTTGGGAGAGAACCGAATTGACCTTAGGCTTCTTGGTTTCCTCTTTGGCCTCCTTCTGAGCATGTTTTTCTCTTTCCTGCTTCACCTCCTCCTAGGTGAATCCCACCTACACTACTACTTCCTCGGCCATCATTGCAACTTTCCTTTTTCTAACAGCTACAGTGAATTGCTTATGCAATTCAAGGTCTTTATCCTTGAATATTCCAAATCTTCCTTCTTTAGGATGAACCGATTGGATAAATAAGTGTTGAGCATATGACTCAAGTGTCATAGAGTCAACTTCATACCCTATGGGCATGATCCACACTGTCCCAGGCTCCACGGCTTCCATTTGACATTGATCCTTATCAACCATGAAGCAAATGGTTTGCTCATACTTCTCCACAATCTCCTTAGGGATTATTTCTCTATTTTTCATTGCAGCTTGAAAATATTTGAAATAACCCTAGAGTACATATATTCTTATTGTAGCATCTCTTATTCTCCACAATCCCTCTTTAATTTGCATCGCCACCGGTCTATCATAGACCCATTCGACCTTTCCTTTTACATTAGGTATCTCATTCAATAAATATAAGGCCAAGCAAATAAGAAGAGTTCCATATTTGAATGTGTGCTTCTTATCTTTCTTAATCTTCTTCAAATTACTCATTAACTCATTCAGAAGGACTGCACACAGATCATACCTCATGTCATTCTTCAACATCTGATATGTAGATTATATGGCAGTTCTAGAGATGAAGTTGTGTCTGCTGGAATGGTAAACTTTGTATTGGACCACCATTGATGCAAATTTCACATCATGCTCCAGAATGTCATTTATGGTCATAGCTCTGCTTTTGAACTTGGAGCCAGTAGTGGCTATCACCATGTTATTCGACACTTTCCTCAGGCCAGGTACTTTACCTATTTCATTGAGGCATGTCACAACTTGAATTGCCCATTTGGTGATCTCATGAGGACTATCAAGCCATATAAACTCATCATGAACTTGACTAAGAATATATCACATCCACTCTACTTCATCGAACAATGGAAAATTGACGAACTGTGAAAAACCCTTATCCTGAAGAACCTTATATTCTAGTTTGAGGTTTCCCAAACTGTCTGCCAAAGTGTTTGTTATACAGGTTCAACATATCCATGTTTCCAAGCTCCTCGAGATCACAATGGATGTATACCCTATTATCCTCATTGTGAAGGATGCCATAGGGTACCAAAGAAAATGCACCTTCTGGATCGTCTTCAATAGACTTGAAAGTGTGTTTCTTGAAAATATGTCTAGCGCTATCCTTAATCTCCATGACCAATCGGTAGCAATACCAGAAGTTGAAGCCATTTTGAACTTAGGGTTTGCGGAAATAGATAGTTTGAACAGATAAATACCTTGATTCACAACTGGGCACTAGAATTCTCTGAGGATCTCTTAAATCGCTGTTGAAATCACCAAATCAGTTCTCTCATCTTATCTGCACAATTTTATTGATTGCATTGTGACAAATGAAGCTTTGAAATGCCTTTTTATCCTTCGAAAACCTAATTTTCCTTTACAATAAATGCTGCAATTGGTTACTTTGATTTTTATGGAGTCCCTTATCGGAGCATCAAATCTTCTCTAGAACTTCTGGATAACATCTGCATACATGATTTAAGCCTTCTCCAACCTTCCAGAATCGATTGTAGATCACTGAAGAGGGGGTTCTTAGAATCTGCATGGTTCCCCTTAAGGTATAAAGCCCTAGTTACCGGATGAAGATCTTGCACTGGATTCAGGTGCAGATCCATTGTCAGCTTTAGATTCATCTTTTCTGAACCACATCTTCTCACGTTTATCTTTGATCTCTTCTACCTTCACCTTTCCCTTCTTATCTAATTTGTTTTTGTCCACCTGAACACTATTCTTGCTTCTACAGTACTTTGCAATGCGACCGATTTTATTGCATGCACAAAAACAACATTCCTCTGCATAGGTTTGGAGTTCATCTGATTTGGTTTCATCTTGCACTGGTTAGAGATATGTCCAAACATCCCACAAGCATAGCATCTTTTGTTTTGGAAGTTATTCATTACTGCTCTACACATATTTGACTTGTGACCAAAATTATTGCATATGAACACTGATCGGTAAAGGTAGGAACATTATTCATCCTATTTCTGCATTGATTTGCCATATGACCAAATTTATTGCAAGTAAAGCATCTACCATTAAATTTATGAGCATTAGGTTGTCTTACCGAAGGATTCTTTCTCTTCTTCTAATTAGGTTTTGCATTACTTTATCCAGATCTGGAGGATTCACCTTTCTCAAATCCAAGCCCTTGCATGTCCTTTCCATGTCTCTAACTTTCCAACATCTCATTAAGCCTTGCTGAGCTAGCTTTGAATTTGTCTTTGAAATAATTAGCAGTAGAAAGTTCATCCCTTAAGGAAACAATATGTCTTTCAAGTTCTTGACCATTATTCCTTGACTGTATCAACTCAAGCTTCAACTAATCATTCTCATAAGTAAGATTGAAGCATTCATCAACACTTTCCTTAAATGATTGTACCAGATTCTCTTCATTTTTATTTCGGTCCTCAATCTCCTTAGTCAACCTCATCACAATGGATTGCATCTCTTTCTTCAATGCATCATTCTCTCTCCGGAGCTTGTCAATGTCATCAGATTTACCATGATTTTCCATAATTTGATCTTCTTTCTCCTTCACCTTGTCCATCAATTCTTTCCTCTTGTCTCTTGAAGTGCTCACTTGATCCTTCAAGTCATTAATGAAATCATCAGCAACATTCAGGTTTTTCTTCAAAGAATTGATCTCATTTCTTATTGCATCAAGATCCTCAAGTGCCACACTGAGCTATCTCTGAAAACTAGAATCCATTGATTCAATTTATCAGACCTTCCTCAAGTGGTTAAGATTCCTCAGAGGAACTAGGCTCTGATACCAATTGTTGGAATTAGGGATCACTAAGAGGGGGGTGAATCAGTGATATACCGGTTAGCAGATTTTCAAACTTAACTTTAAATCACCGGAAGCATACACATGAAACTAAAATGAAGAAACTTAAAATAATCAACCACAAGACCATAACACCAGATTTTTAAGTGGAAAACCAAATGGGAAAAACCACAGTGGTATTTGAACCCACAATATTATTCCACTATGGCCAGTAGCAAAACAATATTACAAAATGGGAATGCACAGGCATTCAGGCACACTACCTAGAGCTCACTACTCAAATGCAATAAGGGATGCAACCTTGGAAGGCTCACTACCTTATAGATTAATTACAATGATGACTTATAGTAAAATGAACTCCAATATAGAATCTACAATGCTTGAATGAGTTCTAGTTAAGTGCCAAATATACTGACTGAATCACCTCAGTTGTTCTGCTCTGTTCTGCCATGTTTACTATCTCAATTAGCTACCAGATCAAGAATGCACACATGAAACTGTACCAAAATAGATTCTAGATCACCAATCGCTCACATAAAATCATACCATCCACCAAAAAGATCATCTACATCAGTCTTATATATTACACAATCACAAAATAAGTCATTTACCATGTCAGCCTGCTAGTGTAACGTGTAGTCTCATATCGGCTTGACTGAATCACCAAAGATAAATGTGGATCACCAAAACAAAAATAAAATGATGTCTCTACATTGGCCCATTCACCCCAAACATGATTCAATGCACCACAATCACCGAAAATCTTTTGGACCAAAACTGCTCTATTTATCCTGGAATACCAGTTAACAGCCGCTTTTGGTTAAGAAGAATTAGGGCTACTGGATCGAATCTACATGAAGAGTTGCCATCAATGACAACTCTAAACTAATAATCAACCATCAAAAGCCATCAAATGAGTGTCAATTTCCAATAGAGATGACATATTGGAAGTGTATGGACATTTTGTTTTGGTCTGCATATGCATTGCAGATGGATTTGAGCCAACTTATTTACATGCTTCATCTTTTGTGATGTGTTCTTGAGGCAAACATGAAAGGGTTTTTAATTAGTGATGCAGATATATAAGAAAGGTCTATTTGATCATTGTAATATATGATGATGATATGAGAGATGGGTATGACTGATTGTGCACATATTCATGTGCACAGGTGTTAGAATTGTGGCCCAACTTGAAGAAAAATATCATAATAGAGCAATATTAAAAAGTTGAGTAAGATATAGTATTTGTGCTTAACCAGAAATATATATCTATGGCATTTTCTGATGCTAATTCATAGTTTAAACATCATTGTTATTTCTTACAAACATTTTTAAGGCAGTGAGCCTTTCAGGGTTGTAGCCCTTACCTATAATTGAGCAATGAGCTTTAGGCAGTGTGCCTGATTGCATGTGCATTCCCTTATATAATATTTTTATACTACTAATAGAGTATAATAATATTGTGAATTTGAATCCCACCATGCTTTTTCCCTTAACTGGGTTTCCACGTAAAAATAATGGTGTTATTGTGTTTGTAGCGTCCTAAAATTGTGACACTTGCAATTTCGACTGCATTTCGGTCTTCACGATGGCGACGCAACACGCAACCTGAATGGAGACCCTGAAACTTGATCACGACACTAAAAACTGCATTTTTCAAGCACCCTGGCCTGAACCTCCTTGCACCCTGCTGTCCCGGGAGGTGGGACCAGAGCGCCCAGTGCCCTGGTCCTTCAGGACCAGGGTGCCCAGCGCCCTGGTCCCCAGGACCATGGCGCCCAGCGCCCTGGTCCCTGGGTCCTATTTTGGGCCCGGTCTCCTAAGGGGTCTTGGGTCTTTTTGTTTGCAATTTGGAAATTATCATTTCCTAGTCGGCCTAAGGTCAGGAAAATCAGTCTATCAGCCCTAAATGACAAGTATATAAACTACATTGTCCTCTCCCATTTGGGGAAGAAGGTCACATATGTACAAAGCGTGGAAACTATACTCAAGCATTCAAGCATTCAAGCATTCCTTCAAGCAATTGATCATTTCAAGTCTCCATTCAAGGCTAAGTGTTGCATTCAAGACAAGGATTCAACCATTGAAGAGGAGATCACTTACAACATACTACAACAACATACAACATCTATAGCTTCGCATATAAGGATACAAACATCCTTAGAACAAGGTATTAGTACTTGTTTTACAGTCATTTACATTTATAGCTCTTGCTCATTTCTTGGTTAATTCCAAAACCGGGGTTTGACCTAAAGGCAAACCCCTAATCCCTAACCCCCCAATCGTCTTCGCTTTTCTATGTGTAGGTTGTAGGTATGCGGCTGAAATTGAAGATCTGGAATCCTTGTGCAGAGACGAATAGATCCCCCTTCGTTTCGCGGATTTTTCGGAGGACCGTGGCGCCGGGCGCCATCATCCTGACAACTTTCGCTCAAATTTACAGGACAGCGCCATATCGACATTTTACTGCTAATTCCAAGTCCGCAGCTTCATATTGTATTCCTATCTTAGTTTATAAGCGAATCTTTCTCACTTTCTATGCATTCCTAGCTTAATTCTTCTATCAACATTCTTTACAAAAGAGGGTAGCCTTGCTGTCATAACCCTTGAAACTCATTTAGCATCCAATCTTCCATTGCGTGGGATTGGATCTTGTGGGTTTCAACCCCTCTTTTGAATGTAAAGTCTCTCCCCTAAGTGAAAACCATCAACCCTAGTGAGCCTCCCTTCTCTCTCCTTGGAGTTGGAAGAGGGGAGAGCAACTAGGGTTCGATCGCGATTTTCCGCTTTACATTTTGGTGAACCTGACATGAACATCCTTTCTGATTTCTCGTGCTTAGATTTGAAAAAATTGATTACATTTCCATGTTTGATCTTTTGCAAAATTTTAGAGGTGATTGCATAAAAACCCTAAAATTTCTTTTTAGTAATTAAACTTGTGAAATATTTAATTGTTAATGCTTGTTTCAGATCTGCCCTTCTATTACAAATTATCAATTCATATTTGTGCTTTGATTTTGAAAATTAAGTGGTTAAGTGTCAAAACCCTAATTTTTGAAACCCTCTTGATTCAACCTTTGTCCGACAATTTCACTGATCAAAACATCTCCAAATCAGCTGTAACTTTGGATTCCGCAATAAAATCACAATATCTTTCATCCCTGAAAATTTGGAAAAAAATTGCGAGGACCGTGTGCACTCCGAGCGCCATCGTCCCCTACATTTTTTCCGAAATTTCGGGAGCTAGATCTTACTGTATTTTCCTGCTAAAATCTAGAATTTTGGCTGATTTTATCAATTTTAACACCTTCAAAATTAAAGTCAAAGTTGGTCTAGGGATTGCTTGGATCAACGCTTTTAAACATTCAAAAATCATTGAAACTGAAATTTTGTGTCAAAATTGTGTTCTTACTGTCCTAAATCTGAAAAGTGTGTTTGCATTCATTCGAAATTTCAGTGCTTTATTCAAATTCTTACAATTTGTGACTTTTGAAATTAAGTGCTTAATTACAACAACTTTAATTTCCACTTTCAAAATTGAATTTTGCATGAAATTGAGTCAATTTTTAAATTTCAAAATTTGCATTGCTTTTGACATTCCCTCTAAAATCGTAAAATTCAAAATTTCAGTTTCCCTCTCTTTTTCAAAATTCAAATTTTGCATTTTTCGACAATCTTGGTAGGGTTCAATTTTGAGATTGCAACTTTAATTTGGCCTATCTACAGATCGTAAAATCACTCAATTTTTTCAGATTAGCTTTAAAATCATCATACCTTTCATCCCTGCAAATTTCGAAAAAAGTTGCAAGGACCGTGTTGCACTCCGAGCGCCACGGTCCCGGACATTTTTTTTGAAATTTCGGGAGACTGTTGTGATTGCATTTAACAGCTTAAATCCAGAAGATTGGCTGATTTTACTGAAAATTGCTACCTCTAAAATCAAAATTTTCTCTCCCTCTCTAGTGCATGAGTTTTACAACAATAAGCCCTACTTACACTATTCCCGTTAGACGAAGCCGTAGAATTAAGTCTTTTCGAGGTTTAATTACCGAGGAGATGGAACCTAATTTGAATAGCCTTTTTAACGAGGACATGGGCAATTCCTCTAATCCTCCTAATGATGAAGAAGCTCTCCATGAGGTTTCTGAAGAACAACTTTCAAAATTGGATAACCAATTTGACGATTTTCGACAGTGGATGTCTCAAGAATACCCCGATAGTCAAGCTCTTCCTTTAATTGAGGGTCTAAAATGTATGCGTCAAAGTGATAAGAATGGAATTGATATTTTGCGTGGTATTGCACACATTGTGGATTCGAATGTGATGCCTATGAAGAGTTGTGCTGAAAATTTGGGTTATACACAACCTCCTACTCAAGTCAATCATTCTATTCCTTTGATGACTTCTATTGCTAGCATACCTACCTTTACATCAAATATAATGGCTACTTCTACACAAGACATTTCTCCTATGATCACTAGTCATGGGGGCAATCCTTCTTCTTCAATTAACCCTCTTCCTTCATTTAATCTGACTTCTTCATTCATTCCTTCAATGAGTGTCCCTATTATATCTCCACAAATGAACATGATGCAAGGGGGCAATTCATTTAACCATTCCATTCCTCCTTGTAGTGTTCCTCTTGTCCAATCATCCCCTATAATTGACTATCATAGAGTCCCACCACCTTACTCTTTGCCTTCTTTCAATAACATAACACCTCTATCTCAATCTAACACGTCTAATATGAACTCTTCGACTGAAGCGACCATTAACAATCTTGCACAAACTGTCTCTTCTTTACAACAACAAATTGCCTCTATGAATCAATCTAAGTTTAGTGTGCCCACATTTGACGTTGCGAGCCCACTTTCTCTTACATTGTCCGAGCTATTCCCCCTAAACATGTTGAAATTCCACATTTGGAGCTTTATAATGGTAAGGGTGATCCTCTAACACATGTTAAGACTTTTCAAACAATATGTACTGATTTTGCTTATGACCAAAGGTTGCTTGCAAAACTGTTTACTAGAACATTAAGAGACAAAGCCCTACAATGGTATTGCTCGTTGCCTTCCTATTCTATTACTTCTTTCGAACAACTTGCAAATGCTTTCATTCAACAATTTCAAAACAATATAAGTCCTAAAGTTACTTTGATTGATTTAATGCATTGTAAACAAGGTGTTAAAGAAAAAGTGACTGATTTCATTGGTAGATATAAGCATTTGTATGCTCAAATTTCTTTTCCAGTGCTTGACAATGATATTCAAAGAATCTTTATTTCTAATTTACAAAAAGATATTCGAGACAAACTTCTATTTTCTGAGTTTACTTCTTTCCAACAGTTGTGTGCAACTCTTCACAATTATCAACTGACTGTGAGTCAAATGGAACAATCACATCCTATGGCTCCGAGTGATAAGGGTGATAGCAGTCAACAACCATTTGGGAAGTTTAAACCGAACAGAGATTCCATCAAATTCAATGAAAACATCATCAACAACAATGTGAATGCGGCATTAGGTGTGCCTCCTATTTCTAAATTTTTCAAGAAAGAAAGAAAGTATACTCCTTTGAATGAATCATTGCATAGTATTATGAATAAGTTATTGGAACAAAATGTGCTTACTCTTCCTCCTATAAGGCAAATTGATCCTGCAAAGATTACTTCACCTTATTTTGATAACAAAGCTTTTTGTCAATTTCATCATCAGCCTGGGCATGATATTGAAAAATGTTTTTCTTTAAAGGGTAAAATTCAAGATTTGATTGATAATAATACTATCTCTGTTTCTGGAGTGAATGATAAAGGCAACACATCTGTAGCTCCTCCTAACCAAAATCTTCAGATTTTTACTGATCCATTACCTTCTCATACCTCTAATGCGATTGAGGCTAATGATTCCTCTCTCTCATCTGATGGTCTTGTGTCTATGGCTCCGAATGTGATTAACTTTGTAGAGCAGCAAGAAAACCCTAAAGAACCTTCCATCACATTTGATTCCAGTGAAACCATCAGGGCACCTGATGGTCCTTTATACATAGTTGCAAAAGTCAAGAATACACCTTGCTGTGGAGTGCTTATTGATCCTTTGTGCATGGTTAATATCATTACTGAAGAATTTCTTTTTACTTTGCAATTGAATCAAGTGATCTATGACAAAACAGATGTGATTGTGAAACTATTTGATGCATTTTCTTCTCCTGCAATTGGTTCTATTACATTGCCTATTGAGGTCCATAACAAATCCCTTGATGTGAACTTTGCTATTATTCCATCTTCCGAACAATTTCATGTGAAGCTTGGCTATCCTTGGCTATCTTCCATGAAAGCTATTGCTTCTCCTATTCATAAGTGTTTGAAATTTCCCCATAATGGTGAAGTTGTTACTGTCAATCATAGTCTCTTTAAACCAACTGAAAGAAATTCTAGCGTTCCTATTGATTACTTTTGGCCTAAACAATTCCAATCTCTTCCTCCGCGAAGTGATCATCTTTTCAAATCTTATCAAAAGTGGAAAATAGATATGATCCTATCTCTAAGTGAACCTAGAACACCCAAACTTGACATTCCTATCATTCTTGAGAAGGAAGTTCTTCCTTTGAAAGATAAAACTAATGTCTTTCCTCAAGAAGATTCCCAACCCATCCCTATGGATGTGACTATGTCTATATCTAATAAACTTCCTAAAAGTAGACCCATCCCTCCTCGTCATGATGGACTTGGTCTCCTTCCTAAACCAAATATTCCTCCCTTATATGGAGCAGTTCCCCCTCCTTCTTTTTATAGAGAGAAGAGACCTTCTTCTTCTCCTATTATCCAACCTAAGAGACCACAACCTAAACACCCAAGTGATAAGGATGAGAACATTCCTCCTCCTCAATCTTCTCAACTTCCTACTAAGACTAGACGAAATCGTTCTGCACGTGAACGCCGACGAAAGCGTTGTCTTAGAGCTCAAGCAGCTGCTTTTCAAACTTTGCAATCTCCAAAAACACCTTCAACAAGCATTATTCCATTTTCTCCTCAGCCGACGATTGAGCCGAAATCTCCTAAACATAAGATGCATGATGGTCTTGATCCTGTGCGAGTTAAAGATCCTATTTTTATAAATCTTGATGATTATATAGATGAAAATGTTATTCATGATGAAAATGTTACTCCTCTTGCTTCTGATAGTGAATATGAACTTGCTGATATTGATAACCATTTATCTAATGAATTTTCTAAAGCACTTATCCTAGCTCCTAGACAAGAACAATGTGGCCCGGAACATGAACATAGCCCTTGTTTGGATCTTGTGATAGCTCCATCTGCTGTGTTGGATGTTCCTCCTCTACCGTGTTCCCTGCCTTCCCAAAACATTGATCAGCAAGATCGGGAGGTAGATGACGTGCTAGACTAGTTACATTAGCATAGCAGATTCTCTCCTCCTCTCTTGTGTTACTTCTTCTATATGTTATTCTCATTCTTCTATTTGTTGTCCTTAGTGTTGTCTACTTGAGGACGATGCAAAGCATTGAGATCTCTCGATCTCTCTCATGTTGACTCAAAAGATACATGTGTTCCCTTCTTCTAGGTGACCTTCCTTGATTGGGGAATGAAGAACAATTATGCATACATACATATGATATACATGAATTATCATACAGCATACTGACCCCAAGGAAAGTGAAGTCACCTTGTGCTTTGTGTTTTGTGTCTATTATCCTTGGGCTTATCTCACACTTGGGGGCTAAATCCTTGCGATAATGTGCTCCTTTCCTTTCTCATTTCTTATATGTATCACTACCTTAAAGCAATCACCCCCGGTGAGGCGTGTGCGATCGCTTTAACGTAGGGGGGCATACATCCCGTTCATATCTTTTCAAGATACTTGAAAATTTCTTGACAAATTTAGCTTTGCCTTGAAAATTTTTGATATCTTTCTTGCATGACTCATAGTGAGGGAACCTTACTACTGACAGCCATGGTTCTCCCTTGTGATCTTCCCTTTTAATTTGTCAATCGAAGTCGTAAGATCCTTAGTCCACTGGGGGCTTGGTGTATCTTGCCTCCTTGACGTGGTGAAAGTCTTTCAATGTTGTTTCCTTGTACTTTACCGAAAGTATGAGCATACACCTATACTCCCGCTAAAGTGGGGGCTAAATGTAGCGTCCTAAAATTGCGACACTTGCAATTTCGACTGCATTTCGGTCTTCATGATGGCGACGCAACATGCAACCTGAATGGAGACCCCGAAACTTGCTCACGACACTAAAAACTGCATTTTTCAAGCACCCTGGCCTGAACCTCCTTGCACCCTGCTGTCCCGGGAGGTGGGACCAGAGCGCCCAGCGCCCTATTTTGGGCCCGGTCTCCTAAGGGGCCTTGGGTCTTTTTGTTTGCAATTTGGAAATTATCATTTCCTGGTCGGCCTAAGGTCGGGAAAATCAGTCTATCAGCCCTAAATGACAAGTATATAAACTACATTGTCCTCTCCCATTTGGGGAAGAAGGTCACATATGTACAAAGCGTGGAAACTATACTCAAGCATTCAAGCATTCAAGCATTCCTTCAAGCAATTGATCATTTCAAGTCTCCATTCAAGGCTAAGTGTTGCATTCAAGACAAGGATTCAACCATTGAAGAGGAGATCACTTACAACATACTACAACAACATACAACATCTATACCTTCGCACATAAGGATACAAACATCCTTAGAACAAGGTATTAGTACTTGTTTTACAGTCATTTACATTTATAGCTCTTGCTCATTTCTTGGTTAATTCCAAAACTAGGGTTTGACCTAAAGGCAAACCCCTAATCCCTAACCCCCCAATCGTCTTCGCTTTTCTGTGTGTAGGTTGCAGGTACGCAGCTGAAATTGAAGATCTGGAATCCTTGTGCAGAGACGAACAGATCCCCCTTCGTTTCGCGGATTTTTCGGAGGACCGTGGCGCCGGGCGCCATCGTCCCGACAACTTTCGCTCAAATTTACAGGATAGCGCCGTATCGACATTTTACTGCTAATTCCAGGTCCGCAGCTTCATACTGTATTCCTATCTCAGTTTATAAGCGAATCTTTCTCACTTTCTATGCATTCCTAGCTTAATTCTTCTATCAACATTCTTTACAAAAGAGGGTAGCCTTGCTGTCATAACCCTTGAAACTCATTTAGCATCCAATCTTGCATTGCGTGGGATTGGATCTTGTGGGTTTCAACCCCTCTTTTGAATGTAAAGTCTCTCCCCTAAGTGAAAACCATCAACCCTAGCGAGCCTCCCTTCTCTCTCCTTGGAGTTGGAAGAGGGGAGAGCAACTAGGGTTCAATCGCGATTTTCCGCTTTACAGTGTTGATGATTGTTTGCTCTATGTTTTGCATCTATCTTTCATTCAGTTGCTGCAAATGAATTAAGGATCAGTTAATAGATTTTTAAAATTGCAGAACACTGATTCACCCCCCTCTTAGTGTTCATTGATTCTAAAAATTGGTATAAGAGCCTAGTTCCTCGAAAGAATCCTAACAACTTGAGGTAGATCTGGGAAGGTGTTTTAAGGGATTCTAGTGGTCTTAGACAACAACTACTTATTATACTTGATGATCTTGATCAGTCCAAAGATAAAGTTTGGGAATTGAAAACAAATCTCAAGGATGCTGAAAATATCATTCATACATTAAAGGAGCAACTAAGTAATTCCAAGGAAAGAGAAAGGATCTTGTTGATCAGATTTAGGAGAAATAAAGTCAACACATTGATGAAGAATCCTTGAAGGAAAAGACAGAAGAATGTGACAGACTTGCTAGAGTTAATGCACTTCTGAAAAATGAGATGGAAAGACATTGTGATGAAATTGACAAAGGATATTGAAGAAAGGAAGAAGAATGAGGAAACATTTGCTCAGTCCTTGAAAGCCAAATCTGAAGAATGCTGCAAACTTGAGAATGAGAATGGACAGTTGATAAGTGACCTTCAAAATGCTAGAGAACATGAGGAAGATCTTGGAAAGAAGGTCCTCCTTCTCAAATATAATCTTGATGTTACAAATAAGTGTAACCTGAAGAAGTTCCAGATTATTTCAGAAAGACTAGATGAGATTCTTGCGAGTAAGAAGAATCCTAATGACACACAAGGTCTTAAATTTGAGAAAGATGAAAGCTCCAAATCAGCTCAACTGAAGAAAAAATTAAGAAGGCCTCCGATAAGGCAACCTAATGCTCATAAATTCAATGGTAACTGCTTTGTTTGGAATAAATTTAATCATATGGCTAGTCAGTGCATAAATAGGATGATCTATAATGGTTCATCTTTACCGGTCAATGTTTCAAATGTAATAAATATGGTCATAAGGAAAATGTATCCAAAACTATGATGAATAACTTTCAAAATAGAAGAAATGTCAGATGCTATGCATGTGGTATGTTTGGACATGTTTCTAATCAGTGTAGATCAAGATGAAATCATAAGAATTTCAGGCCTATGCAAGGAAATGTTGTTTGCTAAGCTTGCAAAAAATCCGGTCACATTGCAAAGTATTGTAGAAACAGAAATGTGTATAGGAGAGATCTGGAAGACATGAACAAGAATGTGAAGCCAAAAGAGAAGGGTAAAGCTAAAATTGAAGAGATCAGAAATCAGAGGAAGAAGACATGGGTTAGAAAGACTGATTCAGAGGCAAGAAGTGGGTCTGCACCTAATTTCGGTGTTGAAAACTCATCCGATAACTAAGCCAGGGCATACAACCTTAGGGGGAGATTTTGATGAAAATTTTACAAACCCCTTGTTGAGATCAGTACCTGGTTCTAACAGGCTATCGATGATTATTTGATATTTATTGATTTAGTAGAATATTTTTTGGAAGCATTTGATGATCCGCAAATGATTTCTTGAAAATCTGTCAGTATGCAAAGTATCTAAAAATGTTAGGGTTAAGAGAATTTATTATACCTCAAAGTTAGTTATGCGATGAATAAAAATCAAATCAACCCTTCATTTCTCACTTTGCATCCGAAGTAAGAGAGAAGTAGATCGAAGGAGGGTAGAGTTTCCATAGATTTAGAGTGAATAGAGGATTCATCATCCAATTTGCATCTGGTTGAGAGGTATTTATCGTCTAGCACTTTTTTAGGTTTGAAGCTTGAATTCTTGAATATGGCATCTTCTGGAATTGCGACCCCATTGGTGGTAGATGTCACTGAATGAGCCAGACCTAACTTTAAAAATCATCCATTTAAGTCAATGGAAGATGATCCGAATGGTGCTTTTTTATTTATTCCATATGGAGTATTTCATGTGGAAGATATTAGGGTTTACATCTAGTATAACACTGAAGAGCTTGGAAATGCCCAAATGTTGAATCTATACACAAAGCACATGATTGATGGAATGGGTAACTTGGAATCTGAATTCAAATCAATTGAGGAGAAGGGTTTCACACAATTCATTAATTTTTCAGTGTTCGATGAGCTAGAATGGGTTTGGTACATTTTGAGAAGAATGAATGATAAATTCATGTGGCTTGACAAACCTTACAAGATTACTTAGAGTGCAATTAAGGCCGTAACTTGTTTAAGGTCATTCGATGAGGTGTCTACTCTAAGACATGTCAAGACTTAGATGGTAAGAGAGGAAGTCGGTTCCCAATTTGATAGTAGGTCGATGACAATCAATGATATTGTTGAATATGATGTCAGGTTTGCATCTATGGTGATGGGTTTCACGTTATATCAATCCAGCCAAGAGAATTCTGTATCTGATACAACTATCTATGCGGCTTATCAAATATTGAAAGAAGATAAAATATATGATTTGTGTGAAGTGCTCTAGAGAGATATATTGAGAAATTTGAAGAAAATCAAGAAAGATAAGAAGCATGTATTCAAATTTGGAACCTTGATTATATGTCTATACTTCTACTTTATGAATGAGATTCTGAGAGTTGGAAAAGTGCAGTGGGCCTATGACAAGCCAGTGGCAGTGTAAATCAAAGAAACACTTTATGGTCTTAGAGATGCTACAATTTGGAATGGCATCCTATGAGGATACTTAAAAATATTTCAAAGCATGATGTAGAGCAGAGAATGAATCTCTAAGGAGATAATGGAGAAATATGAAGACAAAATATGCTTAATGGTTGATACTGACTGGTGTCTTATGGAAGCTACAGAGCCAAGGACTTCGTGGATCATGCCCATGGGGTATGAGGTTGAAGGACATATTATTGATGCATATGCTCAACACCTAAAGCCAGTGGACACATCTGAGGAAAGGTTTGGAACATACAAGGAGAAGATCTTGGACTTACGCTCTAAGTTCAAAAAGCCTAAGATTCAAAGAAAATTTAGAAATGAAGTTGAGCAGCTAGTGGAAAGTATGGGAATCACCAAAGAGGTCATCCAGAGAGCAAGGGAGAGAAACATTCTAAAAGAAGAAGATACGATTAAGCCAAAGAAGGCTAAACTGGAAGCTCTTGTTCCTAAGCCTAAGTAGCTAAAGGGTTCTATACCCTCATCCGGTGGTCAAAAACCTACTAGTTCACCTAAGCCTCTAGTCAAACCATCCGATGAAGGAAAGAGGAAGCAAGGGAAAGAAAGAGAATTCATTCCTAATGATGAAGAAGAAAAAGAGTCAAATGATTCTGTCAAGGAAATAAAAAAGAGTGCTAAGTCTACTGGAGTTGTTAAAGACAAATCATCTAGTAAAGGACAACCCAGTAAGAAGACACAATCAGATTACTTCATCATGACTGTAAGGAAGGTTAAGGAAACCATCATTAAGGAAGGTAACCTCAAACCTATTTCTAAATATTATGAGTTATTAGATGATGCTAGTAAGAGAACCTTGGAAGAAGCAACTATTTAATATCTGAATAAATACAATAGAGCTCTTATTGAGATAATGTCAGAGATTCCTCAGATTTTACATATGATATTCTAGATATGAGGAAAGAAGCAGCTAGAATTTAGAAGAATAAAGGATAAGATAATATGGGCTAGTTCAACTTTATTCGATGATAGCTAAGACAAAGGTTGACCAAATTCTTGAGGAGAATAAGGAGAAATTAAAAATAATGAAAAGAGTAAAAAAAATAATGATTGGTAAGAATGATGAGGTTAGAGATGAAGTTGAGAGAAATTTTGTTGGATAATCAGTATGAGGTGGTACCTGAGAAATCTCAGGAAGATGTTGAAAAGTCTGTTCTGAAATCCTAAGTATTCCATCCCTAGGAAATGATTCTACAACTGATGAACCTTCTATTCCAGAAGGACAATCAACTAAATTAGTTCTAGAAATAGTTGAAGCAGTCGAGGATAAGGATAGATCTGTTAACCCTTCGGTCCATGAGAAGGAAGCTAAGAAGGATGTTGATTAGGAAAAGTCAAAAGTTAAGGTTGAAGATGAGGTAAGAGAGACTAAGAAATCAGTGAAGGGGAAGAAGATCTATGAAGAAGATCCCAAATTCACTCAAGGTCCCATCAACCTAGCTTCTCTATCCCTTGTTCAGGCGCTTAAATTGGCTACATTTTCTCAAGACAAAGCAAGTAAAGACTTGGTAAAATAATTCTCAGAGAATAGTGAGTTGATTACTTTGGCATCCGATATCTTAGAAAAACTCATGCCTTCATTTCAGAAGGATTTATCGGACACCCCATCTGGTCAATTGAAAAGCCTAATCAATTCTATGGATAGTCACTTTTAATCGTTTGAGAAATCAGCTAAAGAGAAGGTCCACAATGAGTTTTATGCTAGAAGGATTCAGACATTAAAAAAGATGGTTGCAGATGACATGATCACTTTGGATATTGGTATAAAAGGCATAAAGGAATCAATATCTAAGGGAGGAAACATTTACAAGTCATGTCTAACACTATCCAAGTTTACTCAAGTTATTGGGAAAAAGGTCAAAGGGCATGAGGATCAGCTTGTTCAATTATCTCAGTCATTTGATCCCTTATCAGTCTCCCTGAGTAGTCATGAAAACCAAGTAACATCTCTTCTTGAGAAAATAAGGAGCTTGAGTCAAGAGAAAGAGAAAATAATTGTGAAAGTTTGTGAACTTAGATGTCTCATCACTCCCAAGATGAATATAATGCTTAGTGGTTTGAAAGATGCTCAAACTGACATAAAATCCTTGAAGCCATCCGATCTCAAGTGAGTAGAGACACTTGTATATGTGTTTAGTGGACTCATAACTATGATGGAGAGTCTCAAGAAGGACCAAGATAGCCACCTAAATTCCCTAAGAAATTCTTATTCCTATATCTTTCAATTTTTGTGAGCAAGATTGTGTACATATGTAAATAGCATTTTTGGTTTGAAGTTTTGGTCTCTAAAACTCTACCTTTTCCATTGATGTCAAAGGGGGAGATTAGATAAGTGAAAAATGTTTTTGATTAAGGATAAATAGGTTTTGAGGGGACCCAAAACCCCTACAATAGGTTTTTGAAGGAACCCGAAACCCTAAGATTTTACCAGGATCTGGAACCCACAATACTATGCTGCCAAAGATAACAAACCATGAAAACCAGCAACCAAAACATAGCTAAACAAACTAACACCAACCAAATACCAGTGCAACCACAAGTAGAAAGTGCCAGCCAAACAATCAAGATATAGCCAATACAAAATAGGTTGGCTACACCAACAAGGCTACAACCTCAAACTATAGCACTTAAAAGTAAATGATGAGGGTCTAATAGGCACCCTGAGCCAAACAACATGAATATTCTTGGCTCCCTTAACCTGTAATAAAAAATCCAAGCAACAAAAAGATAGCTTGGACCTTAAGTAAAAACAACCACAGTCTATACTGGGCCCTTGAAAACTATCAACATCCAGCAAAAAAACATTACATAAAAAAAACTTTAAAAGCTGAACCAAAACATGGGGGTTTTGAAAGGCTCCCATAACCTTCCTGAGATTTAGAAGGCTCCCACAACTGATAATCATAAAATCACAAAATTGAACAAAAGAGTTTTGAAAGGCTCCCCAAACCTTCATCTCACTCTTGAAGAAACACACTGCATCCACCTCCACCTCAATAAAAGGAAGATCAACTTTGGAACAAACCCTCTCCACCACTATAGAAGAAGGGGCCACCTGAATAGGCCACACCAAAGAAGACAAAAGATGTAGAGAAATAACCTGGAGAACAAGAGAGTTGGGTTTTAAAAAGGCTCCCAAAACCTTAAAGATCTGAAGAGCTGTAGACCTGCAAAAAACTAGGAAAAAATCCTCCATCCAAAACCCCACCTCTATAGGAGAAAACTGACAAAGAAACCCAAGACTGGAGTAGAAAGCCACACAACACCCCAACAAAATAGATAGATCAAAAAAGAGACCTGAGAGGCCTCTCACAACAAAACCCTCAACCCCACTTACAACCCCAAAAAGAAAGCCATCCACCTCAATAGGACTGGCAAAGAGGGAGAAGCAAAGTGAGGGAAACCACCACCTAGCCCTCACCATCAAGATCTGAAAAAAAAAGCAAAAGCCGAAACATTGACCGTGCCCCAACTGAAAAGAAAGAAACCAAGAAAGCACAAGACCAAAGAATACAATAGAAAAGAGCCCCCAAGGCATCAAGGGGGACTCTAGAAACACCAATCGAGTACCAAACTCCAGCAGAGAGCTGAGCAAGAGATGCGAATAGAGAAACACCATTGAGTACCACACAATCCATAAGAAGCAGCACCGAATGAGGAGGAGAGACCCCAAATCCATGCATAGCCCAAAGACCAAGGGTCCCAAAGAAGTCCCCACACCAGCACACACCATTCATAGGAAAGAGACTAAACCCCAACATAGAGGGCAACCATAGTCCTGATAGCCAACACACACCACAAGAAGAAGCAAGTGAAACCAATATGAAGCTTGTCGCATCCTCCATCCACCTGACACCACATTTGAGCCCAACAAAGAGGGAATCCCTGCGGAAAGCACCCCAACATGAAAAAGATCCTCTTGCAGAGCACACCAAAAAGGGGAGGGGAACTTGACACAAATAGGGCTGAAAACAACAAACAGGGTAGGGGCCAAGATCATCATCTGGGTCGTCATCGCCTCCTCAAGAAGCGTCTTTATTTGACAACTACGCTCCTCCCTACTTCCCGCTCGCTCCTCCACGCTTCCTGCTCGTCATTCCTATAGTTTTTAATCTTTGGGTTTTTCAATATCAGAGGATAAGTGAAAAATGTTGATCTTAGGGGGAGTTATTGATTTTTGGAGTCCGATAGTCAAATTTTTGGTTGTAGTGTATACATTTTGGTTTTCGTCTGACACTTAGTCATTTTTCACTAAGTGTTGCCATCAATGCCAAAGGGGGAGATTGTTGGCAAGAGACACTAAATTGATGATTAGATGTTGTCATTAATGGAAACTCATATCATATTTGGTATCCATAGTTCATGATGTGATCATTCCAGAAGATTGTTTGAAGATTAGTGAGGTCCAGTAAAAACGGTGCATTCGGTAGAGTGTTCAAGTTTTAGTTGACAAATTATTTTGGTTAATTATTTTTATTTGTGGATTTTGGAGAAGTCTTATGGATATTTAATATGTCTTATTCTTGGTTTGTGGCCTCCGGTGATGAGTTTGGTGATATTTAGAAGATCCGGTAGACTGGTTATTCATAAGAACAGTGGATATCAGCAGTAGCGTGTGTAAATTTAGCTTGCGGATTTTGTGGATTGATTTTGGAGATTGTTTGTATGTTTGAGGATGTTCAGTTGACATATGGGAAGTGTATGGACATTTTGTTTTGGTCCGCATATGCATTGGAGATGGATTTGAGCTGACTTATTTATATGCTTCATCTTTTGTGATGTGTTTTTGAAGCTAACATGAAAGGGTTCTTAATTAGTGATGCAGATATATAAGAAAGGTCTATTTGATCATTTTAATATATGATGATGACATGAGAGATGGGTATGGTTGATTGTGTACAGTTTCACGTGTACAAGTATTAGAATTGTGCTTCGAATTGAAGCAGAATATCAAAAAGAGCAGTATTGCAGAGTTGAGTAAGATATAGTATTTTGTGCTTAGCCAGAACTATATACAAGCATTTGTTGGTGCTAGTTCATAGTTAAAACTTCATTGTTGTCTCTTACAAACATTTGTAAGGGAGTGAGCCTTCTAGGGTTGTAGCCCTTACCTGTAATTGATTAGTGAGCTCTAGACAGTGTGCCTGAATGCATGTGCATTCCCTTATGTAATATTTTTATGCTACTAACGGAGTATAATAATATTGTGGGTTTTAATCCCACAATGGTTTTTACCTTAATCGGGTTTCCAGGTAAAAATCTTGGTGTTATTGTGTTGATGATTGTTTCCTCTATGTTTTGCATCTATCTTTCATTTAGTTGTTGCAAACAGATTAAGAATCAGTTAATGAATGTTTAAAATTGCAGATCACTGATTCACCCCCTCCTCTCAGTGTTCATTTATTCCAACAAGATATCCAATATAACATTGATATTATGTATGTTAGAAACTTGAGTTATGTTGAGTTGTGTTGTCATTGATGTCAAACTTGTATAGTGTTTTTCATTCATGTCATAGTTAGTTGTGTGCATACGTGCAAAGGTTGTATAAGATATTTAGTTGTTGTCCAGTTGTGCAAATGTTACATATGGTCTGTAAATATGTATTCATATTTTGATATGTTGTTTGGTATTGATTTTGAGATAGTATGGGGTGTTTATGGAAGAATACAGTAGTGAAAGTTTCAATATGTAGGAAAGAGTATTTATTGTCTCAATGGAAGAATGCTTTGCGTTCCTTCATTTGTGAAGATTATGGCTTGTGGTTTTGGATATAATGTTTGTGATATGTGTACATTGCACTATCACATTTTTGAGTCCTCTATTATTTGAACGGTAGAGTTGGTTGTTGTTGTTTCTGATAGTGAGGTTGTTTATTAAAACTAGTTTGGAGAATGCTTAGCGGCTCTCGAATATGTTGATTCAAGTGTTGCAACTTGAAGGACATGTTTATTAGATTTGTGTAGTGTTCTAGTTCAATTTTCTAGTGCTAGTTTGATACACAAGTGAAGTTATGTTATTCTATGTTTGACATGCTTAGTTGTGTTAGATTCTAGCTAATGTAGTTGGTTTATCTTCTTTGGATCATGCTCTTTTGGTCCAAATATGTATTGGAGGTTAAGTTTGGATGTTTATATGGGTCTCACTATGGAATTCGTAGATCCACATTATGTATTTTGCATTGCAGGATGTTTTTGGGTTGATTATGTAAGGAAGTAAAGTAGCGGAAACAACTTCCTACACTAACCTTGAGAGGAGGGTAATGCAAAACTTTTTCAGATCGTTACAATAGTTACAGAAAATAGAAATAGATATAATAGCATTCATACCACAACACAATGATTTACGTGGGGAAAACCCTTTCGTGAGAAAAACCCCACCCTCCAAAAGCAGCTCAATATTTTATTCAGCAATCAAAAACAGATTACAACATACTTGCAGAGCAAGCTCTTCGCAGGAGTACCACTAATCAGAGATTCAGAGGCAACTCAATAGCCATAAGACTCTTACACACAACCTCTATCTCACACACCTCATAAATAGGAGATACAATACAGGAAACCGTCAAACGGTATTACAAAACCATGGGCTAAAACCACCCAATAAGGTGTAGCCGACCTTATCTCCCTTCTAGATGCCCTATGACATGTTAAAGCACACATCAACACATGTTGCTCCCTTTTACAGCTCATTTATGTATCTGATACAAATTATTTTTCCTATTTCAGGAGTACAAACTTTCGGAGGCCATAACTTGAGAACCGGGTGTCCGATTGACGAACCGTTTGAAGTGCCGGAAAGCTCGCGAAGTGCTCTATCACCTCGTAACCCGCTTCACCAGTTACAACCACTTTTTAGGGCATTTCAGAGCCTCTAAAGTCCCCAAAATTAAGTTTAAATATTTTATTACACCTCTCCAAGATGAAAACATTAATATCTTCAAAACTAGCTGTGACCTTGCGACGCAACTTTACCGGAATGCTTATCTAGCCAACCAGAAGCTTCGGGGAGAGTTTCGCACCATTTTGTGCTCAAATGAAAACTTACTATAAATAGTAACCTCACATAAATGCAAGGTTGAGACACCATTTTTCCCAACAAATCTCCCACTTGTCGAACACCTTGCAAGAGCGGAAGGGAATGTCAACACAATGAATCAATTGCTAGGGGCCATAAGTCCCATAGACTCTGAACACCATCTGAACTTCTCTGTGCTCACAGCCTTAGTTAAAGCATCTGCAACATTCATCAAAGTTTCCACCTTAACCAGCTTCACCCTACCATCTTCGACCATATCTCTAACAAAATGATACTGAACATCAATATGTTTGGTCCGGGCATGAAATGTCGGGTTCTTAGCTAGGCTAATTGCACTCTGACTATCACAGTAAACTGTCACTGTACCTTGTTTAATTCCAATATCCGAACACAGTCTCTTAAGCCAAATGGCCTCTTTACAAGCATGAGTAGTTGCCATATACTCTGCTTCAGTAGTGGATAAAGCAACCACAGCCTGTCGCTTACTCATCCAACTAATTGCACCACCAAACAAAGTAAACACATAAGCACTGGTGGATCTTCTGCTATCAATATCACCTGCCCAATCTGAATCCACATAACCATGGATATCAAGGGAAGTCATGTCTCCAACTGAATTACCATGATAACACAAAGAATACTCTGAAGTACCCTTCAAATATCTGAAGACTCTTTTGACTGCATCCCAATGAACTCTACCAGGATTAGACATATATCTAGAAAGTACTCCCATTGCTTGGGCAATATCTGGTCTAGTACAGACCATAGCATACATCAAGCTTCCAATCGCACTCTGGTAAGGCACTCTACTCATGTCTTCCATCTCCAATGGGGATGTAGGACAATCTGAAATAGATAGTTTCATTCCAACTGTAAAAGGAACACTCAATGGTTTACAATTCTGCATGTTGAACCTCTGTAACACTGAATTCACATACTTACTCTGGCCTAGCCATAGCTTTCTGTTCACCCTATCTCTCCTAATTTCTATCCCAAGAATGTGCTTTGCTGCACCAAGATCTTTCATTTCAAATTTAGCAGCGAGCTGAGACTTCAGTTCTGAAATCATACCTTTCCCTTTACCAATGAATAACATATCATCAACATACAATGCAATGAATAAGAAATGATCACCATAAAATTTATAATAAACACAGTGATCTGATTTAGAACGTTCAAATCCCAAACTCAACACATATGTATCAAATTTCTGGTACCACATCCTAGGACTTTGTTTGAGGCCATACAAAGATTTCTTCAATTTACAGACCAAATTACTTTTGCCTTTCACCACATAGTGCTCCGGCTGTGTCATATAAATATCTTCCTCCAAATCACCATGAAGGAAAGCAGTTTTCACATCCATTTGTTCAACCTCTAAATCATAAGCAGTAGCAATAGAAAGCAAAAATCTAATGGACGTCATTTTTGCAACAGGAGAAAATATCTCACCGTAATCAACACCCTCAACCTGAGAGTAGCCTTTTGCAACCAACCTTGCTTTATACTTCTCAATGCTTCCATCTGAACCAATCTTTTTCTTGAACACCCATTTACAACCAACAGGTTTTCGTCCTTCAGGCAATGGTACAAGATCCCATGTATCATTCTTTTTCAAAGCTGCCATTTCTTCCTCCATAGCAATCTTCCAGGATTTTGCATCATTCATACCTAATGCCTCTTCTACAGATTTCGGTTCATCCACACTAGTATTCAGAGCAAAAATACATCTGCAATCATCAGGTGAATACCTTTCAAGTGGTTGTCTATGTCTTGTAGACCTTCGAACAAGCTGAGTTGGAGGTTCTTCCTCCTCTTCTGAAGATTCAGAGCTAGACGAGCTCTCCTCAAATTCTTGCCTATCTAGGGGTCTCGATTCAACTCTTTTAGGTGTAGAAGGAAGTTGAATCACATCTTCTTTTTTAGTCTGTTCTGGCTGCAATGTAATAGAAGGAGACTTAATTTCTCTAAAAATAACACTTCTACTGTGAATTACCTTTTGTGCAATAGGGTCCCAAAGCTTGTATCCTTTCACACCATAACTATACCCGATGAAGATACATTTCACAGCCTTGTTCTCCAACTTTGTTCACTTCTCCTTTGGCACATGTGCATATGCCTCGCAACCAAAAATTCTAAGATGTCTCAATGAAGGCTTGTGACCTGACCATGCTTCCATAGGCATTTTATCAACAAGAGTTGATGTAGGAGACCTGTTAATCAGGTAGCAAGCAGTGGCAACAGCTTCAGCCCAAAACTTTTGTTCGAGACCAACACCACTCAACATACTCCTAGCCTTCTCCATTAGTGTCCTGTTCATTCTTTCTGCAACTCCATTCTGTTGTGGAGAATACGGAGTTGTCTTCTGCCTATTAATTCCACAGTCTTTACAAAATCTATCAAAATCATTAGAGCAAAACTCACCGCCATTATCAGTTCTCAAACATTTTATTTTCTTTCCAGTCTGCAACTCAACCATTGCTTTAAATTCTTTAAAACGACTAAAAACTTCAGATTTACTCTTTAGAAAATATACCCATGTCCTTCTACTAAAATCATCAATAAATGAAACATAATATGTGGATTTTCCAATCGAAGAGACATCTACTGGACCAAACACATCAGAATGGATAAGATCCAAAACACCACAAGTTTTATGAGAACTTGAGTAAAACTGAACGCGGTTTTGTTTTCCATAAATGCAGTGCTCACAGAAATCAAAGTCAAGATTATAGTCATTCAAACCTTCAACAAGGTTTTTATTTTTCAAGGTCCTTAGACCCTTTTCTCCAATGTGACCAAGTCTTTGGTGCCATAACATAGTCTTCTCTGCAGGTAACTTTTCTTCAGACGAAAGAGCACCCTTAGGTACCCAAAAACCATTTCCATCTGCTGAAGGTGAAACCTTCAAATCTTCCAGTGAAGTATCTGCAGATTTACTTTTTACATAAGTGCTATTACACTCAATAGTGTATGCTTCAAGCTTATACAAAGTGCCAAACCTGACACCTCTAGCAACTACCATAGCACCCTTAATCATCTTACATCCTGCTTCAGAAAAAACTACCTGCACACCTGCATCTATCAGTTTGCTCACAGATAACAGGTTTCGTTTTAATCCAGGGATATGCAGCACACCATTAATCCTTTTTATTCTACCATCAGAAAACCTGATTCTAACTTTACCTCGACCAACAATGTCTAGATGTGAATCATCACCCAAGTACACCTTACCTCCATTAAATCCTTCATATTCAAAAAACCAATCATTTTTGAAGTCATATGAAAAGATGCACCTGAGTCAATTAGCCAGGCATCATTACCTGCATGAGTCGCCAAAGCCGCAATAAATGCATCGCCATCTTCCTTGTCGGACTCAGAATCAGAATCGAACTTTTTCTTTTTCTTCTTCTTCTTTTCTTCTTTGCAGTCCTTACGGATGTGACCCGGTTTACCGCAGTTCCAGCAAATGACTTTGGACTTTCCAGGAGATTTCGATCTCCCTTTGGATTTGGACTTGTCACGCTTCTCATTCTTCTTGCCTTTCTCCTTAGGTCTTCCATGAACGGTTAGGGCTTCCTTTGAACTAATGGATACCTTCCTTCGCATCTCTTCACCAAGTAGGGCACCCACCACGTCTTCAAATTTCAAAACAACAGAAGTACTACCGATAGCCATAACAAGAGAATCCCACGAATCAGGCAAAGAACAAAGAAAGATCTAACATTTCTCCTCCTCGTCCATCTTAACACCGACGGATACTAATTGAGCCACCAACATATTGAATGCTTCCAGGTGGTCCGCAATTCGTCCACCCTCTTCCATCTTTAAGGAATACAATTTCTTTCTTAAGAAAATTTGATTTAGTAAAGATTTCACTTGATACATCTCACCAAGCTTAGTCCATAGCTTCTTTGCAGAGTTCTCTTCATGGACATTGATTAGAACAGAGTTTGCCAGGCACAATCTGATTAGACCCTTGGCTTTTCGGTCCATAACATCATACTGAGCTGCCGCAGTAGGATCTGAGGGCCTTTGGACATTCACATCAACAGCATCCCAAAGATCTCGATCTATTAGCAGATCTTCCATCTTCAGCTTCCACATCTCAAAATTACTTCCATTAAATTTCTCCACCTCTATTCTCCCTGACGAACTCGCCATCTGAATATTCCTGCAACAAGATCAAAAAGTGTCTTCTGCACAAGCTCCCACTCAAATCTAGATTAGTTCAAAAAACCCAACTGCCCACAATTGAAACCAAAGGTGATCAGGCTCTGATACCACTTGTAAGGAAGTAAAGTAGCGGAAACAACTTCCTACACTAACCTTGAGAGGAGGGTAATGCAAAACTTTTTCAGATCATTACAACAGTTACAAAAAATAGAAATAGATATAATAGCATTCATACCACAACACAATGATTTACGTGGGGAAAACCCTTTCGGGAGAAAAACCCCACCCTCCAAAAGCAGCTCAATATTTTATTCAGCAATCAAAAATAGATTACAACATACTTGCAGAGCAAGCTCTTCGCAGGAGTACTAATCAGAGATTCAGAGGCAATTCAATAGCCATAAGACTCTTACACACAACCTCTATCTCACACACCTCATAAATAGGAGATACAATACAGGAAACCGTCAAACGGTATTACAAAACCATGGGCTAAAACCACCCAATAAGGTGTAGCTGACCTTATCTCCCTTCTAGATGCCCTATGACATGTTAAAGCACACATCAACACGTGTTGCTCCCTTTTACAGCTCATTTATGTATCCGATACAAATTATTTTTCCTATTTCAGGAGTACAAACTTCCGGAGGCCATAACTTGAGAACCAGGTGTCCGATTGACGAACCGTTTGAAGCGCCGGAAAGCTCGCGAAGTGCTCTATCACCTTGTAACCCGCTTTGTTGGTTACGGCCACTTTTCAGGGCGTTTCGGAGCCTCTAAAGTCCCCAAAATTAAGTTTAAATATTTTATTGCACCCCTCCAAGACAAAAACATTAATATCTTCAAAACTAGCTGTGACCTTGCGACGCAACTTTACCGGAATGCTTATCTAGCCAACCAGAAGCTTCAGGGAGAGTTTCACACCATTTCGTGCTCAAATGAAAACTTACTATAAATAGTAACCTCGCATAAATGCAAGGTTGAGACACCATTTTTCCCAACAGATTAGTTAGCATCCTTTATTAATCATTTACACATTTTATTTGATGTCGACTTTGGAGGATGTGTTAGTGTGTGTGGTTCATTGGAATCATTTTAGAAGGATTTGTTGTGATTTGTTTGGGTTCCCTTTATGTCTTGAAGTGGACTAATTATTTGTTATTGGTTTGAGTGGACTAATTGATGTAATATTGTATATCTTATCTATGGCCGACCTAGTTGAGAGTTTGAATGAACGATCTTGTATATATATGTGTGGTTGTATGGTTTTATGTATGGAATGTGAATGAATTGATGTAAAGTGGATGTGAATAATTTGAAAGTATATTTGGTGTAGCCGAAGTGCAAAAACTAGTTTGTGAAGATCTTTGGTGATGATATCTTTAGTGTGATAGTGTTTTGAGACAGTGGTTGATGTTAGATGTGTTTGCCATGATATTGGCCACTTCAAATAGTAGTTCAAAGACAATTTCATGATCAGGAGATATTGTTCAATTCAATTCATCTATTCATTGTAATTACCAAAAGATAGTATGTCCTTTTCCAACAACTTGCACAGTCCTTTGTATCTTTCTCTGAGATAGTGAGTCTTAGTAATGCAAGTCCCTTGTAGCTTTCCCTAAGGTTGTGTACCTTATTATTTCAAGTACAATTAGTACAATGAGCTTCTTGGTCTTGAGCCTAAAATATTATAATTAATTATACATACTATGAGTGTGATTCTCACTATGGTTTTTCCTTGTTTATGATTTTCCATATAATTTTGGAGTTTATGTGTTTATTGTGCTTTGTTCTTTCAAGTTTCATAATTGTAGTAATAAATTAATTTTTGTTTTAAGTTTAAAAATTATAAGTAGAGTATTTTGAGGTCTAGAGTGATTCATTCCCCCTCCTAGACTTGTGGTGTGTTCAACAATGTATTATGTCAGTGCTATCGTCTTTTTATGCCACTTCTCTCTATGAAAATGTCAATAAAAGTCAAATGCCATTTGGGTTTCTCATTAAGTTATTAATTGATAGGGTTTTCTCAAGTCATGGCATGTTATTTTTATTTGTATATATTATAATGTAATTCAAAATGCGATTTACTAGCCTAAAAATGCAAACTATGAATCAAACCCATTCATACCAATATTTATTAAATAATAATCAATAGGCCCAATTTCAAACACTTAAGAGAGCTAGGTACTTGATGATTGATTATCCTCTTTTGAATTTTTATATGATTAGTTAAGATAGAATGAGAAATGATGCGAGAAATAGGAACTTTGACAAGAAACAACATAAATAGGAAGGTACAAAAATTTCAATGAGAAGAGAAGCTCAAATCTGAAAATGGGATATAGAGAGGAACCTATGTCTGCAATTATCCTAAAAGTGCTCAACTTTGTCAATAGGTGCCACTATCCAGGGAATTTTTTCATTAGATTAGGTGCATAGAATTTGGATCTAGATGCTCTATAGATATTCCTCCAAAAATTTCAACCAAAAAGTGTCAGAAACTTCATACTTTTGAAAAGTGTCTAGGGTTATCCTCTTCTGAATATAAAACTATGTTAATCTATCTATAATTTTTGGATTTAGTACTCTGTGCCATCAGATTGATTACCTACACACATAAAAAAAGATGAAAAAGTGTTGGGCTGTATAGGTGCTTGCCTAAGTCAAATTCCAGGTAGGAATGAACCTAAAACAGTAATTGATTGAAAAGAGAGCTTACCCTTGCATTAAAGAGGCTAGAAATCTTAAGGAAATGTAGAAACAATGTTATATATTTCTTATGTATCTTATTTCCTTGAATACTCATGAAAGGTTGATGTTTATAGGTATGATTTTGTGCATGTCTTCACTCATGGAGGAAACAAATAATCTTGATCATGGATGCCAGCTTGAATGCTTGAATGCTTGATCTCTCTTTCACTCCCTTGAAGATGACTGATTACTTTCTCAATTAGAATCTAATTTCTTATGAAAAGATATATTTGAAAGATGTTTCAAATAGGGGGTTAGACTTTCTTTTATACTCAACCTCATGAAAAATGTTAAAAATTTGAAAAGGGCCATTGAGAAGCACTTTCTCGCTCAACTTTTTCCTAACCAATTTTGGGCTCAATTTTGAGCCTCTTTTGACTGGACCATGGACTATGGAGCTATCACCCCACAGACAACAAGGATTTCAAATGTCTTGCACAAAAGACTCATTTGAACTCCAAGTTCGAGAAAGATTTATGCAAACAACAGACCAAACCTCCACTTTCATATTTTAGATATTCTTTCCTAAATGAACATAAATATACCTTCAATCAAGTTGTATCTTTATGAGCATATAGGAGAAATGATGACATAGATCCACGATCCTTTGAGATCCATAATCTCACTTAACACCTCCTTTATCTACACTCAAATTAATATGGCTTGCAACAAATTTGTATGAAACAAAAAAAAAAATTCATTTGTACCGAACAAATCTCCAATATCATGTGAGGACTAAGAAGACTAGATGAAATGGAAATTACATGAAATTACACAAATTGAATGCCAAAGGATAAACTATATTTATTAATAACTTATTATATGATGCACAATATATAGAAAGAGGATGGGCCATCTAGAATAGAAAATTTTGTCTAGAATCACAACATGTGATCTCGTGAAATATTATACACCTAAGTAATATTATCCTAGCAACATAATATCCACTAACAATCTTATCTAGAAGGAGTCTTCCAAGCAAAATATTCTACACCAACAAAACCCTCTAAGCTTGCACAATCTAATATTGGAACCTCAAAAGAGGTATGCACAACACATTATTAAAAAACTAAAACAAAACCTAAATTAAATACAATTGTAACACCAACAATCAAACCTAAAAAAATGAGAAACTAGATAATCAACCTTGTAGACCAAAATAATCAACACTATTAAAACCCCAAACCTAATCTACACAGTTATAGCCTTTGAATATGACTATTCTCTGTAATCTAAGGCCTCATGTTCTCAAGAGACCTAAAACTCATGGGAATCCCATCCACAACCACCAATTTTTTAATGGGTTTTTGTCCATTAAAGAGACCACAAGCATACAACTCTGTGAGATAAAATGATCAAAATGCCATGATCCAAAATGTACATTTTCCACATTTTATATGCAAAATACCTAAATTTGGTGCCCAAAACCTTCCACTCCTCCTAATTTGAATTATTCAAATATTAATTGATTTAATATTTATAGTCTCGAAAAATGTACATTGCACCGAAGTATTTGTATTAAATGAATAATATTTCTCAATGTGTGAAGTTAACTTCAACTTGACTATTCTAAAAACTATTTTGAGTAAGTGTTATTTTTTATAAAAGGGGACATGATAGAAAACCCTACTTTTTTAAAATCTTGTCATGTAGAAATGTTAGGTTCACAATGAAATGGTGGAAAATAACTATACGTAACATAAATATCTGGGTAGGATAAATTAATTAAAGCATAATGATAAAAAAATCTAAATATTTGTGACTATAAAAATAAATACAAAAATTAATTTATATGATTTAGAATAGTTAAAGGTGTACTTAGCTCAAAATATAAATTGAAAAAACAAATATTGAAGATAATTAATTTAGAAATGTGTAGAAAATGGGACCTAGTCAAGCAAATTCCTCAAGATATATAAACCATCTATACATATGAAAATGAACTTAGCACATAAAACTAAATCATACAAGATGTGCCTTGTCTTGTTGTATTTGTGTTTAGAGTGAGATGGTATTGAGATACACTATTTGAGAACTTGCTAAGAAGGGATTTATTCTCCTTTGGTTAAGGCCCTAAGTAGATTGATTCAATGATGACAAATAATATCAAAGATAATAAGAGGTCATACAATATTCTTAAGATGATGATGTAATATGATAACACAATTATTAATTCTTTATGATGCTCTTAATTTCTTCAATTTTTTAATTTCTTGCATTATTACATTTATGATTTCAAATGGATAAGAAATGACCTAAAATACACCATAGTACATAAATATACACAAATGTGTACTAAGATGGCTAATAATGGCTAGTAGAAAAAGGTTGAAATGTTCAATTTAAATTTTAAGATTTAAATATTCACTGTTTAGACCCAAATGCATAGAAGTGACCAAGGTTAATTGCATACACATTAATCTAAACCAAAGTGACAAATGAGAAATATTAATATTAAAAATTATTCATAAGAATAAATGATGACGATGATAGGATAGAAGAAATTTTTGAATTGTATTTATGTTGATATTCAATGTACCAACCGGGACTTGATTCTAATACCTTAAATTTGCTGCTAAAGTGCTACACCACTTAGCTACTAGTCCCTATCTGACTAGCCCATTTTTGGTTTAAATGTGACTTATTTCCAACACCCCTTGTTAAGATACTCTAACAAAATGCTTGGGGCTCGCAGTCTAATCTAGCTCCAATAAGTTGCTTATCTTGCATTAACCAACTAGGACTCAAACCTAAGAGCTTCCATTTTTGGGTGGAGTGCTCTTACACTGAGTTACTGACCCCTATAGGACCATACCATAAATGTGACATATTTCTAACAATTTAATATAATTTTTTTTCATTTATAATCTTATTATTGATAAAAATAATTTAATGAAAATAAACCTAACAAACTTACAAAAGGTTTCTTAATTCATCTATCTTCCAAATGACCTCTTTGTTGATAAGCAATAATTTCTTACTAACACCATCAACTATCTTAGGACCCAGTTGAGGCACCTCAATATCTTTCATCACATCCTCCGTGCTATCCATAGGCTTTCTAGGAATCTTACTTGTCCTTGCATCAGTAGCCTTAGTAATCTTACCCATCTTCGTACTGCCTGAATAGGAAATACCCTAGGAAGTGACATGCAACACTTCAGCCTGCTCATTCAAATTGTGGAGACCTTCATTAGCGTTATCCATAGCTACCTTACTAACTACCACCACCACAATCAAAATCTTTTTGAGTTTGTGACTATCCTCCTCCAAAGATTTTATTCGACTCTCAAGGTCCTTATCAAGGTGATCCGAATCACCCTTTGGCTTATCAACCCTTCCCCTCAGGTAATTGAGCTCCTAAATAATCCGAGAAAAAAGAGAGTTTTGATGTGGGCTTGAAATTTATGCAGGAAAATGTTGGAGACCATGACATCAAGGATAGAGGAACCCAATTCCTTCGGCATAGCCCTACCCCCATCAACACACTTGTTGAAATTGATATTCCGTTCCTTCTCTTTCCCACCAAAATCCATATGGCTCACCTTTCTCTTTTTCACCAACACTTTAGAAGAATTAACCATCGAGGACCCAAAAATATTCAATTTCTCTTTCATGCTGGCAACAAAGGCCCTAGCTACCTTATTCCCCTTCACAACACTACTAGGGTCCACAAAATCAGGAATAAAATCAGGGTTACTATCTTGATCTGAAATCACAAATTTTCTACCCCTGAGATTGGGGTTTTTGGAAGAGGATGGCTCTAGGCCCTAGTTTTCATAGATATGGTAGGCATTGTCCTCATCTAAATCCTCCTCCTCATCTAATGACGTATACCCATAATGCACCTAGAAATTCTTTTGAAATTCAACACCCATCTTAGCCCCAGGGTTCCTCTCCACATACAAGGCTTTGACATGTTCCATGATCAAAAGTATCAATCCCTTGTGGAGAAAAGGGGAGGAAACCCTCTTCACATGAGCCCACATATTGTGATTCAGGGAATTCGCTAGATAAAAGGGCAGGGAAATACATTTGTCATGGCAGAAGTGGTTCAAAATAATAATTTATGGTAACTGAAAAGACTGCAATATTTACCATCCAAAGTGAGGTATCACATGATGACCTCCGAAAACATCTTCCAGGGCTCATGAAGCATAGTTATATCCCAACCCCCATTTGTGTTCTTCATTTTCTCCCTCTCCTTCGGCGTGAGGAAGGTCTTAAATGCTTTAGTGGCACATTTCTTGTTGCTATAAAATTTAGATCCTTCAATCAAGGTATTAGAAACCTTGGCCATGAGTTCCTCATTAATTTCCAAATCAAGAATGAAGGCACAGAGGACACCATCCTTCCAACCCTGGACAAAAGAATCAGTTACTAGGGTATCCGACCCATGCAACATATCTATATTTACAGTTAAGCCTCCCACAAATAGCTCACTCTGGATGTCTTCATTGTTACACTATTCCTCATACAACTTTGTGGGCTCCAAGTGATTTTTGTCCCCTCCCATTGAGCAAGAAATTCCAAACACCACAATTTGCAGAGTAAAAGCAAATAAGCTCGACTAGAGAATGAAGAAAGGATATCCTCTATAAAGTTTTTCACTTTCTTATTAAAAGTTGTCCTAGCCAGGACACAATTCTCGCTTCCCTTCATCATTTCCAAGAACCCCCTATGCATTGCTTGTATTACAATCATTATGAATGAGGCTGAGGAGATCCACTGGGATTCTATCATTAAAATCCCACACTCTGTTGTTAGCTAAGACAACCCCGATATTCGTCAGTCAATTACTGACAACCTTGTTACCTTCCCAATACATGTGTAAAATTTGGAAGTCTTCAAATTCACCCAGAAGGGAAAGGCAGTCCTCAATGATATGCTCGATGGACTAGTTAGGGGAAGAGGACCTCTTAAGACATTTAATAATGTTAAGAGAATCACATTCGAGCCAAATCCTTCTCATGTCTTTCTCCTTAGCCAACTTGACCCCAACATAGGCTGCGTAAGCCTTGGCATAAAATAAATCTAAAATATTAAAAAAAGTTAAATATAAATATTAAATCTTCAAATTTACAAAGACATCTAAACTAATTTAATTTTATTCATAAATTCATCATTAATACTAATTGTGCTTATGCTCATCTTATAATATTAAAGTCTTCACTTAACCCTCAAGTCTTCTCTAACAAATCTTTAATACCACTTGTCCTCATCTTATAATATTAAAGTCTACTCTTAACAACATGAGAGTTTCATGTTTCTTATTCATTTACTCTCTTTTCAAGGGTTCTTTATTAGAGGCAAATAAATGAATTTTAAGATTGCAGCAAGAGGCTTGAGGCATGTCCTAGATTTAAATTGACTTTAGCAAAATATTTATAAAAGCCACAATATTTTACATGAAAAACAATTAAAACCTGAAAATTTAATAATAATAGATAAAAGATTACACAGCCACCTAAGTAGTTAGGACTTGATTCTAATACCTTCAATTTGTTGCTGAAGTGCTCCACAACTAAGCTACTAGCTCCTATAGCACTAGCTCATTTTTGGTTTAGATGTGACTTATTTCCAACACCCCCAGTTAAGTTGCTCTAATAGAATGATTGGGGCTCCTAGTCTAATCTACCTCTAATACCATGCTTAGCTTGCATTGACCAACTAGGATTCAAACCTAGGACCTTCCATTTGTTGGTGGGTGCTCTTATATTGAGCTACTGACTCCTATAAGACCAGTCCATCAATGTGACATATTTTCAACAGTTTAATTATAGAAAAATATATCATTATAATCTTATTAATAATAAAATAATTTAACGAAAATAAACCTAAAATATATAAATAAATAAAAGTTAAATATAAATATAAAATCTTCAACATTGCAAAGACATCTAAACTAATTTAATTTTATTCATATATTAATCATTAATACTAATTTGTGCTTATGCTCATCTTATAATATTAAAGTCTTCTCTAACAAATCTTTAATACCACTTGTGCTCATCTTATAATATTAAAGTCCACTCTTAACAACATGATAGTCTTATGTTTCTTATTCATTTACTCTCTTTTTTCAAGGGTTCTTTATTGGAGGCAAATAAATGTATTTTAGGATCGGAGCAAGAGGCTTGAGGCCAGCCCTAGATTTAAATTGACTTTAGCAAAATATTTATAAGATACAAAGTCATAATATTTTACATGAAAAACAATTAACACCTTAAAATTTAAAAATTATAAATAAAAGATTACACAGCCTGCCTGTCCTAGATTTATATTGACTTTAGCAAAATATTTATAAGATACAAAGCCACAATATTTTACATGAAAAACAGTTAGCACCTTAAATTTAAAAATTATAGATAAAAGATTGCACAGCCTCCTAAGTAGCTAGGACGACAGAACAATATCATAATAACATCCCCCCTCAGCTTATTATTCATGGGGTGCTAATCAACCTTATATTTCATACACCATTCCAACATGAAGGAGCCGTGCAGGTGGTACATCCAAGGTAGACATGGCTGATCTGCCATTCTTTTGAAGAAGATCATAGATATTATCAATCATGAATCTCTCAAAAGCACTACTCTTGTTGCTGGTTTTCAGTGTAGCTTTCCCTAAAACAAACATTGCCCCCACATTCTTTGCCGATTCAAGCTGCTGCACTTCCTCACATGCGGAGAAGTTATTTTCTGTCAATAACGTTCTTCCCTCATTTAGAATAACACCCAAACCATTCATGCTATGATCCCCTAAGTTATACTGCCCTTCTCTGGTAGTGGTCCTGTTGTATTCTTTTATGCTTTCAATACCCTGATTTATAAATTCATTTCCTTCCATGGTCGGGTCATCCATATAACCATATTGAGCTAAGCATCTGTATATACCCTTTGGTCCAAGTGGACGAACTTGGTATCTCTCTTCTAACAGCACACTTTTGGCTGGAACCATTCTTATTGTAAGAAAAATAAAAATTTCATGAAGAGAACCCACAGTATTCACGTAGTGCCTGAAAATTGGTGGCGTACCATAGAGGATGTCACTGCACAAGAAAGACACTCCTGGGACCCTACAATCCACATTAGCAACCATTTCATTCATATCTCGTGGACTTAACTTTTTCTCCATTGCACATCTATACTTCTTATTCTGCCCATAACTCCAAGATAACATTATGATCAGAAAGAATACCGAAATTAGAAAGGGAACCCAACCACCTTGGGGTACCTTGTTCAATAGAGATGACAGATAAATACTTTCCATCAGGAAAAAGACTATAAAGAAGAGTAGTATAAGTGATATATGTAAGTTCCAAACTACAAGCATGACCAGAGTTACCAAGCATGTTGTAATAAGCATTACCATAATCACAGCAACACCTGCACCACAGAAGACAAAAATTTATATTGAAAGTACCAAAAAAAACTTATACCATGTAATATATATTCTGGGGCATCAACTTATTGAAGGTTTCATAAATGAGACAATCAGCGTGGGAAGCATAAATTTGAAAGAAACTCTATGGTTAAATGTTCTTTTAGCTAGAATATTAGACCATAAAAGTGATGGCTACTCCCTAAGATAAGACCTTAAAAATGATGTAAAACTATGATCAAATGCATAAGTTTATATCCAAATTGAGAATCCTTGTTATAGATCTTCGATATTCTTACCGGAAGCATTTCCAATTGAAGTACCATCTCGAAAACCTAAGAGTACTGCAAGGCAGAGAATCATTATCATGTAGTTAATCTCTGGAGAGTAGATCCGACCGGGCTTATCTTTTGATGTTTATATAATCTTCACTTGAGGGAAGCAACCTAGTGCCATAGATTGTTTTATAATTGAGAAGGTTGCCGAAATCACTGATTGACTGGCAACTATGGCCGCTGAAGTTGCAACAACAAACATTGGCCAATACACTGCCTTGCTTTTTGGTAATGATTTGTAGAATACACTCTACGTCCTCCTTATGCTTGATCAAATAAGCTGCTTGCCCCGAGTATGTCAGAATCTGGGCAGGGTAGACCAGAAAAGAGAAAGCAATCTGCAATGTAAAATCCCAATTTTGTTATCAAAATGCAAATCAAAAAAGAGATTGAAACCGTAATAGTCTAGTCTTCAGAAGTCAGTTGAACCTGGATGGAATCCTTATTGATGTGGCCCATGTCAGCAAACATACCCTCAGAACCTGGCTCAAATATAGACATGAGAAGCTTCTTTTAGGCTATCTTAGTAATCCTATGAACTATATAAGAAAGTTCTAAGATTTTTTGAGCCAAAAATATTCTGCAGTATGTATTAGTAGATGAAAATCTTTTACAAACCTGCTAGAGCTAAGACTCTGCCTCCAAGCGACACCCATCCATGATGCCTATTTTTTTCAAAGAAACGAACTATGTAGTATGGGTTGACTGCCTTGAATACTCCCGGGTAGAATTTAAGAACGTTACCTACTCCAATAATGGAATTGCTAGCGAACCAGACAAGTGCTACAGGGGAGAACAGAAAGCTCACTTTACCAGTACCAAATCTTTGAACAAGAAAGAGTAATGCAAGGATTTCAGCTGACGTGCCCACAACAACACCTGCATAAAGTATAATATTCAGTATTGTATATCTTAATTCACTCTATACAAGCTATGATATCATAGTTAAGATACAGATATATTGGGATTAGCATATTATGCTAAGATCCCTGATGCTCTATGACATGGAACTACGTGACTTTTGTATGTTTTTCTCACCATTGGTCAGTGTAGAGTTCTCTGCTTGAATTCCTTCGATAGCAGACAACACTGCTCAAATTTTAAAAGAATAAGTAAAATTAGCTAACAATTTTGAAAGCTGTAGAAGGAGTCTTTTAACTTAGAGTTCTACCTGTCACAAAAGAAAGCCATACGAATCCTCTATCACCTCATCTCGATTCTATTAAAAACATATGAAATAGAAGTAATTAAAATACAAATATTTCGTTTCAGACCTGAAATTGCAGGAGTGAGTGCCCCATCACCAATCACCATGCAGGTGCCAATCATCACAACAATAAGCAGAGTTCTCTGTGCCAATGCACTCTTCTCAAGCCGTTCCTTTATCTTGTAGTTAAGATTTCTCAGATTATTTTGTTTTCCAAAATGGGTCAAATTAGAATCCGAAGGAATCTGTTGGAATTGCTTGCCACCATTTTCCGCATATTGACATGTCGACATAACAATGAATATAGAGCAAATGTTCCTCCTGCATAAAAGGGGACGTGAATTATAACAACCGTATTTAGAGAAAAGTTGAATCATAGTTTCGGTGGATACCAACATAAAGAAAAGATCAATCTGTTCAAGATTTAAGGAAGAAGGAATCGTAAAATTGGGTTCAACAATATATTGCTTACCTTCTCCATTGTCATCTGCTCTCATAACAATGAAGATATACTTCATGAGGATGAGTGTTAATGACCAGTATATGATGCTCAGATATCCCAAAATATCGACTTCATCTGGACTTGCAATATTAAGAGTAGAGAAGGTATAGAGGGGTGAAGTTCCAACATCTCCGTAAATAACTCCAAGCGTTTGATAAGCTAGCCACAAGGTCCCCCACTTTCCAACACCCTGTGTTCACCCAAAACAAAACAAAAACATCATCTATATAAGAGAAGTTTGTTATCAATATGCAATAGTCTTCTCCTAATATAAGGAATGGAAAAGAAAAAGGAAGGACTGTACCACCATCATGTGAGCTCGCCTTTTTCATGGGACGGCTAATAAAAAAGGACCCTGAAATTGTTCTCTCTGGAACAAGTGATCTCTTAGGCGATTCACTAATATCATTACAATCCATCTTGATCTTTCAAAATAGAATTTACACCAACACTAGATAATTACTTATCCACTACTAAAGGCAAATGACTTCTATACTAATAAAGGCAAATGCTAGACCCACAAAGAAAAGATCAGAGGTAGACATGAAATCCCAACGTGCATTGACGTTACAAGCAACGAGTAATATAGAATTCAGACCCAGATTCCTAATCTGTTGTTATGGAACGATAACAGAGCCTGCATCAACACCAACACTCTACTAAAAGCGAGCAACTCCCTCATTACAACCAATGCTATATACATGTATTCTGGATTGCAAAAATAATAAAAGAGGATTATAAACAAGCCAATGCTACTGGCTTCAAATTACAAGCAATGGGTAACATAGATTATGAACGAGGCCACTGCCTCGTAGATGCTATGTATAGAACTGTCATATGCTTGCTTGATTTCTTATAACACGCACAGAACAAAACTTAGAGATAGAAACAAGAAATACCTCTTACTATGTTCACAAAGTTGGACCAATATCCGAAGCAATCAATAATTTTTTAATTGAGAACAAAAGATATTCACTTGAATATCTAATTGACTTTAATTTAGAGTCATAAATATTAACATGTGTTTATTTTATTTTTAAATTTAAGGAAGCTGACATGAATAAGTGATATGTTTAAGGTTGTAAAATGATAACATGATATATATTTTTTAAGAGATTACTTAGTAGAAAGACATGGAAAAAATCATAGGATTTTTTTTGCTGACAAAACTTTCCTAAATTTTAACATATTATAGTTGTAAATCATGTTGATGGTTATACTTTTTTCTATGATTTTAAAACTATCAATTAAACAAAATCCATACTTTAAAATATGTTGAATCTACAAGTATTTTTCTTATTTGACATTTGAGAAAAACTTTGATTTATTTATTTAGTTATTAACTTCTAGGATCCTTATGGATCACTTTATAGTGATAATGACACCCTCCATCATTCTTCTATGATGCAAGAAAAGTTAGGTAAAGAGAATGGTTTTAACAATGCTAGCAATAGCAATGATCATCATTCAAACACCATCTATGTAAGGACCCATTTCAATAATCCTAAAAATTACCACAATTTTGGTCTTTATTGTGTGTTCATTCATTTGCATACTCAAGCACTTGTATCCCTATGAGATAGACATTTGTCCATCTGGGATAGACATCCAACCACATGGGTTAGGCATCTATCTATAGAAGAAAGAGGTTCTTCTATCCATCTGGGATAGACATCTGCACAAACAATGTAGGCATATATCCATACAGGATAGGGAATGCTCTAACCAAAGACTTAGATTCATAAAGACAACCTAGGTCCCAAGTCACTCTCTAAAGGCTACATTCTCATACTGGAAGTGGATTGAGGCTGCAATCTTTAGGAGCATATATAAATGTATAAATAGCTTGATCCTTGCCTCAAAATTTGACCTAAATCCTTGTGAAGTCAAGAACATCTATCTAGGATTCCTTTCGAGTATACAAAGAAGTTAGGATGTGTTTTATTGTAAAATTTATCTTAGAGTTTTCTTCTTTTCACTTAATTGATAGCTCTCTTGAATGGTTAAATCTTGCATTATTATTCAATTTATCATAATCTTTCTCAGACACATCCTAAGGCACATCCTTGAACACCTAAGTACTAGTAACATCCTTCATTTCTCATAGTACCCATATTCCCTACTTCCAAATGAGATCAAGTCATAAAATATGTAGTTTTATTTTCTACTCTAAGTTTGATGCGAACTATTGTGTTGTAGCCCTTTTTCATGTCCCTTTTTATCAAACATTTTCTCTACAATTTTGCTACCCATGAAAAGACGCAATAATCATAAGTAAATATCAGTGTGACTATTACTTCTTTCCTAAAATAAGCTAATGCCTAGCCCTGAAACAATGTCACCCTTGAAACTAAAATTTCACTCTCATGATTAAATATTAAATGAATTATAAATAATAATAACAATTATGTGATAGTCTATTGAATCCTCCATAGATATTTTCTAAGTTTGAACTAGCAAATTGTGTTCAATTAAATTTTTTTTATATTATCAATTCAAGGAACATTACTCATCCCTTGGATTTATTATCATCAATATGTCCCTTATCTCTATTCGGTGATTTAAAGTGATGGTACCACAAACATCTTTTCTAATAGCTTTGTTAGGCCATAAATACAGTATCTCAAACATGATGACCTTCCTTATAAATGTGAGTAGAGACACCATTGATACCAAATGCTACTAATTTGGTTTCAATTTCTTGTTTAAATTTTTATAACTAAGAAATAAAAATATGTTACTATTATTTGTAAAGTAAACTATACTTGGAAAAGAATCTAGAATTACTTTTATAAGATAAAAATTAACTAATATTAATTGTTAATACCAAATTAATTTACAAGGAATTTGTTGATGAGCCTTTTGGTTCACAATTTCTCAAAAAATATCCCTTGAATTTTTTATTTTTTTTGGTCACAACAATTTTGGGTAGCTATATGTTCACTATGGCCTATCAAACAAGGGGCCTACTAATTTTCAATCTAAGAGGTATAGGTTTTTTATCCTATTCCATAGACAATTTTTTTAAAAGAAAAATAAAAGGATAGGAAAGGGCTACAAGAAAATGAACGATCCATGTTATCTCAAATCATCAATATCAATGAAACCTAGAAAGCACTATGTATTTAAAGAATTTGACATGTTACAAATTATCAATTATAATGTGGAAATAGGATCAAAACTTTAAAACATAGATTACACCTCTTATATGCTCATCATATAGCCTCAATCACCATAATGCATGCATATAATAATTATAAAAAATGAAATTATGATACAAAATTTTGATCAATTCTAGATTAAGAAACTTAAAAGAGAGAAAACAATACCAAAATTCATAAGAGATATCCAATGAGACAAGAAATCACAAGCTTCATTTTCCTTATCTTATCAAAAGAAACCAACAAGTTGCTAGCATTTGGTTCACAATTTCTCAAAAAATATCATTTTAAAATAATTAAGTACAAAATAAATAAAAATAAGGAGCACTACAAACATAAATGGGACCTCAAACCATCAATTCTCATACCTTGATAATGAGTCTCAAGATTACATTTATAGGAAGACTCCTTAAAATTAGGGATTAAAATCCCACCAAAAGCCTAATAGCCTAGGCAAAGAAATTTTCTATTTCTATAACTACAATTAATTGTGATGCTGGATGTGCAACTGTTGTGTTGATGGGAGTTACCAAATTAGAATTGAGTTAACTATTTTTATCTTCACTCAAGTGTCCTTAAGCACCAAAAATTTGAATGTCATCATAAGAAGTTCCAACATTAGTAGATGGTCCTTCAAAAGCAATGAATTGATCCTTAACTGCTCTAATGTCCTACCTTTTTTAGTTATTTCAAATTTAGTCCTTCTTGGAGGTGTATCTTTATGAGTTGGAGGGATATGTTGTTGTTAAGAGGAATCTGCTTAGAGTTTAGCTAACTCTTTTTTCCTTTTTCTCTCTTGTTTGCTTGCAGATATTAATTTAAATTTAGCTTTTGTGAGCACCATTCTGGAGGAATTTTGGTCTATATTTACCTTGTCTTCTCTATGTTCTCCTTAATTTCACATCTCTTCTCCTTTATCTCCTTTAGTAAATTGACTTTTATCCTACTCACGAGCCTTCTCATTTTCCTACTCAAAAACTAAAGTTTTCACTACTAGTGGCATTTCTACATTATGCTTTGTTGAGCCCTCTTGAGGTTGTCCTTTCTCAACCACATTAGGATCTAATGTTGACTCTTCTGTGGGTGTTGGTTCTATTGAAACATAGGAAGGAGGAAATTATTGCTAGTGTATCTTGGCAATCTGGCTCTGTCTATCTATTTTACGAAGACTGGGTTTTTGACTTTTTCTTTACAACTATCTTTAAGGAAGTCTTCAAGTGATCAAAGTGAATGAAGGAAATATTCTTTAGTTCACTTGACGAAATTATTGTTCATCATCACAAAAAATATGATATTATCATACAATGGCATTTGAGTGTTGTAGTAACTTGAGTTATCCTTGGTTGAGAAAGATAATGTGGTGTGCAAGAGATCTCTAGAGCTTGCATGAAATAGATACTTTGCCCATAAATTTAGGAATGGTTGATGCTCAATGAAATTGAAATAATATTGGAGTGTGTTGTAATTCCAAAAGAGTCTTTTACATCTTCTCATATTGTCTTCAAATTGTTCTAAAGTTGTCTGGACATCTATATTGTTAGTATTTAGAGCTCTCTACTTCAAGTGTCTCAAGATCTCTCTACTAACACAAGTTTATTCAATAATGTATTCACTTACATTATAACATCTTACATGCACTCAAGGATAAATATTAGAATAAATTTTAATTACATTTATTATTAAAAATAAACCAAAAATCTACTTGACATTCTATCTTAAATAAGATAAAGGATTTTCAATCATTACTCAAATACACTTTAACGCTAATGCATTAAGAAGATATACATATTTTTATTTGGTTAAACATGAGACAATTTATGGTCTCATCAATATCCATCTCAATATATGTATTCTATTATTCCTAACCATCTTGGCTTTGGTATGTGCATGGCCACCATTGATATAGTACAACAGGACATTCATTTTCAAAACATAGATACATGGGATTAATATCTTATCTCTTATCATACTTGTTTATGGAGCCTCATATTGCAAATTCAGAGGATTATCTCAAGGAAATTCATTCATATCCTCTTCATCAATAGCCTTATTAGTGTTTTCTGTTAGGCCCAATATGGAAAGCTAATGTACTGAGAGGGGAGGGGTGAATCAGTACTCCAAAACTTTTCTTTTGTAATAACCTTACTGTTATGCATAAATAGAATAGTGCAGTAACATAAAACAAAACTATAATCAACAGATAACTATCATACATGATTCACTCCATAACACATATATTTTGGTCATGCAGAAACTCTTGGTTAGAGAGAAAAACTGCAGTGGGGATGGCACCCACAACTTCACTACTACAATAATAAAGAGTGCTCGGTTAGAGCTACATTTAGCTATTTCTGATAGCTTACCCTATTAGGAGTAACAAGATCTATTAGATCTACCTTGCTAAAGGATTTTACAACACTATATATATGCTGCACCTGGTTAGAGGATTTACAATTTATAGACTTGATTAGAGTCTTTTACCCTGTTAAAGGTTTCTCTTACAACTTCAAAATATTACAATAAGACTTTACAAATATCTGTAACTTTACATCTGAAATGCTGTAGTAGATTCTATGTGCTCAAAATAAGATTACCTTGCCTATAGCATACCTCAGTAACTCATAAAGTAACTCGGTAAACCCTTCTGTTTACTCTGTTCCTCGACTATTCTCTGATAACCTTCTCGGTGACCTTTGTGTCTTTGTAACAGTCATAATACTCTGTGATTTCTCATGTATCACATAAGTCTTGCTTCATACACATATGCGCACACATTTCTCACATTCACATCTCTTTCTAACCCTAAATTCATGTTGTATAAGTAGACTTCTTATGTCGGTGATCTGATTCATTGCTTCGATCTTACAAACATGATATCTCGAATAAATAACCATGCAAAATATTTCATTGGTTAGATGACCTCAAAATTATACAAAATTTGTATGTGCAATTTCCAATGTGATAATGGTTCTGTGTGCTTCGATCTTGTAACACGTTTTCATATGTGTGTCCAGGTTCAATGAATCTGGTAACACGTTTCACTCGGTGTATATCAACTCGGTGTATTATCTTTACTGCTTGGTAGACATGAAATAACACTCGGTAGACAGCTGGGTGTATACTGGGCTTTGTGACTATTTTCCTTTTGTAACTGACTAGGCTGTTCATACCGACTAAATATTTCGGTAGTGGTAACCGACTAGAGTATATAGAATGACTTTGCATATAAAACTAATGGCAATTTGATAAGTAGTAACAATCTCCCCTTTGACATTAGTTGAGATGTTTGACAAAACTACTTGCAAAGTCATTACTCAAAAATCTGTATACTTTACAAAATTTGACTAAACATGCATTATATACATTAGTCATTGAAATAGTATAATCAGATATACTCCCCTTATCAATATGTTGTACACAACTCTGTAATCACTGTTCTTTCCTCTGTTCATTGCTTGGTTCACTGCTCTTGGATACTTTGCATATTCTACTCATTCTCTGCTCGATATACTCCCCCTGTATACTACACTCCGATTGTTTGATACTTTGAATACTATACACTCTTGATGATATACTCTAATATACTCCCCCTTTTTGACAAACATCAAAATTTAGTTACCATTGGGAGGTGGCAATTGATCAAAAATGGATTTGTACTTTGTCTTGGCTTCGGTGAGAGTGATAGAAAGTGCATCCTTGACACTATCCATTAAAGAATTCTGTGCATTAATATCAGCCAATAATGAAATTAAGCCATCTAAAGTGCTTCCTTCTTGTGTAGTAGAGAGAGAAGTGGCTCGGTTTAGTTGTTCTTGAACGGATGAAAGATGAGGAAGGAATAATGTTTGAAGTGTCATTATGTCCATCCTGATCTTGTGTTCTTCATTCCTCAATTCCAATTGTTGAGCCATGAGCTGTTGTAGCTTAGTATAAAAATTCTAAACTGAATTGGGCTTGGGGGTCAACTTATTTGAGAGATCGGTGATCTCTTTCTCAATTGCTTCTATTTTATTCTTAATATCTTTAAGAAATAAAGAAAATGTGTAGAGTTTCTGAAATAATGAAAGAATGTGCTTGAGTTGAGGGGACAACTCAGCAATAAATTTGACAAGTTTTACCTTGCCGATAGCAATTGATCTTTGTACTTCCTCTATCATTTTAGCAGATAGCTCCTTGTCTTTTAGTTTGCTCAAGTATTCGGATGCATCTACTCTAGATGTCTCAATCTGATTCAGGAGTTCATCCAATTGAATGTGGATGGCTGCATCGGTTGATACTGTAGCTAAAGGTAGCATATCTGATAGTAAGGTCTTTACCTTCTGAAGTACTTTATTCTTCCTCTGTATGGCCAGTTGCTTCTCTTGTTTAGCCTTTGCTTTGCACAGTTCACCAAATTCATTGAGTGCTTGCCCTTTCAATTTGGAGATGTCTACATTGGGCAACACTATCGGTTTTGATAAATCAATTTTGAAACTATGCTTTTTCAACTTCTTTTCTTTACCTTTCACCAGGTGAACCACTACAATAGCTTGAGAGGCTTGAGGACCCTCGGTAGGCTGCTCGGTAGAGACAACACTTTTGTCAGTTTTTTTGGCCTCGGTAGTGTCCTTCGGTGTCTCGGTGCTTGGTGTCTTAGCTGTAATAGTTTCTGTGCTAGAAGGTGCTTGAGAGGTTTGTTCTTGTGAAGTACCTTCTGCTATAGACTTTTGACCTTCGGTGCCTTCACCTGTAGCCTAAGGAGCTTCGGTTGTAGCAGGTTGATTGATCGGTGGGTAAGGTTGAACTTGTTCCAAAATAGATTCACTAGAGACAAGTTTTGCATAAGCATTGCCTTCTATCATTTCTTGTTCAGGTGCCTCTGCATCTATGATATCTTCATCTATTTGAATGGTGACAACAGGGTCTTGCTCGGTGACATCAGGCTCTTGGTCGGTGACATAGACTATTTCCACTATAGATTGTTCACTAGCATTCTTTCTTTGAAAGATGGTCTTCCATTGCTCTTTTATTTCCTTCTCCACTTCTATATACAAGCCATTCATCAATTTCAAGGCCTTTTGTTTTACTGGAAATTGAGTTTGGCTGTTTGACAGATGTTATTTTATTTCATCAACTGACATATCAGGAAAGAGATGCACCAAACTTCTTTCTCTGATTTGTTTCTCCGAGTCTAGGGCATATTGCCATCTGGTTTCAATATGTGCATATAATTCCTTAGGAATAAAATTACATACTTCTAATGGTACCACTAAGAATTTGAGAAGTGTGCAAATGATAGCTTCTTCAATTTGTCTCTTTTCATCAGCTGATCTGGATTCATATTTGACAAATCTGAATCCACCAAATCCACCATATTCCTTTAGATTAGTACAAATTTTTTTTACACTATGTACATCTACCTTCTTGCTTTTCACAATCTGAAATTTATTTGCATCTTCAGATTCGGTATCACTCGACTCTTTCGGCAAAATGAGTCTCCGAGTAGATTTCTTGTAAGTTCTAGTTACCTTAGGAATGACAACAGTCTTTTGTTTCTTACTTGGTGATGCAGCAGATGCCCTTGTGTTAGGTCTCTTTGTTGGAGGGGTCAGTAGAGCCATTGACATGTCCTGTTTCTTTCTCCTCAACACTTTTCCCTTAGGCAATTCGGTGCTAAGTGTTATGGCTGCTTCTTGGGCTTCTGTCTCCTCTTCGGTGATGGCTAGAACTCCTTTGACAGGTGTGGAGGAAGACTCTTCTCCAAATTTCTCAGTTAATGCCTTAATCATCTTTGTAGCTTTTCGTGTAGCCTTAGGTACTACAATGCTCATTTTTACTTTTTCTTTCCTTTCTTCATAGGTTCCATACCTCAGCTCGGTAGTATGCCTTGGCAATGATAGATGGGTATCAATTTGCTGTTGTGTGATATCAAAATCAATCTCATAACCCATAGGTGACAAAGATTGAGTCCTCGGTTCCACAACATTCACATAACAGTAATTGGTGTTGACCTCAAAACATATTTCATCTTTGTATTTTTCTACCAGCTATGGTGGAATCCGGTACCTGTTATACATTTTCCCTTGGAACTTGCTGAAGTAATCATCCATTATATCATTAAAGTTATCACCTAACTTCTTGATGAAGTCATTGATCTGATGGGTGATTGGGCAGTGTAGTTCCTAGACAACTTTACCGACTGTTGGAAAAAACTTCTCAAAGTAGAAAAACATACACACAAGTAGTGATCCAAATTTTAGAGTGTTTTCCGTGTTGTTCTTCTTCAGCTTCCTGATTGTGTTTAGATTTTCAAACAAGTTCTTCAGCAATACTTCACACAAGTCAACTTTCATGCCTTTCTTAACAATTTTGTATGCTAAGTCCACTGCTGCACAGGGTACACTGTTTTCCCTTGCCGATTGGAAGAAATAGTAACCAATTACTCTAATGGAAAATTTTGAGTTTAGGATCAGTAACATTGTTCAACTTCAGACCTCTGTAATCTGATTCAACTCCAGTCAAACTGATCAATTCCTTCTGTGATATCATTTTCTGTGCTCGGGCATGATCATAGATAGGGTAATCGGTGATCAGATGAATGATTTCTTTAGTGATCTTAAACGGTTGCTTTTGTAGCCACATGAAACCATCATGCACTTGGCTTAGTACAAACTTGACCCACTAGGGTTTGAACACACAGGGATAGGTTAGGGCATTAGTCAATCCCTTGATTTTGATATGCTCATACTTGCTATCCATTTTACCATCTGTGCACAATTCATCATATGCATCCTTGATCTCAAGATGACCGAGTTCTTCAACACGACATTTTGTGAAGAATTTCACATCCTCGACTAACAAGACTCGATCCGAGATGAGTGAGAAAGCAGTTTTGTCATCCGGTTCAGATGCAATTTTGGGAGTCATAGAGTATTTTAGTGAGGGCTTTTCTACATTTGTGACAATAATGGGGTCTTAGATCTTAGATGCCATTTTGATTTCAGATAAAAATTTACACAGGAACCTTAGGGTTTGAGAACTAAACAAATGGCAGATGCTTCACACTCAGCAGATAATAACAACTTAATGAGTTCAGTAAACCAGCTTAGCAATGCGATGAGATTCGATGTAAATACCTTAGATTTTGCTTTGAAGATGGTTTGATCGCCTTGATTCACTCTGCTCTGCTTCTCGAAAACTTGGTGAATGAAAATGACCGCGAAAAACCTTTTAAGTACTCAAAAATACCTTATTGAGCTCTGTGCAAGTTAGGTCGAAGACTTTAAATGCACTCGGTTCACTTAACTTTCTTTCCCTTTTTTTTGCGCTTTAACCTAGTAACCAGATTTCCTTCATGTACTGACTTGACAGGCTTCCTGAATTCATCGACTTAACAGTTTTCCTGTAAAGTGCTCCAAAAGACTTTGATAGAATTTCAAACTTACTACTACATCTTACTATGCAGATTTTGAATTCAGTACATACTAAAATAGGAACTATTTAAGATTTAACCTTGTGAGAATGTAGTCCCTTCATACCTTTACCGATTAATTTGGAGTGGGAGCACCTAACTCGGTAGGTAAGGTGCTTTCTTTATTTGACACAATTTCTTTCTTTCTCCAAATCATCTTTAATTTCTCTTTTATTTCCTCAGTGTCTTTTCTAGGTTGATCTCTGCAATCTCCAGCCAATTTTCCAACTTTGTGACAATGAAAACATGCCATACCAAGATTTCTCCATGATCTTCGGTTATTCATTCCAAACCTTATAAAGCAGTTGGCACTTATATGCCCATATCTTCCACAACATTCACACCATATCCTTGTATTGTAATCCCATGGTACTGCAGAATATTGTCGGTAAGGATCTGTGTGAGTTTGGTAACCTCTAGTATTTGCTCGGTGTGCAGACCACATGTGGTTCTTTTGCTTAAACCAACACTTCTCGGTACTATGTCCATATCTATTGCAGTTTTTACAAAACCCTTTGAATTTTGCCTTCTGATAATTGTTTACAGACTTTGTCCTACATTGATTAGATGTGTGACCATATTTATTGCAATTATAACAATATCCATTGGACTTAAAGATATTCGGTTGCTTACCTTTTCTGATTTGACACATGTTGGCAGTATGACCTTGATTTCCACAGTAGTAGCAAATAGGCTTCTTCCTTTTGATATTATTCCTTTTTCCAGCTTGTTTTGATGATTCTTCTCTCTTGGTAGTGCAGATTCCCTTCTCGGTAGATTCTTTTCCTTTGTAACCGAGTCCTCCTTCTTTGTAGGGTCATCTTGTGTTCAGTTGCTCATCCAACATCTTTGACGCTTCATGACTCTTCTTCAGTTTTTCCTTGGATTTCTTCTCTGTTTCAAGTTCATTGCTCAACCTTGATACTTCAAGTTTCAATGCTTGATTCTCATCATCTTTCATATTTGCTTCATGATGTGTATAACCTAGTTGATCTGTTAGATTTTGTTGAATACTAGTTAGCCTTATGATTTCATCATTCTTATCAGATACTAAGACTTCAAGTTGTCGTTTCTCTCTTTGTAGATCTCTTGCTTTATTCTCGGCTATCCTTAATGAATCTAGATTTTTAGTCATCTGTGTGCTGAAATGTTCATGTTCCCTTTTCATTGCTTTTAGTTGATCAGCCAATGCTTTGTTCTTTTCTTTCAACATTCCAATCATTTCTTCAGTCTCTTCAGATATACTATTGTCAGATGATGTCTCGATTTGTTCCACTAACTCTTGAGAATCCTGCAAGTCATCAGATAATCTTCTCCTTACTTTCAGAGATTTTTGCATTTGCCTTTGCATGTTTGCAATCACTTGATTTGCATTATCCAGCTCTTCTTGTAGATACACAATCCTCCGAGATTGTTTATAGCCTTCCATTGATAAGATCTTTCTCTTTAGGCAATTAAACCCTTTTCCAAGATTCAAGTTCTGATACCAATTGTTAGGCCCACTATGGAAAGCTAATGTACTGAGAGGGGAGGGGTGAATCAGTACTCCAAAACTTTTCTTTTGTAATAACCTTACTGTTATGCATAAATAGAATAGTGTAGTAACATAAAACAAAACTATAATCAACAGATAACATTCATACATGATTCACTCCATAACACATATATTTTGGTCACGCAGAAACTCTTGGTTAGAGAGAAAAACTGCGGTGGGGATGGCACCCACAACTTCACTACTACAATAATAAAGAGTGCTCGGTTAGAGCTACATTTAGCTATTTCTGATAGCTTACCCTGTTAGGAGTAACAAGATTTGTTAGATCTACCTTGCTAAAGGATTTTACAACACTATATATATGCTGCACCTGGTTAGAGGATTTACAATTTATAGACTTGATTAGAGTCTTTTACCCTGTTAAAGGTTTCTCTTACAACTTCAAAATATTACAATAAGACTTTACAAATATCTCCAACTTTACATCTAAAATGCTGTAGTAGATTCTATGTGCTCAAAATAAGATTACCTTGCCTATAGCATACCTCAGTAACTCATAAAGTAACTTGGTAAACCCTTCTGTTTACTCTATTCCTCGACTATTCTCTGATAACCTTCTCAGTGATCTCTGTGTCTCTATAACAATCATAATACTCTGTGATTTCTCATGTATCACATAAGTCTTGCTTCATACACATGCACACATATTTCTCACATTCACATCTCTTTCTAACCCTAAATTCATGCTGTATAAGTAGACTTCTTATGTCAGTGATCTGATTCATTGCTTCAATCTTACAAACATGATTTCTTGAATAAATAACCATGCAAAATATTTCATTGGTTAGATGACCTCAAAATTATACAAAATCTGTATGTGCAATTTCCAATGTGATAACGGTTTTGTGTGCCTCGATCTTGTAACACATTTTCATATGTGTGTCCAGGTTTAATGAATCTAGTAACACGTTTCACTCGGTGTATATCAACTCGGTGTATTATCTTTATTGCTCAGTAGACATGAAATAACACTCGGTAGATAGCTCGGTGTATATTGGGCTTTGTGACTGTTTTCCTTCTGTAATCGACTAGGCTGTTCATACCGACTAAATATTTTGGTAGTGGTAACCAACTAGAGTATACAGAATGACTTTGCATATAAAACTAATGGCAATTTGATAAGTAGTAACATTCAACTCACATTAATAACCTAAGGATCTTTTTCTACATCAATTATTGCAGAGTCCTAGATTACCCCATTGTATATTGATTGGGCATGTATCAAATTAGTTAATGACAACATCATCCTTTGTGGACAAAGAAAAATTTGAGAAATTTAGTCTATTTGAATCCTAATTCATTATTATTCTATTTTGTGTGAATGGCTTCTCCAATCTCCAATGGATTTGTTTTTCCCTAAGGAGAGAAATGTTTTTTGCATGAACTGGATCTTGAACTATCTTCAAGATTTTAGCATTGGCATAGTAGTTACTTTTTCATGGGGAATTCATATTCTCTTTTTATTTCTCCTATGTACTAAACATTCATTATAATTATGTGATAGAATAAGTCCTTGGGGGCTCATATTGAGTCCTTCTTTCCTTCTCTCACAGTGCACTTATTATTATTATTTTTTCTTTTGGAGAGGACTTTTCACTATGTGATTTTCTACTTTTCTCCAATTATGAGAGATTTCATTTATTTGTACATTAGTACCTCATTGGGTGTTTCATCTGAGACCCATCCATTCATCTATCCATGCATTCATCATATGTTTTTTAGCTTCTTTATAAGTTTATCTTAAGAGGTTGTGTAAAAGTAATTAGGATAATCACCTAATTAATATCTAATTAGGTTCTTATTACTTTATTTACTTAAGTTAAACCTAACATTTCCTTTTATATTTCATTAGAATGAGTTATGTTTAACACATGTTGTCTCATTCATTTTAATATTCACACTTGTCAAGCTCTTTTTAATCTTCCTCAAGGGTCTAGATCTAGAGTTGCATTATCCTTTCTATAAGGATTCACTCTTTCATTGTAATCGTAAAAAAATAAAATTATCAATACAATTCTCAATTTGTTGATAAAACGTATCTTGATTGTTTTTATTATAGGTTATTGTTGGGCTTTGTGGGGTTGAATCAACAACTCCAATAGAATTGGTCCTATAGATTTTGAAGGTAATATTTTTAATAATAGTTCCTTCAAAAAGATGGAATTTCATTTATTTTATCAAACATTTTTCTATATCTTGGATGATAATCACAAAAAACAAGCAATAAAATTCTATAAAAGGGTCATTCCTAAGTTGATTGAGGAGTATGGTGCTTTGAATCTCAATAGGGACATTACTAAGGATGAGATCATTCACACCATATATATATATATATATATATATATATATATATATATATATATATATATATATATATATATATTTCTAAAACTAATGCCTGGTAAAATTTTTAACATGACCGGCGACGTTGGCATGAAACGCCCTCTGGCTCCACACAAAATTCTTTTGACCCGAAGCTATGAACTGGTGAGGCCACAACCAGGGGACCTCATCCCCACACTTCACTTATTCAAACCTATGAGCACAACGGCCCAGCGAAGACACAAGGCTTGCGAGCAGGGGTTTAAACCTTAGTGGCCGCTTCACCAATGGAGTGTTTTAACCGCAACACTACATGTCCGAAGACTTGTGATAAAAAATATTAGTGAAGTGATGGTCTTCCTATTAAATTTTATAAACCTAACTTAGAATGGATTGGACATGAGTTGATGGAGGTCCATCAAGAATATTTTTAGAAAGTGTATCTAGGAAAAGTGATTAATAGAGAATTATTAAGCTAATTTGGAAGGAAGGGAGCAAGATTCTACTAAAAAAATGGAGGCCTATAATGTTATTAAATATTTTTAGCTAAGACTCTTTCTCTCAAAATAACAATTTTTTTTTTAAATGTCATTTTTGAATCAAATAGGTATTTCAAGATGAGATATATATTCCAAAATCCAGTCGCTACTTAGAAGGGCATGTACTAGAATAGTTATAATGCACACAATGTGATTGTTATTATATTGGATTTGAAAAATATTTTGACATAGTTGAGTAGTATTTTACACTAGAAATATTATAGTCCTTTGGATTTCTTCCTATGATATATAAATAGATAAAAAAATTATTCAAATATTCTTCTACTTAAATTGATGTTGATGGGGACTTGACTAACCCCTTTCCCCTTCAAATATATAGAAAGGGTTTCCAATAATACCTACCCCATTTGTGATAGTTGTTAATGCATTGCATTATGTGTCGAGAACTAATTTAATTTATTCTTTTGATGAAGGAATTTAGATTCCATATAGTAACCAAATACTTAATCCATATTTATTAATTACATTGCACTCTTTATGGAGATGAATGAATATCATTCGCAAATATGATTAAAAAAAACTAAGTAGTTTGAATGGTGCTTTTGGTGCTAAGGTTTTGGATACTAATTCCACTATTTTAAGTTAGAATAACTCTCCTCTAGAGTGGCTAGAAGGTAAGAATACGTGGTGGGAGACCTAACACTATCAATAAATATTTGGATATCCCCCTTTTCATTGACCTTTTATTTAAGTATATGTGAGAATATATGTTCCATAATATTGATAAAAAGCATTTGAAATGGTAGACTCAAATATTATCTTTAGTTGGAAGAGGGAAAGTTACTTAAAAGATTATTTCTTCTCATAACATTTACTACTCTTCATCTTAGCTATTTGGTATTAATCACTTTGAAAAAATCTAAAGGACTCTTAGATAATTCATATGGTTTGATGGAAAATCTAATAAGAAAAGGATAATGAAGAAGACAATGCTCTCACTTTAAACGAGTTGATTCATGAGTGTTATTGGATGTTCTCTTGGACTTGGCTGCTTTTTTTGTAATGTTGCTTCAAGGTTTGACCCTTTTACTAGACTTGTGGGTGTTCCTTTCCACCACCCTCCTTTTTTATGAATATCATACTATTTTCTTTATATTAATGCACATAAAATAAGGTATATTCATAAAAAAAAATGTAGCACTCAAGTTTGAACCGTATTTTTTGTGTCTGCATAGACTATGGACCAATTATCATTTTGAGGCTAGTAAATTTTAGGATTGAGGCAAATCAATTATGCGCATCATCATATTTCCTCTATATGACATAAGTTTTATAGATAAGTACTCTAGCTTGTTACCTTTATTTTTTAGATTTTCATTTGAGGTTATCAATACAACTCCAAATTAATCTATTTTTATTACGTTTTATAGATTGCATTTGTTGAAACATGGACCAGCTAGGACTCAAACCTAGGACCTTCCATACACTACTGGAGTGATCTACCACTAAACTACTGGCCCCTCTTAGACTAGTCCATCATCGGTCCGGGTCTGGCTTATTTCCAACACCAATACTCCCCTTAAGCCACACTTCTTGTGTGCTTGGGGCTCCTAGCCTGGACTTGGCTCTGATACCATGTTGAGATATGGACCAAATAGGACTTAAACCTAGGACCTTCCATCGCTATTGGAGTGCTCTACCACTGAGCTACTAGCCCCTCTTGGACCAGTCCATCATCGGTTCGGGTGTGGCTTATTTCCAACACCAACACCCCCCTTAAGCCACACCTCTCATGTTCTTGGGGCTCCTAGCCTAGACCTGGCTCTGATACCATGTTAAGACATGGATCAACTAGGACTCGAACCTAGGACCTTCCATATGCTGCTGGAGTGCTCTACCACTGAGCTACTAGCCCCTCTTGGACCAATCCATTGTCAGTCCAAGTGTGGCTTATTTCCAACACCAACACCCCCCCTTAAGCCACACCTCTCGTGTGCTTGGGGCTCCTAGCCTGGACCTAGCTCTAATACCATGTAGAGACATGGACCAGCTAGGACTCGAATCTAGGACCTTCCATACGTTGCTGGAGTGCTCTACCACTGAGCTATTGGCCCCTCTTGGACCATTCCATCGTCGGTCTGGGTGTGGCTTATTTCCAACACCAACACCTCCCCTTAAGCCACACCTCTCGTGTGCTTGGGGTTCCTAGCCAAGACTTGGCTCCGATACCATGTATTAGCCTATCTTAGACTAAATATTATACATTTTATCATTGCAAGATGAAGGAAGATGACCTTTGATATTTAACATCACTCAAAAAACTCAAGACCATTCTCGCATACTATATCATTATTTTTAACTTTGTGTAATGTACATATTTGAAGATCCATATGGTTTAAATAGATTCTTTTGTTACATTTAAAGAAGGCACTCTTCTTAAAAGAATTGTTTATGTTTATTTGTATATTTCAAAATATGTAAAGAATACTTAAACTCATGAACCTCTACTAGCATGCCCATTACACATTGAATGTGATTATTGAATTATTGACTAGTAGGAGATGATTTTTGGAATAACTTAACTTTATTTGTGAATATTTAGTTGTGCACGGTTTGATTGAAACTCATCAACCTATATTACATGAGTATGGTTCATATGAAGTTATGTCTTCTAAGCCCAAATGGTCCATTTAATACTTATTGCATCTAGGGAATACTACTAGGGGTGAATCATTGAGATTTTTCAAAAGGTCACCTATCACAATACCACTTTAACTTAAGTGCATTCAACTATGGAGTTTCCTCCAAGATCAAGGGTTCAAAATAAATGATTCATAAGATACAACACTTGCTAAATATTTTGTAAATGAAGAAAACACCATGATTAAATATGCTTGAATAACAAAAATACGTAAATAAATGACATATTAATAAATCTTGATGCCCCATTGTTATGACCATTTAGAAAAATTTGTATAACCCATTACTATTATAATATAAGCCAACGTTTAGAACTACACAACTTAATTCTACTTGAATAAGATAATGGTAGTTTATTGTTTTGATTGCATTCACTATGCTAGATGGCGACGGGCCAAACTAAGTTTCTAATGAAATGTATGGAATTCTCTATGAAAAGAAAAGAAGATGCAGGATATTCTTTTTCCTTGAAATAATCTAAAGTATATCCTTAGAAAAAGATACTGGATATATATGGAAAGACACCTTTTCTCTTGGAAATGACTTCAAATATAGGAAATGCTCATGATTGAGTTAAAATGTTTGTCAAAAGATAGTTATTTGGACGTCAATTTCTAAAGCATTTGGGAACTTTGCCTCATGATAATTATGTCAAAGTGTTGCTTATAAGAACATACAAATAAGAGTTCCATCAAAAATTAAGCTTCTATTTTACGTATTTTAATGGCAACAACAAAATAATATTTGTTAATAAGAACAAGCAGTAAAAGGTGTTAGCACAACTTAACATGCAGTCTTCCCTGTGATTTACAGTGATTGTGATTTGCATTGTTGCTTATATTTAAGCTAACCAAGGAGTTCTTGTTTTTAACTCCCTCTTCTCTTCCATTTTGTTTCATGCAAACAGTTGTTGATCTCCAGAAATTCCATGCATCTCATGCATAATTTCTGCTCCTATGATCTATAAATTAATTGTAATTCATTCAAGTTTTAATATGACAATGAACTAATACAATTCCTTTCTTAGCTACTATGTTTTATCTTCTATGCATTGGATCTGCAAGTTTGTCTTTTTTTCTTAGCTAGATCTATCTTGTGCTATGCAGCTATAGCTGCAAAATTTTACATGGTATCAGAGCGAGGTTGCTAGGAAGAAGAAGCATTAACGATTATTTGCAGGTAGATTTCTGAAGATTAGCATTACCATGGAAGTTGATGTAGATCTCTATTTCTAAATGCATGCATATTCTTCCCCTCATTTTTGCATGCTTCTTGTTTTTTTTCCTATCTTGATTCTTGAAAATTGTATGTGCTTTGCAAGCACAACCTGATAAAGATCTGGAAAAATTTGGGGCTTTATAAAAATTGAACTTTTAGAAAGGTTCTATGGGGTTTTGCTTAATGCATTTAGCATAGGTTTCTTTTAATAAGTTTTCTAAATAAATAGAAAATTAAAGTTGCTATGCACTCTTCCTCCAATTGATAGCCAATAATGTTCTTTTGTTCTAAATTCCTGTCTACATGAGATTCCAATGTTGCAACTTTGTTTTCTCCTAGAGATTCTTTCTAGCAGGATTCCTAACTACATGAGATTCCAGAGTCGCATCTTCGAGTGCTTCCAGAGTTTCTTTCTAGTGGGACATTATTGAGCAATGGATATACAATGGCATCATCCCAACCGGAGGTCATCTTTGCAGTTCTTCAGCTTGGAGCTCATTTCTGCAGATTCATATCTTCCTATCTTTAGATGATCAGTTTTTGTATTCAAAGACTGTGTACCTGTCTATTCATCCATTTGAGCAATGCACAATATGTACAACTGCATTTTCAAAGTATCCCAGAGGTACTCATACAGTGGTTTCTATGAATCTGCAGTGTCGATTCGTTTGCAATTTACATCTTTCTTCTTTAGTTTGAATAAATGGTTAGGAGTTTCTCTCAATTGAGTTTTCTCCTTTCTTCTTTGTAATTGGGTTCTTAATCAGGCTTTGTTGCCAAGACCCATATCTCTCCTTAGTTAGTCTTAAGGGGGGGTGTTAGCGCAACTTAACATGCAGTCTTCCTCGTGATTTACAGTGATTGTGATTTGCATTGTTGCTTATGTTTAAGCGAACCAAGGAGTTCTTGTTTTAACTCCCTCTTCTCTTCCAGTTTTGTTTCATGCAAACAGTTGTTGATCTCCAGAAATTCCATGCATCTCATGCATAATTTCTGCTCCTGTGATCTATAAATTAATTGTAATTCATTCAAGTTTTAATATGATAATGCAAATGGTTTAATTGCTTTCATTTGTTCTTCTGATTTTCTCTGCAAGTTTTGCTTTTATTTTCCAGCTAGATCTTTTCTCTATTTTGCAGGATTAGCTGCAAAATTCTACAAAAGGTTGTCTAAACAAATATATTGGTGTTGTGTATGACAAGGTGAGCTTTGGTATATCAGAATCCGACTCTAAATTTGGTTTTGTGGTTGTATGGTTGTTTATTCATTTTATTATAAAATATAATTAACTTTTATAAAGATTTTATGTTTTTATTACATAAAAGAAAGATTTCAGATAGGTTGTCAAAATATATAGATACATAAGAGTTATTTTCGACAGCATTTTAAATTATGATATTTCTATTACGATTCAATAGTGTAGTCTTTTAGTCAAATTTATTGTCTCATATTTCATCTGTAATGGTTCACATTAATCCATCTCTTATGTAATTTTATTTTCATTAAGATATGTTTTAATATTTTATAGGCACATTGGAATAGACAATTGTCATAATATATTTGCTTGAAAGATAAGATTAACTATCAAATTTCAGATTTGATTAGGATATCTTAAACTGTGTCTACAATTACATGTAAACCTAAAGGAATGATAAATCACATTTGAAAAATAATATTTCAAAAACTTTGAAGGTAGGGTTGGAGGGTCAATCATTGTCTAGGGCCCTACAACTGTAATAGAAATTTATAATGTTGGAGCTTCATTAGTAATACTCAAAGCCAAAATGCATATATAAATAATACACATTTATAAATTAATTATTTATACATTGAAATTATAATGGAAGATATTGATATTGAATATTTAAATACATAATAAATAAAAAATATTTTCTTAAAATGTTTGATACATTGTTCAATTTCACATAACCATCTATCAATATTGTTAAATAATTTAATTTATATTCATACTAGTTGTCCATATTTGACATAAAATATATTACTTAAATATAAATATAACATAGTCCTACATTAATTGTGAGAAATACATGTGTAGTTAATAATCAAAGTATGAAGTTCTAATATTTTTATACTAATATGGCATATCAACTATTCTATCAAGTTGTTGGTTAACAAATTTATCATTATCAAACTTTATAAATGATAAACTCTATAATACTCCTTTTGGATGACATTCATACCAATAGTTGGACAAGCTATTTCATGTTTAGAATATCTTTCCTTTGAATTTTAATGGTACAACTCCCTCATATGATGAAATTTAGATTTTTAAAGAATATTATTTTAACTAGAAAGAGGCAAGACTCTAATGAAATAGAATAAAGTTTTTGAAAAGAAAAAATAGATGACTCAATAATAATTCAGATATGGTTATTTCTAGTGATTCCAAGTACACGTGTATGGTAAATTAGAGGTGTATTTTCAAAACAATAATTAGCACACAAGATAATTTATTATCTTAAAATTAACCTCGCAAATTCAAAGAAAAATTAGATAGGAATCAACATGAGAATAAAATACAATCAAAATAGTTATCATACACACATGTATGATAACATAGAATCATTAAAAAAACATTGACTCCAAAGATTCCTTTGTTTGACTACCTAGAAATTATAGAGTTTGCAAACATACAATCATCTCATATGAAAATAAATCTATCTTTAATAACTACTTACAAAATTTTCTTTCATTTCTATAATTCACTATACTAAAAAATAGTAAATTCAATTCATCTTTAACATATTTATCACATCAAGTGTATAACTAGTTATTTAAAATAATTGTTCCAAGAAAGACAAAAGAATTCTTTAAATTTAAGTTAATACTTCACTAACTATTAAAGGCTTTTGAATAACAATAAATTGAATTAAAATTTATGTCACATTGGCACAACTTCTTCATAGATGTTGACCTTTTTCCTTTAGTAAAAACTAGGGTATTTGAGTAGCATTCTTAGCCTTGTATTTGAAACATTTCAATAATTGGTCTTATCTTATGTAACCACATTATCAATCCTTAATATCCATAATATCCAATTGCCACACACATTCAACCTGATTTGGTAAGTAGAAAGATGACTTATACATTGAACTAAAGAAACATCAATGGTACTTATCTTTCTCATGTACTTAAAATAAAATGTTTATATGTCAAAGAGCTCCTTAATCCTTGTCCTCAAGTTATCTCTAATAACTTGGATATCCACGTCTTCAAAATTTTCTTGAACATCTAAATCAAATGATAAGAGACCAGTTTGTATGTTCAACTTAATTTGATTACAATTGTATAGGGTGGAAAATTAGGAATTGGGGTTTAAGATAATAAAACCACTAAATTAGCCAAATAAACCCAATAAATTGAAAAAGGAGAACAATCCAAATAAGGAAAGGGTTGAAATCATGATTGGAATCATTGGTTGTGGGTAGTAATCCTCTTTCTTAGTTGAAAATTGGATAATAGTGGTGAAATTAGGGTAAAATTATGAGTAATTGAAGTCAATTGTAAAAAATAAATAGCTACAAATATCCCATGGAGTCACAAACTAAGATTTGGGTAAAAGAATATGTTTAGATCTTGTTCCTAGAAGTTTTCCCTAATTATTTAAGGACCAAGTAGTATAGATGCGACCTGGTCCTCAAGATTTTCCTTCCTCGAAAGCTAAACCTATTTGTCGTTGTTGAATCTACCCGAATTCACAAGTACAACTCCTACACCTATTCCTACACACAGAGAAAAAAAAAAAGAAGAGAAAGATGTTGGGGATAGGAGTTTGCCTTAAGTCAAAACCAAATTTCAGAATTAACATTTAAATTGAAATATGAATTGAAATAAAAATTGCTACAAAGTGCTTTCCTTTTGAGTGAAAGGCCAAATTTGAAACAATAGTGTTGATAAAATGAAATATACCTTGATGAAGTTGTGTTTGATCCTCATGTAATGGTATTAGGATGTCTTTGTAAAATTCCTTCAAAGATGATTAATCATGGATGACATCTTGATTGCACAAACTTGACCTAAATTCTGTTTGAATACTTGATGATTGATTGATTTCTTTCTCACTTGAATTTGTTAGAGTTTAATTGAGATCTCATTTCTAGTTTGATATGAGTGGATTTCAAATGAGAGGGGTAGACCTCCTTTTATACTTGACTACCTAAAAATTAGTTGAATTTCTAGAGTAGGTTGACACAGGATCAAATTTCCTACTCTCTTGAAGTGAAGATTGTGGGGACCCAAAATGGGTCTTGATTAGGAGGACTAGGGCACCCAATACCCTTGTCCTAAGCTAGGACCAAGGTTCTCAAAGCCCTAGTCCTAAGAATCAATAATCCAACATGAGGGGAAGATTGTGAAGGTGATGAAAATGTGAGGTTGTGAGGCAGTGTGAAAATAATCAAAATAAATATTGGGCATCGTACACTGAAGCACAAAATTGAGGTCTAGGTGAGGATGAAAATGTATATGGATACAATTTATAATGCTACATTCATCCCCCATTGTAGTGGGATTATGAGACTAAGAATACTCACAGTAAAGTACAAAGTTGCATCGAAAAAATTTCACCAACATATCAAAGAGACAAGACACACCAAGCCCCTAGAGACTCTAGGATCTTACTAATCTAGTATCAAGATAAAAGGGACAACACATGAAAAGGAAAGAAAGAGAGAGCATGACTGCACTGGCCTAGTAATATTTATTTATAATGAGTCGTGAAAAACAAAATTACCAAATTACAAAGCAAAAGGCTCAGTTTGCACAGTAACCTGAGAATCAAAAACATGTCATGGTGTGTGCATAAAGTGTAACATTGAGTGGAGTATATGACCCCATGTTAATGCAAATGTGAACACCTTATTAGAAGAAATTGTTGTAAGGTAGCATGCATCAAAAAAGACAATCATGTTACAACAATGAGATGCCCCCAAGAAAGGACAAATCAAAGGATAATGGTCACAAAATATATAAGAAAAAACACAAGGGATCCACTAACTTTGGGGTCAATATGCTCTTATGATAAATAATGTATATCAATAATATTTATATTGAATTGACCTCATCCCCCAAAGGTTTTGGAACTACAAATGCAATGGAATAAGAGCACAAGTTTCTATTAAGTCAACATGAAAGAGACCAAAAAGAGATCTCAACACTTTTCATTGTCCTTAAGTAGACAATAGAAGAGAACAACCCATAGAAAAAATGAGATACAAATAGAAGAATATCATAATAGATTCAACCTCTTTATTACCTTGCACCAATGGAGTAACAATGGTCATCCAATGAAACCTAACATAAAATAAAAATATGTCAAGCAACACATCATGGGGGAAGCACATCACAAATAAGCAAACACACAAAAGAGATTCTATGACATGAATGAAGCTCTAGTCAAGAAAATCATCCACCTCCCAATCTCACTGAAAAATATTTAGGGATGGTAGAAAAAATTCCAAGAGGAGCCACTTCAAGCATGAAAAATGGAGCTACTACAAGTTCCAAACAAGGACAATTCTCTAATAATGAATCACTTTGTTTGTCACTAGGAGCTAGGATTTTTGCTTTTGAAAAATGTGAAGATAATTCATGATTAATCTCAACAAGCTCATACATATCTTTAGAATCATTAGAATCAGCATTGTTAGCATGAACAACATTATCATCATCCATATTATCATCTAGATTAATAAAAAAAGGATCTCTAATGTGAAAAGAAGTGGAACCGTCATTTTTCTTAAGCATTTTTAATTTAGGTAATTTGATGTGACTTACTCTCTAGGATTAGGTGAAGGTTGGATAAATGGGACCAAGTCAACATTTAATATCTTTAGGAAGGAAATGGTTTGGGAAGAAAGCTCATGAGCCTTAGCATGACATTTTAGTTGACATTCTCTTGCACAATGATTCCTTTTAGTTTTATTTGAGACTTGTGAAGGTTTAGGGTTAATGGACATAGGTTTCTTTTCATCCCATACAGGAGAATGAATGGAAGAAACTCCAATAGGTTGAGGGAAAATTTATGCCAAGTGCTTTCCTTTGTAAGAAGAAGGAGACAAGACTAAGGCATATATAGGTGAAATAGGAGTAGGAAGAATACCAGGTCCATTATGAGGAGAAGGGATATCCATTAGTGTATGGTCTCTAGGTTTACTCGAGGACATGATAATCTCATTTTTTTCATTTTTGATAAGATAAGAAAAGGATATCATTTTGAGGCTTAAGAGGTTCACATTTTTTAGGCTAAAATTAATCAAGAGTGAAATTGCCACACTCCATCATGGTTTGGTAATGGATATAATTAATTGTTACGATAGTGCCATCATGAGGAGATTTCAAAATTTTATGGATTGTAGAAGAGATAGCTTTCATGGAAGAGAGCCAAAGATGTCCCAACTTCACACAAAATTGATATGATATAGAAATAATAGAAAAGACGATATCCAAGCACTTCGTACCAACCTCAATAGGGAGAGTAATCAAACCAATAGTTGGTCAAGAGATGCCATCATACACCTTGACCATAACATAAGATTTATCATATGTAAATTGATGCAATTTTAAATTATAAAGATTTTTTGGTAATCACATTCACCATACACACTGGATCAATAAGCACCCCTCATGGGTGTTTTCCTTTGATCTTCATAGTGATATATAATGGGCCATCAAGTGAAATGTAATAGTCTCACTATGATCAAAAGTAATACATAAGTCTTTTAGAGGTTTAGGTTTGTCAACAAGCTTCACAAAATTATTAGATTCCATACCAAGGTCATTGGGAGAAATTGTTGGAATCAATGAACACTGAGAGGGTGGGGTGAATCAGTGATCTATAATTAACAACTTTCTTAAACTGATTCTTTAACCACCTGATACAAATGAATAAAATTCAAGTGTAGAAATTGAATGCAAACAAGCGCAAAACCATAAAAAAATTTTTTTTACGTGGAAACCCGGAAAGGGAAAAACCATGGTGGGATTGGAACCCACAATATCATAATACTATGATCAGGAGTTTAATAAAATTACAAGAGGGGAATGCACATGTATTCAGGCACACTGCCTAGAGCTCATTTCTCAATTATAAAGAGGGCTACAACCCGGAGGAAGGTTCACTACCTTACAAGTGATTACAAATGATAACAAGAATGACTGAAATGAATAGTATCATCTACAAATGCCAAAAAATAGTTCTGGTTAAGCACAAATAGTCTTCTTCCTCTGTTTTGTCTCTCTACTCTGTTCTACTGCTCTGTCATATACCAGAGCAAAAATACTTCCAATCAAATGCACAATAACTCATACAATATTTTCTCACTCACATCTCATTACAAAATGCTCAAATGAATCGGTCTTATATATCCATACCAACAAAATAAATCAATTTTCATGTCGGCTTCCAAAAACAATATAACATGCAACATAAAATGTGTAACCATAAGTCGGCTCAATCCAATTGCCAATCCATATGTGGACCCAAAAAAATTGATAACAAGCTTCACACATGTTATCTCAATCACCTCAAACATGAAACCAAACACCAAAATCATCCCAAATATTCCTCATAACACGTTACACCAAAAGAGCTCGGTTCTTCTTGAATTACCAGTTACTGGATCTTCTAACTTGCACAAGAGTCAATACTGAAGGCTAGGATTGTGAATCAAGCTAACTAGAACATCTAACCATCTAACTCTTTCTGCGCAATCGAAACTATGCAACCAAAGTGGAGATCTGCACAATGTATTAATACTCTGTATTCCACCTTCCAGACTTAAGCATAAATGAATATCAAAACTTCCCAAATTTCCAGTAGAACAAATCTACATATTCTGGATATAATTTTTGAGTTGAGTTTCCATCAATGACCCTCAAAACAATATTCAAGCACTAATCTCCACCTGTACAGTGTCTCTTACCAACAATCTCCCCCTTCGGCATTGATGGCAACACTTGATGAAAAATGACATTGTAGCTACAAAACTTCAAAATTTCAAAATTGCAACACCTCAACAACTCAATAGGCTCAATAAGCTCCCCCTAAGAATATACACCATTTTTCATACATTTCTCTCCCCCTTTGACAACAATGCCAAAGATAGGTATCCACCAAAATTTATATACAAGGGTATACTCAATATCTTACATGAATTTATAGACATCTACAAAAATGGTCTTCAGGGATAACAAGTGATCATCCCAACCTTTATTCAAATTCTCTAAAATATTGATCAAAGCACTAAACAAATCAGCATGCATCTCTTCTACTCTACGATTGCCAGAATACTCTTATTCAAAGAATTCATAACATCCTGCTGACTTCTCAGCAAGGTATCTAACCGAGGAGTTGTTAAATTCCAGAGTTCTCCTACTCTGCCAACTATTCTATCTTTTTCTTGATTGAGGCACTTGATTTTGTCCACGTAGAACTATCACCTAAGCTTCATAGTTACTAGCAAAAACTAATTGGGGGGAAAAGGACTCAGAAATACTGGCTAACTTTCCTTCACACTCCTTTATCTACTTATCAATTTTTATTGTGAACTTGGGCAAAATAAGACATGACTTATGGGTAAAAGCACAAAACTATGTCATGTTTCAAGCTAACTTATCAGCACAAGTGAATTTAAGTAATTATAACTAAAAATTAATTTTATTCGAACCTATGGTCTATATAGATTCATTATAGCTAAGCTATATATGGGCCACAACTTTTCGAATTGTAAGTGTCTACTAAATGTATGTTTTATACTACTTTTGGTCTAATTACAAAAAAAAAAAAACTCGATGTTTCAACAACTCCTACTCTTATAAATAATATTTTTTTTGAAATGTAAAAATACCCTTTTATAGATCTATAAGTGAATTTTCCAAAATATATATCTTTTGATATTTTAATTAGCTTTTATGTTTTATATTTTATTTTTATTGAAAGTAGGTCATCAACACTAAAATATAAGGTTGATTATCTTGTCAAGGAAAAATACTAAAATTTATTAAAAAAATTGAAAAAAATATGATGCAGTAGAGAAAAGAATCTCTGTCAAGATGATATAATTCTTTTATGATTTGGATAAATAATTAAAAAAAAAGGTGGTGGGAATTGGAAACAGTTATATTTCAGCACACACAACTTTTCAAATTTAATGAAAAATATATATTTATAAAAAATAGTAAACAGTATATCCATGCACTAAAGTTTCAAGTTATCAATATACAAAAAAAATTCAAGAAAAAAAAGTAAATTTTACTAAATAAAGTGTGGTGGCTTGTATAACTTCAATTTCAACATTTTTTCAGCAACTAAATTATAGTGTTTACTTTATAAAAAACTATATTCAAATAATTTTTTAAATTTTTGTTAAAATTACAAACTTAAAATAGACATAAGAATATAAATTTGATTAGTTTACATCATTTCAAAATTCAAAACATATATTTCACTTTCTATTGATTTAATTTAAAAAGTTGAATCAACATTGGCCATTTGCTTTATAAAAGTGTGACACAACTTTGTACTTTTACCCTTATATATCTTACCGCCTTCATCTAATGGTTCTTGTATAGATTTTAAACTAGTAGTCAAACTAACCCTATCACCTTCAACCATCTTCAAAATTGTTCTCAGCCACAGAACATTAAATTGACTTAAAACCTTTGTAGATCAGTCGCTTCCTCCAAAGATACAAAATGAGAATCAACTGCTTTTAGCATACTGCTTAGCTTACTTGAGGGAGTATCAGTTTTATCTTTCTTAAAAGATGGCAAAATCTTCTCCAGCACATTTGTTGCCATGGATATCAGCTCTTTGTCTTTAGTGTGATACTTTAATAAGTTTTCACTCGCCTTGGCCTATGCAAGTGCTACAAGTTTGAGTTCTTGGACTGGAGATAGAGAGTTAAGATCAATAGGTCCTTTGGTGAGATCTATGTCAGTAATAATTTGTTTCCCCTTGGCCATAGTTTCTCTTGCTGTTGGTACCTGTTCAATCTTATCCCCATCCTTCTTCATTTCAGCCTTGTCTACTTCTTCACCTTTGTCTACATCTTTTCCCTTTCCAACCTCCTCAACTGCCTTATTAGATTCAACATTTATCACCAGAGGATTCTTATCAACTTCACTAGAGTCATTAACCTTCTGATTATCAACAGTGTCATCTGAAACTGTATCTTGAACATTTGTCTACAAATCCAGAGTGGAGGTATCATCATGTACATGCACTTCCAGAGGGGCGTCATCTTTTGTCGGATTAACCTCATATTTGTGCTCTTCCAAAAATTGTTTCTGTCTCCTAGGCTACTTCATCTATCTTTACGAGCATGATCTTGTTAACTCTCTTTTTTCTTCTAAATCTATCCTTTGCAATATTAAGTAATCTGTCAACTTCAGTCTTAGAAATTATAGAACACAAGTTAACCAATACATATTCTTTTATTCTCTCATCCTCTAAACTAGTTGTATGCCTTTTGGCATCCAAAATTTCATACAAACCCTTCAGAATCATAGATGATAATTCTATTAGGGCTTTTCTATATACATTCATATAGTGTGCAATGGCTTCTTCTAATGCTCTTTGATCATTTCACAATTCTCATAATATACAGATATATTCTTCAAATTTCCTTCCTTCACTACTTCATCAACTATTTCACTTAATGACATTGGGGGCAAAACAATATAAGTACTTTATATTTTACTAGACTTCAGAGCTTCATCAAGCTCAAACTTAGGCTTCCTGGTGGGACGAGGTCTACTAGATTGTTCAACTACAACTTTAGGATTTTTACTTGATTGACCTTCACTGGATTGTGGCTTCCTGACTACCCTGGAAGAGGTAGCAGTCTTCTTCATTTTTCGCATTGCTTCATCAGACTCTGTTTCTTCCTCGGCAGTGGCTACCACATAGACTCTCTCAGGCTTCCCTTTATTCCTCTTCTCTTCTCCACTTGATGATTTGGTTTGAGGTTTAGGTGGAGGGATAGGCTTCTATGCACCAAAGGAAGGTGCTGACTTTGTTTTTGTTGGATTCAGAGGAGTAGAGGTAGGTTTAGTCTTCTTGGGTTGGACTACATCCTCTTCCTTCAGGATATTCTTCTCTCTGGCCCTATGGATAGTTTCCTTTGTTATACCCATGTTTTTAGCGAGTTGTTCTACTTCTTTCCTTACTCTCTTCTATATACCAAGCTTAGTAAATTGAGAATGCGAACTTAAACTTTTCTCCTTATAGATGCCAAATCTCTCTTCCTTCTCATCTACCGGCTTGCTCAAAAGATATTGAGCATATATGTCAAGAGTATTAGCATCAAATTTATACCCCATGGGCATGATCCATACTATTCTTGGCTCAACAGCTTCCATTAGGCATTGATCAATTTCTCCACCATGAAGCATATGGTGTCCTCATAGTTTTCTATAATGTCCTTTGGAATCCTCTCTCTACTTTGCATCATGCTTTGGAATAATTTGAAATAACCCCATAGAATAGCTATCTATGCTTGTCCATCACCCAATCCTTGCAAAGCTTCCCTAATTTGTACTGCCGCTAGTTTATCATATGCTTGCCGTACCTTACCTACATTGGGGATCTCATTCAAGAAGTAAAGTGCCAAACTTAAGGGTATGTGTAGGATCATGGTGGTCAAAAAAGTAGCGATATGAAAAAAATAGCCTTCTCCACTCGCCTAAAAGCAAGAAAAAATCCATGTTGACTTTTTGGTTGGCTTGAATGTCAGTACATCTTGCAATGGCAAAAACCCAAGCAAATCAGATATACTATAATATATATAATATGTTATATATAATATATTAAATTTATATAATGCATATTATATATTATATTATATAATATGCATTATATAAATATAATATTATATATTACATATAATATATTATATTTATATAATGCATATTATATAATATATTATATATAATATAATATAATATATAATATATATTATATAATATATAAAATGCCAAAAAAAAACCTTAAAAAATCGGATATCCAATTTATGTGGGTATTTTTATACCCACTGTGACAGCCCATGAGTCATTTTTCACCCATGGGCTGCGCGATAGGAAAGAAATCCAATATCAAATTATAACAGATATCAGATTATGGGCAAAAAAAGTTGTGATTTTCTCATCTTAGGTATGATTTCTTGCCATTTTGTTGTTTTTTATCAATTTTTTCACATTTTTTATTTATTTTTTTGTTTTTTCATTGAAACTAGGTTTTTTTTAATTGAAATACAATTTTCTTTCAAATTTGTTGATTAAATTCAAATTTTCAAATTCAATTAGGTTAAATGGGGGATAACAATAAAAATCCTGAACAACCACAATGACCAAACCCTCCTTTAGCAAACCCTCTATTGCAAAACCCCACCCCCCCAATTCATGATTTAATTGCTCAAAATTTGAACCAATTGAGGGGCATTGCAGATGTTTATAGTAAAATCCCTCATCTAGCCCCAATGTTAGATCCTCTCAAAGCCATAATAAACAATGTACAAACTGTCACTGAGGAGCACAATGCCACTCTTGTCTGGTGAGATTCCATGAGGGCTAGATATGTGAATAGCTTGACCTAATCATAGGTCAAGGAGATTGAGATTTTGAAAGCTGGTATTATCGCATTTTTTGTCAATCCCCGCACTAGACAGCCTATAGATGTGAAAAAACAAAACTTTCCATAAAATGGTTTACAAATGATGATATGGTGAATAATTTTTAGGATTGTTGGTGGATGGTTTTTGATAAACCACCCAAAAAAAATCTCGATGTCTCATTTTATTTCATTAAAAAATTGTATGTTGAGTTTATTTTGGGCAAGCATGTCAACTACTTTTACATCAAACCTTTCTAGGTTGTGGGTTTAGGTATGCCTCAAGATAGACCTAGGGCAGTTCGAGTAGTATAGAGCCCATATGTCCCCCCTCCTCAAGTTAATCCCCCACCTCCAGTGAAGCATGCATATATCATTGTTGAGGCAGCGTCACAGACTATATCGGTTATTCACTCTTTGAGTAGCCTTTTTCTTTCTTAGGTTGGGGCACTAGATCAACCTTTTAATGATGGTAGTGGTTGATCTAGTGGCGTTGACGTGCATCCTCTTCATCTCCACATATTTTTGTTGTGTAGTTGTTCTATGTGTGGGCATCCATGCTTAGGTCCAATTGGAGAGCCTATTGATCCTCCCACAGACACTCTAGATAATGAGGTACATGAAATGCACGATGCACCAGATGTGACAACAGGGACTGGACGATACCCTAGAGAGTCCTCGCATGCTAGAGGCAAGGAGGTACCTTCATCATACACTGATGATGTAGTGTTAAGAGTTTTATTTTCACAGTACATTTTATTTTAAATGAATATTTATAATCTAGATAGTATTAAGTACCACTTTTTATATACATGATCTCTTTAATAGTTGATAAAAGAGGAGTTGACATAGGTCCATGATGGCACCTTGATTCATTTGGCCTTGATAGCTATACAATACATATATTATTGCACCTAGTTATTTACATTTATATTGTACATACATGCTCCTCATTTATATTGGAATTAATTAAATTATATAGTAACTTGCATGTTTATCTTATCTTAAATAATCTTGTAGGACACAAGTAGCGGTAGTGCAGTGCCACGTTATTCAGAGTCTAGTAGTGCAGTCAGAGACAAAGGAAAGGTAATTGAATGCAAACATGGTTGAATTAAGAGTTAAAATAACATAATTATTATACATATCTACATATATACCACTCAAGTTCATTACATTTTCTTTAACCTCCTTAGCCATCTTGGATGCGTCTCTAATAAACTTCTCTCTTCTTTTTCTCTGCTTCTCCATAGAAACAACACTCTCAATGGTCTCAGCACTACCAAAAATTTCTTCAGATGGTTCCTTAGGTGCATCAAGAAGTGTCTTAGCATAAGCCTCAAGAACATTTAGATCAACTTCATAACCCATTTATGTTATCCAAATAGTTCTAGGAGTAAAAACTTCCATCCATGTTTCATCACGTTTGATTACAAAACAAATTTTCTTATCATACTTATCTACTATGCTCTGCGGTAACCTTTCTCTAGCCTTCATCTTAGTTTAGAAAGTTTTGAAGTAGTCTGAAATAATATTGTCACTGTTAGAGTCCATACCGGTGATAGCTTCCATGATTTATTTTCCTATCGGGATGTCATATCCAAAGTCCTTATGACCAATGCTGGGTACCTCTTTGGTGAAGTAAAGTATCAAACACACAAGTAGGTTTCCAAAATAGAATGTCCCCTTCTTGTCACCTTTAATATTTTTTAGGTTATCAATCAGTTCATCCTTAAGCCATTCACCGATATCAATTCTAGCATTGTTCTTAACCATCTCATATGCATTGTGAATACATAAGCTGGAAATAGAGTTTAATCTATTTGCATGAGTTACTCTATAGCCAAGTACTATACTCACATATCTCACATTTGCATCAGTAATGTTATTAACCCTAAGAGATTTGTTGTCAGATGTAGCTCCGATTAAATCCATAACACTCTTGTTAGGTATCTTCTTTGTTTTGTCGGGCCTACTACCAGTTGAGGGTAAACCAATAACCGCCTTAATTGCTTCCTTAGATCTTTTAAAAATAGAATCGAGCCACATAAATTCTCCATGAACTCTGCTCAGTACAAGACAAACTACCTCCTTTGGAAATTCAGGTATGTTTAGAATTTCAACAAATCCTAGGTCTCCTACAATCTTGTGCTCCGGTTTAACCAAACCTTGTTCATCAGTAATAACATAATTGTACATGTTCTTTAGGTCATCAGTCCCTAAATTTTCTATGTTGCAGTGAATGTAAATTCTAGGGTCTTTTGCAAAAGCGACTCCTTTCAAAATTTTCAAAAAAGCTTTGATAGAATCATCTTGCTTGGCAATTTCAGGGATGATCTTCAACACGGGCCTAGGGCGCTTAATGTTTTCTACCATAGTAGGGTTTGCAATAAAATCAGGTGCAGAAGATGAAGATGTCATTTCGAAAGATAAATACCTCTTGCTTGAAATCTTTGAATTCCTAAAAAATACCTTGCTGCTTTGCTTTGGGATGTCTTTGCTCAATTATGTGCTCTCTGAATGCTTCAATGCTTGGTGGATAAAAATGAGGGTTTTCCGGTGCTTTATAACCAAAAATTTCTCCAACAACCACATTAAATGCTTGCCGATTAAGTGAAATCTTAACACATTTGCCGGTAAAGAAGCAATATGTCTTCTCACCGTCAACCGAGGGTAGAATGCATGATTTTAAATTTGCTGCCATACTCCCTAATGATTATTCCTTAGTTAGATGAAGAATCTCCTACTGATGGAGGATTACTCTATTCTACCAGTGCAGAGACAATTTCATCAACTCTTTGATCTCCCTTCTTAATCCATTGTTTTGAAAATTCTTGCTTTATTTCATTTACCTTTTCTTTTCCCTTCTCATTAAATCCTTTATTGTTCATCGGTATATAGTCTTGCTTCTACAAAATTTTGCAATATGCCCAATCTTATTATATGCATAACAAGTTATATTATTCCTCTCAATAGATTTTCCATATCCTTGACCAGTTTGTGTTCTGTATTGATTAGATAAATGTCCAAATCTTCCACAAACATAGCATTTCACATTCATTTTGCAATTTTCTGAATTATGACCAACTTTATTGCATTTTGAACATTGACTGGTGGGTAAGTTTGTATTCTGATTATTTCTAAATCTGCACTGATTTTCTCTATGACCAAACTTGTTGCAATTGAAACATTTCCCATTAAATTTATGAGCATTAGGCTGTCTTACCGGTTTACTATGATCTTGATTGTTTGCAGTCCCGAAACTTTCTCCATGTTCAAATCCAAGTCCAATTGTATCTCCATCGGGTTTTTGTCTTTCTAAACTTTTCTTGAATTTTTCGTCGTATTCCTTTGCAGTGTTCAACTCATTTTCTAGAATCCCAACTTGTCTTGTAAGCTCCTCTTTATCATGTTGCATGTGAATCTGATCTGTCTTTAGAATATCATTCTCATGATTAAGTCTCAAATTTTCATTTGCTCCATCATTAGGTCTCCTAGTCAAGTCTTCTTCATTCTTCTTCCTGTCTTCAATATCCTTGCATAGCCTCATGGTCAGATCTTGCATTTCATTCCTCATGTTAGTGTTCTCTTGTCTCAACTTCTCTACAATATCTCTAAGAGTTTCCTTTTCATCATCATGTTTCTGCATTTGCTCATGATGTTCTTTCCTCTTGTTTTGTGTTTTGACCAGGTTCTCCTGAATTCCTTTAATGAATTCTTGGGCAGTCCTCAGATCATCTTCAAGTTTAATATTCTTCAATTTTTCTGCATCAAAATCTTCAAGAGCTCCTTCCAACTATTTTCTCAAACTCTCCATCGATACTGATTTCAGAATCTTCCTCAAGCTATTAAGCTTTTGCAAATAGAGGAGTAGGCTCTGTTACCAATTGTTAGATGCAATGAGAGTCCCAAAGACACTGAGAGGGGGGGTGAATCAGTGTCTAACTTGTTAATGGAATAATTGAACTTATTTATAACTTTGCAACCCAAATTAGTGTACTGGTAAACAAGTAATAATGCAACAAATAGAAATAACAGAGATAGCATAAATGCATACCATAACACAAGATATTTTAATGAGGAAACCCAGTGTGGGAAAAACCTCAGTGGGATTTGTGACCTACAATATTTTCTCACTGGCCAATATGAATAAATATTACTTACAATAGGGGCCTGCACATGCAGGAAGGCCAACAACCTAGATCTCACTGCTCAATAGAAGAGTCTCACTGATTACAATATGGATAATTAAATCCAATACAATGTACTACTCAAAATAGCATCTCTAATGCCTGGTTTAGTACCGGTTTAAGCTCAGTCAGATACCTTAACCAGAAACCTTCCACTGTCTTTACATAATATCCTTCTATATCATGCTTTATCCTTCTTCATCATACAAAATGATCTATAAGATCTCATACATATATGAGTCTTTACAATATACCATGTTGACTTACGAATAATTAATTATATTTACAATACAATTCACATAAACAAAACTTCTCATGTTGACTTGAGTGTCGGTATACTTTATTGCCAGTGTAATCTAGATGTCGGTGATTGTGCCTGTCGGTGATGATGTATGTGATGTCGGTGCATGTAGAAACTTGTTACCATTTGGTTGCCATCAATGACAACATCAACCATATTCTCATTAGAGTGTAGAATGCCAACACCGAATATATGAACTCTAAAAATAAACTTGTTTTGATTATCATTTAGCTACTGAAAGATACACTATCTCCTATTTTACCCCTCCACACGGTCGAATGCTCATGGCTATACCCTATTGACGTCGTCCCTTGAGCGCCCTAAGTGTGAAAAATTTTCAAACTTTGACAGGTCATATCTCAAAATCCGTGATACCTACAAATGATTTGTTTGAACCTATAGGGTCACGTGAGGGCTTCCTACAAAATCCTGTCTCGGATTTACAAGATTCACAACAGTTTTTTTAGGGCAGTGATTTTTTAGTTGGCAAAAAAATCATCAATTTCATTCAATGAAATGTTGCCACGAAGCAAATCTCTCATTATACTCATCATGGGTGTGAACTGTCAGTCCCAACACATCCGGTTAGGCATTCTTACCCTATGCCTACTCCTATTTTATTGCCCCCCACTCGATCGAACACTCAGGGCCATACCCTACCGACATTGTCCCTTGAGCGCCCAAAGTTTGAAAAATTGTCAAACTTTGACAAGTCGTATCTCGAAATCCGTGACACCTGTGAATGATCTGTTTGAACCTACAGGGTCATGTGAGGGATGCCTACAAATATTGTATCTTAGATTTACAAGATTCAGAGAATTCTTTTTAGGGCAGCGATTTTTCATTTGGTGAAAAAGTTGTCAGTTTCATTCAATGAAATGTTACCATGGAGCAAATTTCTTCTTCTGCTCATTGAGGGTGTAAACCGTCGATCCTATCACATCCGGTTAGGCATTATTACCCTAGGAATGCTCCTTTTTTACCCCCTCACTCGGTCGAACGCTCAAGGCCATACCCTACTGGTAGTCATGTTTATCTGATCTCAAAGGATGTTAGTTACACCTGCCCAGCGAGTTCATTTAGAATTTTTTTTTATCTAGGGATTCCAAATACATTGAAACAACTATATAAATTCCCTAATATGGATACAATATCAGCTCGGTAAGTGCAGGCTTGTTTTCCATTAATCCATTTAAAATTATCTATATGATGTTGTCGAGGTGGGCGATTGTATGAAGCAGACGCGCTTTTAAGAGCCCAGCTACCCAGATGACTAAAGAGGATTTTCACTGCCTTGGACCCAATTACTATCTCATCCAAGGCCTATTGGTCTCAATAGGTTTCCCACCCAAGAATTTAAACCCTAATTTTGAAAGTTTTGGCAAAGACAAAGGGTTCCAAGTGCCCATTTTGTTGGTTCTTTTCTCTTGTTCATATGTCGTAACTTTAGCCCCAAATACGAAAAGTAGCAAATGAAACACAATCTATCATATTGAATTAAGCATGATGAGGATATACAAAGAATAGGAATGCAAAGAGTGGGTTGAATTAGGGTTGAAGTGAGAGGCAAAGAACAATCCCATTCTCAGAATATAATAAAGAATTTTTAGATTGAAGGAATTTATTTTCTCAATTGATAATTGATAGCCCTCAAAATCAAGGTGAACAAAATAATACAACTACAACAATGTACTCATGTTCAAATACATCAATTATATATCATCAATACAGCTATACCAGTTTACTCATGTACAAATACATTATATATCAACAATACAACTACACCAATGTGCTCATGTGTAAATACATTGTATATATTTGTAGTCATGTATAAATACATTGTATATCATCATAATAAAGTTACATCAATGTACTCATATACAAATACAAAATACCACTTCATGTGCATCAGACATTCTCATGTCCTAAGAGAAAAGTTTATGTAGAGAAATGCCTGCATATAAATGAAGACCAACATAAGCAACGTGAACATCAAAAAGACCTACATTTTCAACAGTTGTTAATCAACACATAAAAAACATGATGATAAATGGAGAGGTGGGATTATATTGAATGTACCCACTATGTTAATGCAAAAATCGTAATGCAATAGTGTTGCATTGAATAAAAAAGACCTGCATTAGCATAAAGGTTTTATGACTATTACTTGAAATGAAATGCATGATAATAAACGAAGATGTCAGATTAACAAAGAGGTAGGATTATACAAATTATATCGAGTGTACCCACTACATGCATGCAAAAATCATGTTGAAATAGTAATTTTCATCAAAGTAGACCTAAATTTTTAACACATTCTTAATATACATGTAACAAACTTGAACATCAAGGTTTTATGATCATTATTTGAGATGAAATGCATGATAAAAAAAATAAGAGATAATAAAGACCTACTACTCAAGTGTGTTTGAAGGGTCATCTCTTTTCTTAAGAGTATCCAGTATTGCTTCATGATCAACACTACTCACTGTCCATGGCTCTTTGGTATTCGTTCTTGCTTGATGCTTCAACAACTTGATATTTGTAGCTATAATAAGGTGTGAATACATGAGAATGTTTTTTTTATTCCATTCTTTCTAATCATGCATGTTCGCAACTAAGTTCCTGCAACAACAACTGAACTTGTAGGGTATGTGAACCCATCATCATCTGTCACCGATTGTGTTAGCTTTTTATTTCCCTGTACACACCATGCCAACCAATAGTCTGATCTCTCTTCATTCCCTTGTGGTACATCCACTACAAAAACATGTCTTGGCTGTAGAATATCTGAAAGACGGTCATACTCAACTGAACTTTCCATGTCATCATTTGACATGGATATTCTTTGAGATAAAGGAATTAGATATTGTGGAATCCACATATCGACCCACTCACTTGAATCGCATTGATCCTAATCACTCTGAACATAACTTTGAAAAAAACAAGCCAACTCTCATGTCTAAATGGTCCATGTACTTACATCTGAGCTTCAAAATGAATGCATCTTTGAAGAATCTTTAATTGTTTGACAATCCAATCTATCTCCCACTATGCCCTCCTCAACCAACCAAAAGAATCTGCTCACTACTGAATCAAGTGTCCCTCCCTGTGACAATGTTGAACTACACCAATCAACAATAGAACATGCATTAGAGAAATTTGCACCTAAAATCCTCAATTGTCCTTAACTAGAGCTCTCTTCAAACATGCACCTGCTCCATCATGTTCCCCCTTCCCATGCCCTGCTTAAAAAAAAATCCAAATATGAGGTATACGCCTCTCTACATGCATTCTACTCAACAAATAATACATATGAGAATTCTTGAATTGACCCGTGCAGTTATCTGACCATATGAGATGTCGATCAATTGAAATACCTTTCTCCTATAAGAAATCAAAAAAATTCTCGAAACAATGTTGCACATACTCAGAGGAGTGTGATCTATCATCACTCATATAAAAATGATACTCCCTAATTATCTTCTTGTCCTCTTTTGTACTATCAGGGACATTTCTATATTTTATGTGAACAAAAATAGCAATCTAGATTGAATTGTAATACTGATATTGTACCTCATTTTGTAGTTGCAATGTATAGTTTTCTGCAAAATCAACCACTGATATAATAGGTCCAATCGGGAAAGAGTTATTACACATCCTGAACTGTTGATCCAACCACTAAGACCTATGGGTGTGCCTTGCATACTTGTAGAAAATATTTTCCTTAAAATTCAAAATAAAATCAGCAACACTAACTTCTTTAGAGACCAACTTGCATCTAGAACCTTCACCTCCACTCTTCAAAGTATATTTCACTGTCTCTGATGCTCTACAAAAAGGATTAGAAAATCTGTTTGATGACAACACACACAAGAGCACAAGAAACAAACGTTAGTGTTAGCAACAAAAGATTATCCTAAACAGGCATATCAAGAGAGATATTAAGCATGAAATAGAAAGCATATAAACATATAGAATAAAATAGCTAATCAAGATGCTCATAGTTGCTCCTCCCTTGTTCCTCTCCTCTCCAAGTCCCAAATGAGTGTAGCTCTCAGCTTTTAGCACTAGCCATGGATGCCATATGGAGATTCAAGATGGTTGAATATGATAAGCAAATGCTATGCAAGTGTAGATAGTGATGCTATGAAAAAGCTCTATGCTAATGTCGGTATAACAAAAATACTCTAATGCTTTTTCTTTTTTTGCTTGAGGAGAAGGGTTCTATTTATAGAAGAAATGGGGAAATGAAGGGTTAAGATTGAATGGTTTAATCAAGGGCCAAGTTTGAAAGTTGGGGATCCATGTGCACAATTGGCACCAATAAAATGGTGACAAGTGTCAACATAGGATTGGGTTGAGAGAAGAGGTTGGAGGCATTAAAGGCCTGAGAAGACCTCATGGTTATCTAGAGGCTAAGGGTCAAGTCCAAATTAAGATCACCCACTGGATTAAGAGTTAATCCAAGGATAAACCTTTGTGCAAATGTTTAAGAGATAATCATGGTCAAAAGCATTAATGGCCTGATGAGACCTTTGGGTTGGGTAGAGGTTGAGTCAAAACAAATGTTTTAACCATGTGGGAGGGTTTGAGGTAACCATTAATGGTTATTGGAGACTTTGGGGATTAAGTGGTTGAAGGTTGAAAGCCTTCAATGGTTATCAAAGACTTTGAGCCATTTAGTGGTTGAAGGTTGAAAGCCTTTAATGGTTATCAAAGACTTTGAGGGTTTGAGAAGTGACTTCCCTTTTGCTTAGGAATGTGACAATATTTAGGGGATGGATTAGGTTAATTAGGAAGGGTTTAGAAGAATCTAGAAGGGGTTTAGGCATGCAAGTGGATTTTGTAGGAAAATGCAAGTGGGAGAAATTTTGGTATTTTCAATTAAAATAAAATCATTTATTTCAATTAAATGGTGTAATTTGCATTTGGATAAATATTCAAATAAATATTAATTTATTTAAACGAGAAAAATGAAGATAAAGGATAAAAATGCTTGAAGACTTTGAGGGAAACCATTAAAGGCTTGAAGACTTTAAGGAAAACCATTAAAGTCTTAAGAAGACTATAGAAGGAAGCCATCAAGTTTGAAGACTTTAAAGCCATCAAGTTTGAATACTTTAAGGGAAACCATTAAAGGTTTCAAGTGGGTGAGGATAAATAGGATTTTAAATAAATAATTTATTTAAAATAGTTGTGCAACTTGCTTTTGTAGGAAAATACAAGTGGGTGGAGGATAAAGGTGATTTAAATAAATAATTTATTTAAAATAGTTGTGCAACTTGCTTTTGTAGGAAAATACAAGTGGGTGGAGGATAAAGGTGATTTAAATAAATTATTTATTTAAAATAATTGTGCAACTTGCATTTGTAGGAAAATGCAAGTGGGTAGAGGATAAAGGTGATTTAAATAAATGTTAATTTATTTAAATGTGAGAGGTGGGATTTTGGGGGATTTAAATAAATATTAATTTATTTAAATGTGAGAGAATATTTAATTAAATAGATATGATTTATTTATTTAATTAATGGTCTGAATTTGGTTAAGTGAATTAAATCAAATAAATTGAATAATTTATTTAATTAATAGGAGAAGAGGGTTAAGATGAATTAATTAAATATTAATTTAATTAATTATTAATTGATGGTTAAATAATCAAATAAATACTAAGTATTCATTTAATTAAGTGGACAGATTTATGTGACTACAGTCTCATATCTTTTTTTCTCAACAATATTCTTCCCAAACTCGTGTTCGTTGCCCTCATCAAAACACAAAACAAAATTCAAATGACAACCTACCACATTGTTAGCTCTTCTCATTCAAACAATCATTTCTATAGAAAAAGCATCCATCATCTCTACGACACAAAAATAGATCTAGTAAGTCTCTTGATGATCTCAAAAATTGCATTGCACCACACTCTTGCAACATATCATTAGTATGAATCGTAGAAGGAATATAACATAAAAGTTCATGGTACATTGAAAACTCCACATGGTATTTGCAACAACAAGTATTACGAATCTTAAGAGGTACACAATAAAATTGCTTCAAAGATTCAGAGTCCCTTTGCGATATTTTTAAAGTTGGATGTTCTTCACAAAATAAATTGTACAAAATTGTTTGGATTGATTCCAAGAAATGTTTGGGATGTGATGTGCAGTCTCGGTTTCCAATTCTTAATTTCAAAACATCCTTTACATTTGGTGATACTCTAGAATTAGAGTGCCAAAATTGTTGAATTTCTTCCACATTGTCGGTCAACTTTCTATCAACTAGTGGAAGCCTCCCACCAAAATCCCATGTATCATGTTGAAGGAGATCATCGAGTCTTTGTCTTCTTGCAATTTCTCTATTCAATTTTTTACATTTTATGTTCAAATCAACAAAAGTTTGTCTCAAAAAACTAGCCTTCCTCAATTGATGGTTTACTAAGGAGGTTGTAATCACTCTTCAAGTGGCTCTCTTATCTTTTTACTTACTATTCTTTCCAATAGAATTGAGAGCATTAAAAATTTTTTTTACAATAATAGAATTTTTCTCCATCTTCTTGTTCATACGAATCTTCAATTTGGCTAGCAATGGTCTCATCTTTTGCATCTTTAGCAATTGAACAAAAAAGTTGGCATTGCTTGGTCAATGTCTTATTGCTTAAATATTGGTTGAAAAGTTGTGTAGCCCACAATCTAATGGTTCTTGTTGACCTCTTGCCTTCAAGATAGGCAATAATATTTTCATCTATTTCAAGTAACCATTGTGAGGTCCTTGAAGGTCTTGAATATCAAATTCATCTTTCATCCATGAGAGGGTCTTCATTTCTCATGTAATTTGGTGTTACATATTGTTCACTTGGTTCAACAATTCCACCTTCAATGTCAAAATTTCCCAAATTTTCACCTCCAATGTCAATTTCCGAATTTTCACCTTCAAAGTGAACACCCACATTTTCACCTTCATTATCAATTCCCACATTTTCCTTTTAATTCCAACATTTTCATTCGTAAATTCAATATCATATTGAGCATTTTTAATATCTATTTCAATGTTGTCATTCCCACTTTGAATATCATGTTCAACATTTTCAATATCAAAATCTACATTTTCATTTTCATTTTCAATAACTTGCACAACATCTTCAAATTCAATTTCCTCTTCACTTGAAGTAACATTTGCAAGTTCTTCACCAATATTTGACATACCTTGTCTTCTCCTTCTATGAACTTATCTATCTCTTTGTCTATATACTTCTAATTGATCATTTGAAAGTTTTATTTTACGTTTATGCTTTCGACAACTGTTGCTCCCCATTATACCTGCAAAAAGATGGTCCTAAATGATTGACAAAGTCAAATTTGTCAACAAGAATCTCTCAAAAGCTGAATTATGTCACTTTCTATCTAAAAACCCATGAATGTTGCCTGCAAAATGAAGGTATGGGTCGTTGGAGTGCACAAAATGACCCATAAGCCTATTTTTGTATGGTGCAAAAAATGGATATCCGATTTTTATCCATATTTCTCTTTATAGCTACAAAAAATTCCCATTGATGCCCATTTTTTGAACGTTGGCACCCTAATGCAAACAAATCGGATATTGGATTATATCCCATATCCGATTGTTTACATATAAGAAAACTGAGAGAGATACTTCAGGGAGATCGAGAGAGGAATAATGAGAGAGAGAGAGGGAGTGAGAGAGAGAGAGAGAGAGATAGAGAAGGGGAGGGGGAGAGAGAGGGAGAGAGAGAGAGAGAGGGGAGATGGGAAAGGGATGAGGGAGGGAGAGAAGGGGAGCATATACTTTTTTTTAATTTTCATTCTTGAACCTCATGCTTGCTCTCAGGGGGTGATCTGAACTTATTTTTGTAAGAAGTATTGGCACTACTTTTTATATTGTAATAATGGTTCATCTTGCCACCTTATAACACAATATGACCCATTAGGACACCATATGACCCCTTAGGACACCATATGGTGTCATTAGGGGTCGTATGATGTGCTAAGGGGTCATATTGTGTCCCGTGACCCCTTAGGACACTATACAACCCCTAACAAGACCATATGACCCCTTAGATGTTGTTAGGGGTCATCTTGTGTCCTAATGGGTCATATGGTGTCTCGTGACCCCTTAGGAAACCATATGAGCCCTTAGGACACCATATGGTGTCATTAGGGGTCTTATGGTGCCCTAAGGGGTCATATGGTGTCCTCTGACCGCTTAGGACACCATATGACCCCTAACGACACCATATGGTGTTCTAATGGCTCATATGGTGTCCTAAGTGGTCACAGGACACCATATGACCTCTTAGGACACAAGATGACCCCTATGGTGTCCTAAGGAGTCATATGGTGTCCTTTGACCCTTTGGGATACCATATGACCCCTAACAACACTTTATGACCCCTCAAGTGTCGTTAGGGGTCATATTGTGTCCTAAGAGGTCATGTGGTGTCCTATGACCCCTTAGGACACCATATGACCCCTTACAACACCATATGGTCTCGTTAGGGGTCGTATGGTATCCTAAGGGGTCATATGGTATCCAATGATGCCTTAGGACACTATATGTTGTCATTAGGGATCATATGGTGTCCTAAGAGGTCATGTGGTGTTCTATGACCCCATAGAACACCATATGACCCCTTAGGTGTCGTTAGGTGTCATATGGTGTCCTAAGGGGTTCATATAGTGTCCTGTTACCCCTTAGCACACCATACAACCCCTAACGACATCATATGACCCCTTGGGTGGTTTTAGGGGCCATCTTATGTCCTAAGGGGTCGTATGGTGTCCTGTGACCCCTTAGGACACCATATGGTGTTGTTAGGGGTTGTATGATGTCCTAAGGGGTCATATGGTGTCCTATGACCCCTTAGGACACCATATGACCCCTAATGACACCATATGACCCCTTAGGTGTTTTTAGGGGTCATTTTGTGTGCTAAGGGGTCATATGGTGTCTTGTGACAGCTTAGGACACCATATGACCCCTTAGGACATCATATGGTATTGTTAGGGGTCGTATGGTGTCTTGAGGAGTCATATAGTGTCCTATGACTCCTTAGGATACCATATGACCCCTTAGGACACCATATGTTGTTGTTAGGGATCGTATGGTGTCCTAAGAGGTCATGTGGTGTGTTATGACCCCTTAGGACATCATATGACCCCTTAGATGTCGTTAGTGGTTGTATGGTGTCCTAAGGGGTCATATGGTGTCCTATGACCCATTGAGACACCATATGACCCCTAACAAAACCTTATGACCCCTTAGGTGCCATTAGGGGTCATCTTGTGTCCTAAGGGGTCATATGGTGTCGTGTGACCCCTTAGGACACCATATGAGCACTTAGGACACCATATGGTGTCGTTAGGGGTCATATGGTGGTCTACGGGGTCATATGGTGTCCTCCAACCCCTTAGGACACCATATGAGCCTTTAGGACATCATATGGTGTTGTTATTGGCCGTATGGTGTCCTAAGAGGTCATATGGTGTCCTATTACCTTTTAGGACACCATATGACCCCTAGCCATACGATATGACCCCTTAGGAGTCGTTAGAGGTCATATTGTGTCCTAAGGGGTCATATGGTGACCTGTGATACCTTAGGACACCAATGACCCCTTAGGACACCATATGATCTCTTAGGTGTCATTAGGGATCGTATAGTGTCCTAAGGGGTCATATGTTGTCCTATGACCCCTTAGGACACTATATGACCCCTTACGACACAATATGGTGTTTTTATGGGTGGTATGGTGTCCTAAGGGGTCATATGTTGTCCTATGACCCCTTAGGAGACCATATGACCCCTTAGGACACCATATGTTGTTGTTAGGGGTCATATAGTGTTGTAAGGGGTCATATGGTGTCCTATGATCCCTTAGGACACAATATGACCCCTTAGGTGTTTTTAGGGGTCATATTGTGTCCTAATGGTTCATATGGTGTCCTATGACCCCTTAAGACACCATACGGTGTCGTTAGGGGTTGCATTATGTTCTATGGGGTCATATGGTGTCTTATGACCCTTTAGGACACCATATGACCCTTAGGACATCGTATGACCGCTTAGGTATTGTTAGAAGTCATATTGTGTCCTAACGGGTCATATGGTGTCATATGACCCCTTAAGACACCATATGATGTCGTTAGGGATGGTATGATGCTTAGGGGTCATGTTGTGTCCTATGGGGTCATATGATGTGACCCCCTAGGACACCATATGACCCTTTAGGTTTTGTTAGGGGTCATATTGTGTTCTAAGGGGTTATATGGTGTCTGATGACCCCTTAGGATACCATATGGTGTCGTTATGAGTTGTATTATGTCCTAAGGGGTCATATGGTGTTCTATGACCCCTTAGGACACTATATTATGTTATAAGGGGTCATAAGGTGTCTTATGACCCCTTAGGACACCATATGACCCCTTCAGACACTATATAGTGTCGTTAGGGGTCATATAGTGTCCTAAGGTGTCATATGGTGTTCTATGACCCCTTAGGATGCCATATGACCCTTTAGGACACCATATGGTGTCGTTAGGGGTCATATTGTGTCATATATTAGACAGATGTGATATCGCGATAAAACTGAGAGGGGGGGTGAATCAGTTTTCTATCATTAATCAAAACTATTGCAAATTATAACCTTTATACCAGAGCACAACGAAACCAACACAATGAAAGATAAAACATGAAAGAACAGTACACACAACACTAATATTTTGATGTGGAAAACCCGATAAAGGGAAAAACCATGGTGGGAAACCCTACCCACAATTAGATAATACTTCTATAGAAATATGTGAAATAATTACAATGGGGATTGCACTTGCAATCAAGCCAACAACCTAAAGCTCACTGCTCATCACAAAAGAGAAGTTTCACTGACTTACAAAAGCATCAGACTATAATCCAAAAAGAATGAACTATGAAAGTAGCATCTCCTAATTCTTGATACAGTTTCGGTTAAGCAGATGCCTTCCCTGCAACACCAAAACCTTTCACTGAATGATATAACAATGTTTGCACAAAAACCTTCCTTTGATAATGCAGACATAATCATCAATCCCATACCATACCATTGATCCCAAAAACCATATCCAATTATATGAATAAGTCACCTATAAATACAAATCATCAACCTTATTGATAAGGTCAGCTAAACCCTAAACCCATAAACCCATAATTACAAAAAATACATCACATGATATCACTGGACCAATAGTATGATTTGCATTACATAGCATGGACCTAATACAAATTCCCAAACAATATATCTGCCAGAAATCACACTAAGACCAATCACCAACACATTTCCACAACTGGTAGAAACCCTCAGTGCAATAACATAGAAAGTCTAATTGGATCCAAATAGGACCACCATAATAGCATGCCATCCAATGCAAAGTCACCAAACAATTCAGCCAAGATTAAGAAGCACCTTCAGCAAACTTGAAATTGTTTCCATAAGCCAGACCAAAATCATCCAACTAGATCATCAAATATCACTAACCAGTAAAGATAATCTGTACTAGGAATACCAATCGGGAAAATAAGAGATAGCTACCGGAGCACCAAATCATTAACCAATAGAATAAGGCAAGCATATAATCATCCTGAATAAGCATCTAAAACTGAAACCAGGGATCTGATCATACTGGATAAGAATCACAGCTAAAACCAAGATAAACACCAAGTCTAATTGAGATAGGTCCAACTAGGATAGTAGAACCATATCCAACTGGGATACAGTGTTGACATCAATGACAACAATTAACCAAAACCAGCATTTTGCCAACAATCTCTCCCTTTGGCATTGATGGCAACACTGAATGTGAAAAAAATCCAAGTGCCAAGGAATGTCAATAGTCTCCCAAAGAAGATTGATCTGAAGTATATTTCCCCCTAATATAAACATGAATACCATCTCCTCCATAGATTAGTTATTTTTCACATGTGCACCATATCCCCCTTTAACAACAATGAAAAAGGATGGATACCAAACCAAAAAGAAAAATTGAACCGAATGATTGACTACTCCCCCTATGTAGTAGCATCATCTCATCAACCTGGATCAGAAAGTATGTCTGATAGGCTCATCAGATTGATGTATACCTACATCTCTAAGTCTCTTTCGGAGGGGTGGTAACTTCCAACTGATCTCTGAGATATTAAAAAGTATCTTTAGGTAATAGTTTTGTTAGAATATTTGCAATTTGTTCCTTATTAGGCACATAAGCCAATCTGACTTCCTTTTCTTCAACCTTTTCTTTCAATAAATTATACCTTATAGAAATGTGTTTTTATTTGGAATGAAATACTAGATTTTTTGACATATCAATAGCAACAGCATTATCACAGTGAATAACAATAGGCTCATCATAGCTTACCCTTATATCTTTCAACACCTGTTTCATCCATAATATTTGAGTACAGTTAGTTGCAGCAGCTAAATATTTCGCTTCAGTAGTAGATAATGAAGTACATGATTGTTTCTCGCTAAGCCATGAAACCAACTTATTTCCAAGAAAGAATGCACCACTTTTAGTGCTCTTCCAATCGTCCACATCTCTTGCCCAATCAGAGTGTATATGCACATTGTCTGAAATCATCATCTTTTAGATACCATAACCCATAGTCTGTTGTACCTGCTAGATATCTAAATATCCTCTTGACAGTAATATCACGAGTTTCTCTAGGATCTGATTGAAATATAGAGGCAATACAAGAGCATTCATTATATCAGGTCTAGTATGAGTTAAGTACAACAATTCACCAATCATTGATTTGTATCTGCTTGGATTAATTCTAGGAGATTCATCATCCTTTGACAATTTGCAACCAGTTATCATAGGAGTACTGATAGGTTTAGAATTCTCAAGTCCAAATTTCTTAAGCAATTCCTTCACATACTTAGTTTGACAAATGAAAATAACTTTATCAGTCTTAGTGATCTGCAAACCTAAGAAAAATTTCATCTCACCAATCATAGACATTTCAAATTCATTCTTCATATCATCAACAAATTTCATGCATAAACTTTCTGCTCCACCAAAAATGATATCATCCCCAAAGAATTCAATGATCATTATGTCATCATGTTCAATCTTATAATATAGATTACTATTAGCATTACCTTTACTAAAACCGAGCTTTGGAAGATGTTTATCTAATCTAGGATACCATGCTCTAGAGGCTTGTTTCAAACCATATAAAGCTTTCTTCAATCTTGCAAACCATGTCCTTGTCCTCTGATAAAGAAAATCCATCAGGTTGATCAATGTAGACTTCCTCTTCAAGATCTACATTCAGAAATGCACATTTAACATCAATTTGATATACCTTGTAGTTCTTGTGTGCAACATAGGCAAGAAATAGTCTTGTCGCTTCAATTCTTGCAACTGGAGCATAAGTCTCATCATAATCAACTCCTTCTTCCTATGAATAACCTTTGCAAACCAATCTATCTTTATTTCTCACAAATTGACCTTCCTCATTTAATTTATTTCTGAAAACCCATTTGGTTCCAATAATATTCTTATCTTTAGGTCTAGGAACTAATTCCCATGTATTCTTTTATATCTGATCTAATTCCTCTTCCATTGCTTTCATCCAATTTTCATCTTTACTTGCTTCAATAAAAGATGTCGATTCAATTTGAGAAATTAAACATACCTCTTCAGTAGCTAACCTTCTTCTAGTCATCACACCTTTCCTTTTATCTCCAATGATTTGATCTTCAGAATGATTTAATTTCACATACCTGGGAGCCTTTGAATTTTCTTGATTTACTAACTCTTTCTATTATTCAACAACCACTATTGAATTCTCTAATGTTGCTGGAGTCACTAGTTCAATGCTTTGAATAAATTCTTGCACTATCGGTTTTGTTCTAACAAATTCATCTTCTGATCCATAGTCATATGTTCTGATCTGATTATTTACTTTCTCATCCACCTTAACATTTATGCTCTCCATTATCCTATTCAATATTTTGTTATAACATCTATATGATTTTCTCTTATAAGAATAAGCCAAAAATATTCCTTCATCACTTTTACGATCAAATTTTCCTAATGCATCATCTCTTCTAATATAGCATTTACTTCCAAAAATTCTAAAATATTTGACAGTAGGAGTGACCAAACCACAATTCATAAGGAGTCTTATCAGTATCACCTTTTATGTGTACTCTATTGAAAGTGTATACAACGGTATTGACAACTTCTCTCCAATAGATATTAGAAAATTTAGCTTCAGTCATCATTTTCCTTGCACCATCCAATATGGTTCTATTCTTTCTTTCCACTAATCCATTCTATTGTGGGGTTCTAGGTGCAGAAAGTTGTCTTCTGATTCCATGCTTCTCACAAATGTTGTTCAACTCACTAGATGTAAACTCACTACCTTGATCTAATCTTAAACATTTTATCTTCAATCTTGTTTCTGTCTCAACCATAGCTTTGAAAAATTTGAATTTCTCAAGAGATTTATATTTTTCTTTCAAAAATGCAACCCACATCATTCTAGAATATTCATCAATAAGTAACATAAAATATCTATCACCTTGGAAAATTTTCATCCTTGCTGGTCCACACAGATCAGTATGAATAAGACCGCTAATTTCATTAGATTTATCATGTATGCTTCTGAAAGAAGTTCTAACTTGCTTACCCATTTGACATTCTCTACATACCGGATTGTGAGGTTTAACAATCTTGGGCAAATCTGTGATAGCTTGTGTTGAATTGGTCTTCACTATGCAATAAAAATTTACATGACATATCTTCTTATGCCATAACCAGCTTTCATCAACCTAAGCAATCAAGCAAGCCTTCTCATCATAGTTTAGATGAAAGATGTTTCCTTTAGACTGAGTTTCAGATGCAATCTCCAATCCAAATCTATTGATAATCTTGCATTTACCATCCTTAAATTGCAAATGAAATCCTCTATCTACCATCTGACCTAAACTTAAAAGATTATGCTTTAAGCCTTCAACATAATAAACATTATCAATATTAGTCTTACCATCCAAGGATATTGTTCCTTTGCCTTTGATCCTACATGCCTTGTTGTCTCCAAATCTGACTAGTCCACCATCAAATTCTTCCAGAGTTAAGAACTTCCTCTTGTTACTAGTCATGTGATGTGAGCATCCACTATCTATAACCCATTCATCCTTCTCTTCAATTTTAGCAGCTAAAGCCTTCTCCTTAGTATGAGTAGCTTCAATGACAGATTCTAGAGAATCATCCTTGATAGCAATAAAAACCCAATCTTTATTGGAGCTTCCATTATTAGATCCACTTATAAGTTCATCATCATCATTAGTAATACCAAGATCATCATCTCCAGCATAATAACATTATTTATCCTTATTCCTTCTAAATCTAGGCCTACTCTGATATTCCGAAATAGGCTTATAACTCCTCACAAATCTTTCATAATTCCTAACAGCTCTCTCAGGACATCTAGAAGAAAAATCACCAATCTTATTGCATAAAAAATATTCAAAAGGGACTTTTCCTTCATACTTAGTTCTAGCCGATCCTTTAAGGATTCTTCTAGTAATTAGAGCTTCCAACTCTTCAAGTTCTCTATCTTCTCTCTCAATTTCTTCCAAATCTTTAGCATACAATTCCTTCCAATCTATCTCCTGCTTATCGGAGGTAGATGCTTTAAATGCAGTCTCTGTTTTAGTACAACTCTGATCTCCATGTTCCTCAAGCTCAAATTTAGTCAATTTCCCAAGTAATGTCTCTCGTAACAAGGGTACTTGACATTGTCTAGATTTCATTAATTGTAGTAGCCTTCATCTTCTAAGCTGGAGGTAGAACTCTCAAAATCTTTGACACAACCTCATCCTCACTAACTAATTCGCCGTAACATTTGATTCCCATGACAATTTCATTCACTCTATCCATGTAAGAACTAATCTTCTCATCTTCTTCCATCTTCAAAGTTTCATATCTTCCCCGGAAGCCTTCAAGTTTTGCCATCTAACTGCTTGGTCACCTTCATCAAAAGTTTCAATCTTTATCTAGATCTTCTTTGCATTCTCCAACTCTATGACATTCAATAGATTTTCATCATATAGGGCACTCAACAATGCTTCTTTTTCTCTAACATCATTTTTAGCTCTCTTTTGTTCATCAATAGGTGTCAATGTTATAGAATTAGTATCATGAGGTATATACCCTTTCTCCACTATCTCAAAAACTTAATCTCCAAGACATATAGATGAATCTTCATTTGCTCCTTCCATTTCTTGTAATTTGTGCCATCAAATCTAGGACTCTCCTTCTAGTAGGGATTAAATGTGAAACTAGATGCAGATTCCATCAGATCTCCTCAAGCGATTAAGATTTTGTAGAGAGGACCTTTCTCTGATACCAATTGTTAGACAAATCTAATACCAAGAAAAAACTAAGGGGGGGCAGGGGTGGATTAGTTTTCTATCAGTAATCAAAACTATTGCAGATTATAACCTTTATACTAGAGCACAAGGAAACCATCACAATGAAAGATAAAACATGAAAGCACAGTACACACAACACCAATATTTTGACATGGAAAACCCAATAAAGGGAAAAACCATGGTGGGAAACCCTACCCACAATCAGATAATACTTCTGCAGCAGTATGTGAAATAATTACAATGGGGATTGCACTTGCAATCAGGCCAACAACCTAGAGCTCATTGCTCATCACAAAAGAGAAGTCTCACTGACTTACAAAAGTATTGGAATACAATCTGGAAAGAATGAACTATGAAAGTAGAATCTCCTAATGCTTGATACAGTTCCAATTAAGTACACATGTTTTCCCTGCAACACCAAAACCTTTTGTTGAATGATATAATAATATTTGCACATAAACTTTCCTTTGATAATGCAGACATAATCATCGATCCCATACCATATCATCAATCCCAAAAATCATATTCAATTACATGAATAAGTCACCTATAAATACAAATCATCAACCTTATTGATAAGGTCAGGTAAACCCTACACCCATAAACCCATAATTACAAAAATTACATCACACGATATCACCGAACCAATATTATGATTTATATTACATAGAATGGACCTACAAAAAATTCCCAAACAATTATATCTGTCGAAAATCACACTAAGACCAATCACCAACACATTTCACCAATTGCTAGAAACCCTTAGTGTAATAACACAAAAAGTCTAATCGGATCCAAATAGGACCACCATAACAGCACGCCAGCCAATGCAAAGTCACCAAACAATTAAGACACGATCAAGAAGCATCTTCAACATGTTTGAAACTATTTGCATAAGTTGGACCAAAATTATCTAACCAAATCATCAAATATCATTAACCGCTAATTCTAACTGGTACCAGGAATACCAACCGGGAACATAAGTGATAGCTACCGGAGCACCAAATCATGAACCAACAGAATAAGGCAAGCATATAACCATCCTAAATAAACATCCAAACACTGAAACCAGAGATCTGATCATACTAGATCAGAATCGCAGTCAAAACCAAGATAAACACCAAGTCTAACCAGGATAGGTCCAACCGAGATAGTAGAACCATATCCAACCGAGATATAGTGCTGACATCAATGACAGTGCTTAACGAAATCCAGCATATTGCCAACATCATAAGGGGTCATATGTTGTTCTATGACCCCTTAGGACACCATATAACCCATTAGGACACCATATGGTGTCCTTAGGTGTCAAATGGTGTCCTAAGGGGTCATCTAGTGGCCTATGACCCCTTAGGACACCACATCACCCCTTTTAAAATCCTAGTGCATGATGTCACCCTTTAGGACCATATGATGTCCATATGGTGTCCTAAGGGGTCATATGCTATTCTAACACATGTGTTACCCCTTACGACCTCATATGACACCTAACAACACCATGTGAACCCTCAGAATACCATATGACCACTAACAAAAATATTGATAATATATTTTAATATATACATTTATATATTATTGTTGGCATATGGACACTCCAATGAGACATTGAAAGTGATTAAAGGTTTTGTCATTGATGGCAACCTTACAATCCTATGGCACCGGCAAGACACCTCACCGACATCAGCAGAACACACTCTACACCGGCACCGACACAGAGATAGGAAGTATATTGGCACAGAGGCCGACAGGATTTTGTTATAATATATTTTGTTTATTATTTAATAAACTTTGTAAGCTGACTCAATATCATTGCAAAATGACTTATATATATAAGAAGTCATTGTAGGACATTTTGTAAGATGTAAAAAAGATATAATAAGGCAAAATTAGGCAGACCTATTATGCAAAATATAGGTTAATGGGTATATGTAAAGAATAGAGTAGAAACCGGTACTAAATCTAGCATTAAAGATGCTATTGTAAAGCAGTACAAGATATTGGATTTGTATAATCCACATTGTAAGTTAGTGAGACTTCCCATTGAGTAGTGAGCTCTAGGCAAGTGGCCTTCCTGCATGTGCAGGCCCCTATTGTAAGTAATATTATCTTATTGGCCAGTAAGATAATATTGTGGGTCACAAATCCCACCAAGGTTTTTCCCACACCGGTTTCCTCGTTAAATCATTGTGTTATGGTGTGTTTCTTATGTGGTTAATTTCATTTATGTTTATTGCATTATTTCTTGCATACCGGTACACTGTTATAATATGTTTTGCATGTCTTAAGATAAGAAATTCCAATCACCGGTTAGATACTGATTCACCCCCCCCCCCCACCTCTCAGTATCTGTGGGAATCCTAACAATTGGTATCAGAGCCTGGTCCTCTATTTTTAGAAGCCTAACAGCTTGAGGAAGATCTTGACACTGGTAAAGATGGAAAATTTGATGAAGCAACTTGAAGCAGCTCTCTCAGACTATGATACAGAGAAATTGAAAAACATCAAACTTGAAGATGATCTAAAGGTAGCTCAGGATATCATTCAGGCACTTCAAGAAAATCTCACCACTACAAGAAACAAGAGAAGAGAACTTTGTGAAAAGATGCAATTTGAGAATGATGAAAAGGAAACTCTAAATGATATGATAGGAAAGTTGAAGCAAGAGAACATGACAACAAAGAATGAGATGCAGGATATGACTATGAGATTTTGCAAAGAAATTGAAGATAGGAAGAAGAATGAAGAAGAATTGACCAAAAGACTAAGTGATGCAGCAAATGAGAATACAAGACTTAGCTATGAAAATGAACTAATGAGACAGAAAGAGATGTTACAAAGAGAACTGGATATTGCAAATCAACACAAAACAAAAACAACAAGCAGTGAGATCTCTGGTAAGAAAGGCTACACCAAAGAAGAAGAAACTGACACCCAAAAAGAAGAAAAGGACAAACAAGGACTTGGCCCCTCTTGATATATTGTTAAATGAAATTACAGAGGAAGGAAAATTGAAGAATATAGAGAAAATATATGACACTTTAACAGTTGATGAAAAAGAACAAGTTGAAAATAATGTTATATTACATATGGACATGTATAAGAAATTTTCGATGGAAATAGAAAATGAAATTCCAATTGAACTATTTAAAAGGATAGAAGCAAGGAGATTAGCAGTAGTAGAACTTGACAAGAAAATCAAGATAGAAAAACTACTTGCTGTATACCCAGTAAACTCACCCAAGGAAATTGATGATTTAATTGTTGAAGCCAACCAGTCAGTCTTTTCTACTACACACCGACACATTGCATTAATGGTTGGAAGAGTAGAAGAGGTGAGTAAAGAGACAAAGAATGCATGGGACATATTCCTAGTGGAAAAATAAAAACAAGAAGAATACATGAGTCCCATCTACCAATAAAGGTATATCAGAAGGTAAAAGACAAGGGTAAAGGTATAGTTGGTGGACCACCTTGCATCAAAGTCAAAGACAACTTACCCCCACCTCCTTTGATTACTCCACTAGTAACAACAACAACAACTACTACAGAAGATCAACCAGCAGCTAAAAGTATGGATGTAGAGGATGTCAATCCTAATCCTAAAGTATTATATGCAGTAGATGTTGATACACAAAAGATCAACATTGTGGTAGATCAAGATACCACTGGTAAAACTGAAATGGCTAATGAGCCACCGGCAGCTGAGCAGACAGATAACACCCAAAAGGAACCAACAGATGACAAAGGGAAAGAAGTTGAAACTTAGACTAAGACAGAGAAACAAACAGAGAAACTGACAAAGCAACAAACTGAAACACCATCTGAGACACAAACAGAGCAAAAGGCTCCGGAACAGAAACAGAAGGAAACAGTGCCACTGGCAACTGGAGAAGTACAAAAACCATTGCTTAAAGAAATCCAAACACAAACAGACCTACCAGAGGTCAAAACAAGCTTGGTTACTTCCACCACCGGCAGTATTCAAAATGTAGGTTCATCATCAATATTTAAAACAACAAATGTGACTGAAGTACTCTTAGATTCAATTAAGAGGATAACAGATTGTAGTTCTCAAGCCTACAAGGATATAGATGATACCATACCAACTTTGAAGGTAATTGCTCCTAACTGTAATATAGACAATAAAGATTCTTTAGGACAACTTGATACCTTGTGTAAATACATCACAGAAAACTTTGAGAAAATAAAGGAAGAAACACTGAAGGATAAAATGGAAATTGAAAAGAAGAAATTCTTTGATGAGCAAATAAAGAAGTGTAACAGAGATTTTGACACACTTCTACCGGAACTCTGCAACTCTTTGAAGGAGTTAAAAACTCTATATAAAGATACCTGTAAGACAAACCTTTTTACTATAGATATAGATAAAAAGATGAGCAAGATATAGGATGAAATCAATAAACTTGCAGATAATTTTGTCAACTCACCTAATACACTATCAGCTTTTGAGCAGAAAATAACAAATTTTGAGGATGAGATATTAAAATTAGGAAGAGAAAAGGAGAGAATAGTGGATAAAGCAAAAATATTAAGGCTAAGACTGAGTCCAAGATTGGACTATCTAGCATCACTACGAAAGGAAATATTTGAGACACTTATACAAGGAGAGAGGACACCGGCAGAACACTTGCAGCTACTCACCGGTACAGTCCAGAGGACAGAGACAACTATCAGAGATAATAAAAAGTTTATGGAGAGTATAAACTTAATTTTGGCAGAGTTATTTCAAATTGTAACTACTCAGTTACAAGGTTGAAACTACAAACTCTACTGACATCTTGACAACCTTTGTCATTGATGCCAAAGGGGGAGTAGAGGTATGAGAAAATTCAAAACACTACAGGAATCATATGCTCAGGGGGAGCACAGATTTTTGGTAACATCTTTGGATAACACTTTTTTGAAATTTCTCATGAGTGTTGCCATCAATGCCAAAGGGGGAGATTGTTGGCATATAGACACTCCAATGAGACATTGAAAGTGATTGAAGGTTTTTTCATTGATGGCAACCTTACAATCCTATGGCACCGACAAGGCACCTCACTGGCATCAATAGAACACACTCTACACCGGCACTCAGTACACCGGCATCGGCACAGAGATAGGAAGTATATCGGCACAGAGGCCGACAGGATTTTGTTATAATATATTTTGTTTATTATTTAATAAACTTTGTAAGCCGACTCAATATCATTGTAAAATGACTTATATATATAAGAAGTCATTGTAGGACATTTTGTAAGATGTAAAAAAGATATAATAAGGCGAAATTAGGCAGACCTATTATGCAAAATATAGGTTAAGGGGTATATGTAAAGAATAGAGCAGAAACCGATACTGAATCTAGCATTAAAGATGCTATTGTAAAGCAGTACATGTTATCGGATTTGTATAATCCACATTGTAAGTCAGTGAGACTTCCCATTGAGCAGTGAGCTCTAGGCAAGTGGCCTTCCTGCATGTGTAGGCCCCTATTGTAAGTAATATTCTCTTATTGGCCAGTAAGATAATATTGTGGGTCACAAATCCCACTGAGGTTTTTCCCACATTGGGTTTCCTCGTTAAATCATTGTGTTATGGTGTGTTTCTTATGTGGTTACTTTCATTTCTGTTTATTGCATTATTTCTTGCATACTGGTACACTGTTATAATATGTTCTGCATGTCTTAAGATAAGAAATTCCAATCACCGGTTAGATACTGATTCACCCCCCCCCCCTTTCAGTATCTGTGGGAATCCTAACAATTATAGTATTAATATATAACATTTTTATTATGTATTAATATATTTAATATTAATATAATAATATTCAATATATTAATAAATTGTATATTAATATATTCAATATATTTAATATATTAATATAATATATATTAACATATTAATATATTATATATTAATATATTAATATAAATATATTGATATATTTATATTATATTAATATATTAATATTGTATTAAAATATTACTATCATAACTTGCTAAAATCAGATATCGGATATCGGATATTATGCGATATCCGATTTTTCTGACATAAATTTCAAAATTTTAAATATGGCTCAGGGATGCTTTGGGATTTGTCTTGGAAATGACGAGCCTATAAAGTCAACAGAAAAAAAACATGTTTTTGAGTAGTCTTTGATTTTCCAGACTTCGCACTGGTGGCTAACAATTTTTTTGTTTAGCCAAAATTGATAAAATGAAAAGGGTTTTCTAAGGACATTCTCATCTTTCCACCAATATAAGATTTGTCTTATTTTGACTTTAATAAATAATTATTATTTATTTTCTAATTGAATTCTAACTAAAGTCCTAATTGATAAGCTAATTGAAAAACACACATAACTTTCGAACAGTATCACTTTTTTTGAATCCAAAACATGCATCACATTCTATGCTTTGTCTACTATAGGAAAAAGAAATATTGAATTTCATAAATTTTAGACCAAGTTAAGGTGGTCAGACGTAGGAGGTTTTGAATTTTTTAAAAGTTGTAGTAAAAAATTCATAATTAATTATTCGGTTCATAGAAAATTACAAAAAAATATGTGTCACATCTGGACATGAGTCTACTACTTATGTTATAATTCTTATAAAAAAATATTATGATTTGATTGTGATTAGGGTGGTCAGACATACACCTACTTCTTTTTTTTTTGAAATTTTAGTACCACTGCATTGAAATTTCAAATTTTCATCAAATATATATTTTTTTTTTCAAAAAACAACTAGTAGCTTAGAAACTAAATTCAATTTTCTATAGATTCTCTTCTTACATATTTTTAAAATAATGTTCATAGCTTACTCAAATTTTCATGTCAAGTTGCATAACTCTAATTTTCTAAAATTTCATTGCCACTTAAGGCCTTGTTTTGGCCCACCATGATCCTGCACATACCCTTAAAGATATTCTTCTAATCTTGTTTAATCTTCTTCAAGTTGCTCATCAATTTAGTCAGTAGTACTCCACACAAGTCATACAACTTGTTCTCCTTCAGAATTTGATATGCTGCATAAATTGCAGTACCGAAGACTGAATTAGCTCTGCTACATTGATATATCTTGTAGCCAGTCACAATGGGCACAAATATCACATCATACTCAACAATATCACTAATAGTCATCGATTTTTTGTCATGTTGTGAACCAGTTACCTCTGTCACAGTTGTGTTCTTCACATTTTTCAGACCAAGAACTTCACCGATAACATTCAAACATGTTACCGCTTGGATAGCAGTCTTAGTAATCTTGTAAGGTTTGTCTAGCCATATGAATTCATCATTTACTCTTCTCAAAATATACCTAACCCATTCGGGTTCATCAAAAACTAGAAAGTTCATGAACTAAATGAAACCCTTATCCTGCAAAGATTTGAAATCGGGTTTAAGATTGCCCATAGCATCAATCATGCGCTTGGTGTAAAGTGATAGCATTTCCATGTTTCCAAGCTCCTCAATATTGCAGTGAATGTATGCCCTAATATCCTTGAGATGCAATACCACATACGAAACAAATGAGAATACACCATTCAAATCATCTTTCATTGATTTGTATGGATGCTTCTTGAATTGAGGCCTTACCCTATCAGTTATCTCGACAACAAGTGGATTCGCCACACCAGAACCAAAAGATGTCATTATCGCAATCTAGGTTATGAACGAATAGCTTCGAACTTCATAAAATAGCTTTTTGACTTCAAGAGGATACACGGAATCTTTATCAAATTTACATGAGCTTTATTTTAGCTACACAATCTCCTTTGTCACACTCTCCTTCTCTTTCACTTTAGACGCAATGTGAAAAATGAATGTTAAAATGCTTCTTTATTTTTCGCATACCTAGCTTTAAGGTGAAATAAATGCTCAACCCTAAACTCCTTCCAGATTCCCTAAAACTTATAAACATTGTACCAGAGCATCATATCAGCATCGAATCTTCTAAATATTTCTCAGGATCATCTGCACAACCATCTACAATCATCTGCAACCATCCACAGCTGGTTACAAATCTTAGAAAAGGGGGTTTTAAGGGTCTTCATGAAAAGATTCCACCTAAGGCCAAAATGCCTTAAGATCCATCACCAAAATCAAGTGCAAAACCATTTGCTACATTTGAATCTTCCTTCTTAACCCACATCTTCTTGTGCTTCTCTTTGATCTCTTCAACCTTCACTTTTCCCTTATTATTTGCTTTGTTCTTGTCTGCCAGAGAATTCTTGCTTCTATAGTATGTTTCTATATGACTGGTTTTGTTGTAAGCATAGAAAACAATGTGTTTCTCTGATTAGGCCTAAAATTCCCTTGATTTCCTTTTGATCTACATTGGTTAGTCCAAATCTTCCACAAGCATAGCATCTTACATTTCTCCTATTTACCATACTTCTACATTCAACTGACTTATGATTATATTTATTGCAATTGAAATATTGACTAGAGAATGATGAAGTATTCTGATTAACTCTATTTTTGCATTGACTTGCCATATGACCAAATTTATTGCAAACAAAATATTTACCATTGAATTTATAAGCATTAGGTTGTCTAACCATAGGTCTCTTGTTCTTCTAATGATTGCTTTGACTAGATTGGGAACTTTCTTCTTTCGCAAATCTAAGTCCTCCCATGTCACCTTTATTCTTCTAACTTTCCAGCATTTCATCCAACCTGGCTGAGCTAGCATTGAATTTTTCTTTGTACTCATTAGCAGTGGTAAGTTCATCTCTCAAAATTATTATCTGTCTCTCAAGATCTTGCTCAATATTCTTGGATTATATTAGTTCAAGTTTTAGCAGGTCATTTTCATGATTCAATTTGCAACATTCATCAGATCTATCCTTCAATGAATGAGTCAGACTTTCTTCACTCTTCTTCCTATCTTCAATCTCCTATGTCAACTTCATTGCAATGGATTGTATTTCATTCTTAAGGACTGCATTGTCTCTAGCAAGTTTTTCACATTCATCTATCTTGTCTTGATTATCAATGCATTGCTCTTCTTTCTCCTTAAGTTTGTCCATCACCTCCTTTCCCTTCTCTCTGGATGTGTTCACTTGATCTTTCAATGACTCAATGAAATTTTCAGCATCACTCAAATTTATTCTTAGGTCTCTTGCTTCTTTCCTTCCTACATCTAGGTCTTCAAGTGCTACAATAAGTTGTCTCTGCAAACTAGAGTCCATTGATTCAATCTTCTGGATCTTCCTCAAGTTGTTACGCTTCCTCGGAGGAATTAGGCTCTGATACCAATTGTTGGAATCAATGAACACTAAGAGGGGGGGCGAATTAGTTTTCTGTAATTAACAAATTTCTTAAATTGATTCTTTAACAACCGGATACAAATGAATAAAAGTAAAGTGCAAAAACTAAATGCAAACAAGCACAAAATCATAACACCGAATTTTTTACATGGAAACCCGAAAAGGGAAAAACCACGATGGGATTGGAACCCACAATATTATAATACTATGATCAGGAGTAAAATAATATTACAAGAGGGTAATGCACATGCATTCATGCACACTGCCTAGAGCTCACTTCTCAATTACAAAGAGGGCTACAACCGTGATGCAGGAGCAACCTTGATTCTTGGCAATCTTGCATCAACCAATAACATTGATTTTTTAGTTTGTCTTATGTTTTGCAGTTTCATCATTTATTTTTGCATTTTCTCACCAGATCTTGTGGAGCTAGATATTGCTTATGAACATGGTCGTCTTCCTTATTCCTAAACTGCAGGACATTTGGATCATTTTCTGGCAAGTTATCGCTTCTGGATTCTGAGACAGTTTTCTGACTTAGAACACCGGAGCCGCTTGGGCCTATTTGCTATTGATGAATCTTGCAGATCCTTTCCATAGATTATGAATCCCCAATTTGTTGATTCCAATTTTCCTTGGCATGTGGTCGACCTTCCCTTTGATCCACACTTCATCCTTTGGATTTTCTAGAGGAAACTCTTTAGCGAAGGCCAACCTTGTGGTTTTACACGTTTGATCTTGTTCTTCGGCATTTGTTCCCTCTTGGGCCAACTTGGATCCTTCTAGACCATATAAATCAATATAATTTAGCATCTTAAATCATCAGGGAGAACATAAAAGATATATCTTAATATTTAGAGGTCCGGAGTTGACCGATTCTGTAATTGAGCATGTATGTGGCAGGCCAGTGAGTCGAATCTTGTAACCTGAATGTTACCAGTTATTTGCAATTAGTTTCTATGATCTAATTAATTTAGTTTTTCATTGCCTCCATAATATCCTCTTGTTTCTGTTATGTTTACTCTTGTTGCCCAGTCTAGATTGATCTCTTTGAGGTCCCTCCTAACCGATGACTACACTGAACCCGAAGGAAGTCTCACTTCCTTAAAAGTTATTACAAATGATAACAAGAATGACTAAACTAAATAGTAGCATCTATAAATGCCAAAAAGCAGTTTTGGTTAAGCGCAAATAGTCTTCTTCCTTTGTTTTGTCTCTTTGCTTTGTTTTGCTACTCTGTCATATACCGGAGTACAAAGACTTCCAATCACATGCACAAATCTTTGCATAATCACTTACACAATATTTTCTCACTCACATCTCATTACAAAATGCTCAAATGAATCGGTCTTATACATCCGCACTAATAAAATAAATCAATATCCATGTCATCTTCCAAAAACTGCATAACATGCAACATGAAACATGTAACCATAAGTCGGCTCAATCTGATTTCCAATCCATATGCGGACCCAAAAAAATTTATAACAAGCTTCACACATGTCATCTCAATCACCTCGAACTCAAAACCAATCACCAAAATCATCCCAAAGATTTTGCATAACACATTACACCAAAATAGCTTTGTTCTTCCTGAATTATCGGTTATCGGATCTTCTAACTTGCATGAGAGTCAATATTGGAGACTAGGATTGCAAATCAAGTTGCCTCGAACATCTAACCATATAACTCTTTTACCGCACTCAAAACTATGCAACCAAAGTGGAGATCTGCACAATGTATCCATACTCTGTATTCCACCTTCCAGACTTAAGCATAGATGATGAATATAAAAACTTCCCAAACTTCTGGTAGAACAAATCTACATATTCCAGATAGAATTTCTGAGCTAATTTTCCATCAATGACAACCTCAGAACAATCTTCAAGCACTAATCTCCATCAGTACAATGTTTATTGCCAATAGAAATATCAAGAGGCTCAAACTCAATAACATTAGTAGAATGAGAAAGAAATAGATTAGTAAGGATTTGGAGGTTTTGGCTAGGAGGAGTTGTAAATTGATTTGCTTCGCCATTGACACCAGCTAAAGATATAATATTATTATCAATGAATTATTGTATCCTATTCCTCAAATTGAAACACTTCTTAGTATCATGGCCAAGTTGATGGTGTTATTGACAAACATATTTGGGATCATGGTAAGGTGGCAATGGTTTGGAAGTGTCAATTGGCTTGATGGGAGGAAGTTGTAACACATTAAAATTTATTAATTTCAATATTATACTATGCAAATACTCAAAAAGAGGAGTTAATTATTTTCTTAAATATTTAGATAAAAGGACCACGCTTGATGTCATGGTTTCCATTTGAGTCTTAATGTTTCCATTGAGCTTGATGAAACCTTTTTTAGGTTTGAACATCACAAATGAGTGTTTATAACTCTCATTGTTATCAATTGGGGCCATTGAAGATGATTGTGTTGGAAATTGTTTATAGAATGAGCTCGTATGGTTTTCATTGATGTCAAACTTAGTTATCTAGAAGGATGTTAGTATAGATATACTTTGTCAAACCTTGGTTATCTTGATTGATATTGGTCTGGATACTCTTTTGGTTTTGGTTATGCAATCCTATATTCGAGGTCATCCAAAATTCATTTGGTGCCCTCTGAATATGTTGTTAATTGTAATGTGGTTTGATGGATCATATAATTTTAGTCCAAATATGTGTTGGAAGATGATTTGAGATGTTTATTTGGGTCTCACTTGGGCGTGTGGAGATTCACATGGATTATTTTTTATTGGAAGTGGTTAAGTGGCCGAGTGGTCGATTATGTCTACACATTATGCTTTGTAACATCCTTCGGAGTATGTGTTAGAATGTGCAGATTGTTGGATCATTCATGGAATGATGCATTGTGATATCTTTTGGTTCCTATTTTCTCCTAAAGTGGACCAATTTAAGTATTTTAGGTCCAGGTAGCTTATTTTATGTAATATTGCTTATTCTATTTCAGCTGACCCTCAATTAGGTTTTCAATATTTTATCTCATATTTAAGATGTGTGGGTAGATGAATTGAGTTTGGATGAGAAGAGAATTGTGTGATAAGCATATGTGACTAATTTGCAAACAAATTTGAGTTTGTGGTGATACAAAAGTCGATTTGAGAAGAGCTTTAAAGGTGATATAATTCTACAAGACAATGTATTGTATCAACTAATATTATCAAATATGTTTGCCATGTTATTAGTCGCTTGATTTAGTTGCTTAAGAATAATTTCATGATCAAGATAATCCTTCTTAATTTCAATTCAGCTATTTCATTCATTGACAATGAGACCTTCGACAATAGTTTGTATCTTGTCCTAAAGAAGTGTTCTTAGTTGTATAAGTCCTCTTGTATCTTGCCTAAGGTTGTGTGCCTTAGTTTTGTATGTCCTTCAGGTGTTGGTGCTCCTTAGCTTGATGCCTAAACCATTGTAAATAGTATTGTTTATATTATGAGTTAGATTATCACTATGGTTTTTCCTTGTTTGGGTTTTCAATGTAAATCTGTTGTTCCTTTTTTATGTGTATGTGCTTGATGTGGTTATGTTTAAAGTGTTTTTTTTTAATAAGTTGATTAATAATTGATTTTTAAGTTCTAGACTAATTGACCAACCCCCCTCTGAGTCCTATTGGGTGTTCAATAGATGATTCAAATGGACTCACTTGAAGTTGATAATTATGAAGCATTGCACAAAATTGTGTAAAGGAAGTAAACTCAAAAAATAGAATCTTATCTCTATTTATTTTTTTGTAAATTAGAAATTAAAATTATTTGAACATCATGATCAAGCATTTGATAAGCAATTTGAGAATGCAAATATTTATATCTACCAATAAAATCAGCAACTTTTCCTTTAACTCCTTTCTTACAATGAATTGAATAAGTCAAGGTAATTTTAGGACCAATTTTATTTTGAAATTTTTGAATGAAAGCATTAGGCAATTGTTAAAATGAAATAAAAGAATAAGGAGACAAAGAACAATACCATTGCAAATATTTATCCCTAAAAGTTCTAGTGAATAATTCAACTTTAAATCTTTGGTCATGAGAAAAATCACTACACAAAGTTTGAAATGTGTTCACATGAGTCAAGGGGCACCTTTTCCATTATAAAACTCCAATTGAGGGACTTCTATATGTTTTAGGAGGAACCACACAGACAATGTCATCAAATAGTGGACTCACTACATCAAATGTGGGAACATTGAATTTGGATTGAGTAAAAGAAGGAAATCGATGTTGCAAGGATGTAATAGTTTGGGAAAGGTTATTAATGGTTTCTTTAGTGGATGGATTGAAATTGGACATGTTGGATTATGATGGAGGATTAATATTGTTGTATGTAGGTAGAGGTTGAGAATATCAAGCTGGAACATTCTGGTGTGTTGGTATGGGAAATAGTCGTTAAACAAATGGAAGACTCACAAAAGGAGGTATGTAAGAATATTGATTAATAGGATTACCCCCATGACTAAAATGTGTAGGATTAACATTTTGTGTGGAAATAGTCATGACAGAAGATGTAAATGTAGGAACAGTAGGAAAGGATGTAGGCATAGGAATATAATGATTAACTTGACTGGTGGGTTGAGAGTAACCAAGGACTTCGATACAAACCTTGATTTGTATGATATTAGTGTCAACAATATGAGCAAGGTCATGCAAAAAATATGCACCTATCTTATAACTTTGTAGGTCATTCATTTTAATCCTTCAATAAAGGGGATTCATCCACATCATGACAATTATGAGCAAAATGGGGATAACTGATGTCATTTGTTAGATTAGAGAAAGCACCAACATTCTCATGGAATAAATTATCCAACTAAAGCTCCATATCCTTAGTGTGTAAACCTTGGGAAGCCTTAAGTCTACAACTTCTTGTCACTAGAATATTGTATGTAGGACAAATGGTAACAAAACCAATGCACAAAGGAGGGAAAATTTGATGCAAAAATTGATAACTATGATTAAAAAATGTAACTTATTGTAAAAATGTTCGATTAACTAATTAATTAAGAAAATTGAATTATGATTTTTAATATTAGATGCCTCTAAATCTGATCATAACATATCATAATAATCAAATCTGAAAACACAATTAAAAAATTATGCAACCTACAAGTCATTTTTAGAATAATAAATTAGGGTTTTTGTGAAATTAACCACTAAATTTATGTAATTGAAATGCAAATAAGATCTATGAGTGTAAAAATTAATGTTAAAATCCATACAAATTAGATCTAAGACAATAAATTAGAAATTAGGATGAAAGGAGTCGGGTTCACACAAATGTATAGCATGGAAAATTAGAAATTAGGGTATAAGATAATAAAACCACTAGAATAACCAAATCAACTCAATACATTGAAAGAAGAGTGAATGCAATAGAATTATCCACAATCTAAATAAGGAAAGGGCTAAAATTCTGATTGGATTCACTGGTTGCAGTTAGTAATCCTCTTTCTTAGTTGAAAATAGAATGATAGTTGTAAAATTAGGGTAAAAGTATGAGTAATTCAAGTAAACTATGATTTAAACAAACTGCTACAAATATCCCATGGAGCCAAAAACTAAGATTTTGGTAAAATTAAATATGTTTAGAACCTCTTCCCAGAAGTTTGGCCTAATATATAGGGACCAAGTAATACAGATCTGCCCTGGCCCTCTGAATTTTCCTTTGTCAAAAGCTAAACATGTTCATCAATGTTGACTCTGTCGGAATTCTTGAGCACAACTCTTGTACATAGAAATAGAGATAAAGATGTTGGGGATAGGGGATTCTTTATGTCAAACCTTATTTTGGGAATTAACCTTGAATTTGAAATATGAATTGAAATGGAATTGCTACAAAGTCCTTTCCTTTTGAGAGAAAAGATAGACCTTAAACAAAAGTATTGATAAAATAAAATATGCCTTGATGAAGTTGTGTTTGATCCTCATGCAAGGGTATTTGGATATCTTTGTGAAAAATTTCCAAAGAAGATTTATCTTGGATGCCATCTTCAATGCACAAACATGACATTACTTTTTCTCCAATGCTTAATGAATGATTGATTTCTTTCTCACTTCAATTTGATAAGGTGTAATTTAGATCTTGATTATGGTTTATTAGGAATAGATTTCAAATGAGAGGGGTAGACCTCCTTTTATACTTGACTACCCAAAAATTAGTTGAATTTTTAGAGTAGGCCAACATGAGATAAAATTTCCTGCTCACTTGAAGTTACCATTGTGGGGACCCAAAATGGGTATTGATTAGGAGGACCAAGGCGCCCAGTGTCCTGGTCTTGAGTTAGGATCATAACGCCCAACGCCCTGGTCTTGAGAATCAAGACTCAAGTATAAGTGGGAGACAGTGAAGGTGATAAAAATGTGAAGTACCCAAAACCATGGTCCTAATAATTGGGACTCCAACATGACAGGGAGACAATGAAGGTGATGAAAATGTGATATTGACAGGTGGTGCGAGCAAAAATAGGATAGGCATCAAGCATCAGTCTCGAAGCACTAAAGTGAGGTCTAGGTGATAATTAAATTGTATGCAAATACAATTTATGATACTACAACAATATTTGAACATCTCTTTTACTCTTGACATTATGTTTAATGGATATCATTTCCTGTTAAATGGTCTTTTTCCACATGAAGCATCTACCATCATTGGCATTGGATAGAATTTTCTCAACGACCAATTTATTAGTTCCCACATATATCATATTCTTTAGAATTTTGTCCATTCTTAAAAATATTTCTTCTTTTTTCTTATAGGCTATAATCTCATCATAATTTCCTTTTTGTGATGTCCATGTCATCATATAATTTATTTACCTTTGACCTCATTAACCCAATGTTTAGTTGTCTAGCCATAAAATTTGCTTTTGTAAATTTTTCAATGCTTTCCTTTCCACTAACTAAATTAGGGTCAAAAGAGGAATCAAATTGACCTATCTATTGGCTTAAAGAGTCTACAATGGATTTGAGGCAAGTATTTAAAGACTTTATTTATTATTTTAACTCATCTTTGGATTATTTATCCCCTTTATTTCTTTCCACCAACTTGTTAGTTGATACAAAACAATTTTGTGTATCTCCTCATGAAGAAGGTGTCAAATTAACTTGAGTGATATTAAATATTTTCCTATCATCTTTCTTGCATCATTAGTTATATAGAGGGAATAAATGTCCCCACACATGCTTCTATAAGTTGCATTAGACATTAACCTTGATTTAGTATCAAGCTTCTTTGATTGATGTTTTATTTAGGGAAAATTTATAACAATGTCCTTTTTATAAATACTTATTTATACTAGATTTATTTTTTAGACAACGTTTGTTTTTTATTAAGGAAAAAATAGATTTTATAGGGACCCGAAATCATAGAGTTCACAAGCAAGAGAAAATATTCAAATAAAGTCCACTAAGACAGGAAATTTGCAAAATAGACACAAAAGGACAACAGTAACGAGACAAAAGATAGCAAAAGGCCAACACCAAACAAACAAAACTAACCTAAGGACTTTAATATATCAGCAATCTTGGCTTCAAGGTTATTCATCTCTTGAGCCACCTTCTTCAACTCATGGATCTCCTAAGGCATAGAATCTGCTTTCCTTTTTAGGTTGGCTCTAGTCCTCTTCGAAGGGTCGGAATCCTCTTTCTGGCTTTTGTCTTTGTTAGCTTCCAAGTCCAGAAATAGAGTCCCCTACTGAGTATTTTCCAGCTTATCAACCAAGGTGTTCATTGTAGTAGTAGAGTTCTTCACAATTATGTGGCTTTGCTTCATGATGGAATTCAAAGTTACCCTAATTTTGCCAATTTCCTTCTAGATGTTTTATCTTTTTCTCATTTTCCTTCTTCGTCTTCTCCATGAGCTCAAAAATTCTTTAAAGGCACTCGACCATTGACATCTTCTCTTCTTCAGTCCATAAAACCCCAACAGCCTTCTGAGGCACCCCTTTAGCTTCTATTTTGTCCAGTTTACTAGAAACAACCTATTCTTTATACTCAGGTCCTTAATTTCATGAAAAACTCAATTAATAATTCCGAAATAGTCAACCATCCCATTTCTAGCAATTGGCAGAATATTGTCAGGAAATTCCCGATCAGGCTTGAAGTAGTGGTCTTCAGGTCTGAGATCAGTAGGGAATTTGGGACTATTTTCTCTATCAGTTTGAGGGTAAGAGGTATGGGAGCCATCAGTAGAATCTAGGGTAGTGGATAAATCCTCTGGGGAGTCCTTAGAATAGGAAACCAACTTTTTCTTTGGGAGGGCTTTCTCCTTGTTTTTAGCTTTATGAGAAGTTCTAGTGAGGGTTTTTACAAGGGAGACTTTTTTATTGGTGGGCTTGATCTGTAAGGTTTTCTTAGACCTAATATTAGGGGGGGAGTCTCTTCCTCTTCCCAATTAGTGTCCCATTCACCCTTGTCCTCAGACATGTTGATATCAGTGTTATAGTCTTTTGAGGCCGAAGGCAAGATGGGGTTAGACAGGGTCGACATATTAACAAAATGCTCATGGATTAACTAAATAAGGCCCGCATGCAAGGAATGATATTTCCTAGGGCTTTTTTAGTATTTCTTAATATTATGTTTTAGAGAGAAAAATAGGTAGTAAGGAAATGAAATCCTTACCTTGTGTCGAAAGTGATTGAGGAGGGAAAAGTGGTAGCCATGGACTCTGGTAAATTTGTCGTTCACCATGATATATTCCATGATAACTCTGAGCACTTCCCTCCAAAGTGTCTTAACCTTCCCAAGCTCAAAATAGATGTTAGATATTTTGACCAGCGCCTCCCTTTCCTCATTAGTTTTGGTAAATTTTATGACTACTTCATCCGAGAACTTTTTATCGCAAAAGAACTTCATCCCCTTTGTGGAGAGCCCAGTAATTTCCCCAATGAGATTCTCATCAATCTTAACCTTTCTTCCAGAGGCAACAATCCCATCCTCCTTCCAGTCTTTGGTGAAATACTCTGTAATTTTAGGGTTAGCACCATGGAGCTTCTTGACAAAAGGACTCACCCCCTGCCCTCTTGATATACCTCTAGACATTCGTATTTTCCTTGTGCTTCTCACAGTTGTTTGGCTCAATCCTCTTCTTGCTTCCCCCCATTTTCTCACAGGCAATTCTTCTATTGATCATAGAGCAAATAACCTGAACAAAGAGCTAGTAGTGAAACCAAAGCACCCACAATACGTGCCAACCCTCGCCACCCATAGAGATAATTAAAGCGGCGTCACCATATCAAATGATAACACTATACCAATATCTACTCCACTTCATCATTATTAAAAATGACAACTTTCCCATGAATGATATCATAATTAATTAATTCTATGACATCAACTCCCAAATCTCTATAAGCTTTCCACATTCGTCAACCCATCTACTTATCCCCTTCATTACCAAAGTAGTCAGCCACCTTATTAGCTTCCCTAAAGACATGGGAATTTCTTACATAGTCAAAGTTGGATAATGTATATTTAGCTTCTTCTATCCAACTTTTAATAGTCCATGAGGGGGGGGATTTGGTAAGAAGGAACTCAATAATTCTTTTTGAATCACCTTCAATCCAGATATTTTTGAAATTCATTTGATTTGCAAGATCGATTACCTGGAAATCCCCTATGGCTTTGGCTATGTGATTAGACTGTGAGCCCAAGGAGAGTACCACAGCCGAAACGAAATTTCCATTATGATCTCTTAACCATGAAGTGGATGTGTTAACAATATTAATAGAAGAAATTCCAATAACATGAGGGGAAATTTGAATTGAATTATTGGGAGGGTGTGTGGCAAAGGATAACATATCAAGAGAGGAAGAAGGATATGGATTAGATGTACAGATAGTTCGGCCTTTAGATAAAGGAGGAGGTGAATAGTTTGGTGAAGAGTGGGAGGAGGAATACAAGGTACTAAATTGGGAAGGAGTTTAAGATCTATGAACTTCACTTTCTTTTTTGAGCTTCTTCCTAAATGGTCTCTAGTTTCTCTTTCTCTTTTTGCTTCATGCCTTTATTTTTCTTAACATCCCAAAAGGTTCTTTTTGGTTTTCTCCTTAGAGGATATCCATATCCATATTTATCTTCTCCCACAATGAATTAATTATTTTATGAAAATAAGTTTACAGCCTAATAAGGATAATTATTCAACTAACTATTCCCCTTCAACTAGTTTTGAGTTACGTTTCTTGACTTTCATCTTTAATATCTATTATTTTATCCTTTTTATCACTTGTTTTGATGTCTCATCTATATTACCAAATTATTTTTCACTTGAAATGATAGGGTAGATTGGTATCATCTATATATGATTGAGATATATCAAATCTACTAATTCATATTTATCATCTTCAAGATTGCTGACATTCTGATCTAAATGAAACATTATAATTTTTTTTAAAGAAAACCTTGTCCAATGTCTTCCCCTAACGTTAAACTTATTATTACAATTAGAAAAATAATCTTCTAGCAAAGGAAAATTATTAAATATTGGTCCAAGTTGCAAGTTACTTTTTAAAAAAATATTTCTATAAAATAGAAAATGAAATTTAATGAATTAGATTGTATATTTAATAGATATGTTTCAATATTTAGTCTATTATAAGAATAATTACATTGATAAATGGACAAATTTAAATAGGAAAAGTAACTATTTCTTTCTTTCTCTCCCTACAACTTTTATTGAGCTCCCCAATTTGACTACATGCTTTAATTAAAATAAACTTATTGCTCACATACAAGTGAAGATTGCCAGGGAATCCATAATATCCTTCAATCCTAATATAAGTAAAGTTTTAAAATTGAATGAATAAATTTCCATAAGTATTTATCAATTGGGAAACCTCAAGAGATATTCTTGTAATTATATCACATTGAAGTTCTCGAACAATCAAAATTGTAAATATGTTGCTCATTATCCAAAAACTTTTCTAAATTATTTTTTAAATTTATGATAGAATGCAATCTGAATAAAGCCATCAAGATATTAATAGCATAAAATAAATATGAATACACATAAAAAATAAATAAAAAATTGAGTTGAAACTATGTTGTAGCCTATGAAGTTGATCACTAATAATATTAATCCAACCAATAAATTGCTATACATCATAAATTATGACAATCAAAAAGTAGATCCATGCCTCAAAATTGTGTGTATTTGCATTGCCAACCAATCTATCTACCAACACTCTTATATGCCAAAATATTTATCTACAAAATATGACTGATGCAATTTCTTGGGAAACTAGAACTTTGCCCTCTTTGGAATTTCTAACCATTGCCTAGCTATTGTATTCGTATAGCCATTATTTTTCTCTCTAAAATTTTGATATGTGGAGGTGACATCTAGGTCCATGAATACCTGTATTAGTGGAAATATGAGTATTGTAGTGAAATCGCTCCTATCTAATATAGCAACAATATGTTCTTCATTAATTCTTAAGTCACTAGGTCGGGTGTCATAATATTTATTGAATTCCATCATTGGTTTTGGTTATTGTCCTACTACAAGAAAACCAACCACTTGTAGTAACCCACTATGCAAAAAAAATTATGTAATCAAGTGTGTTTCCTCTTTATCCATTTTTTCCTTAAAAAATCCTAATCCATGTCCTAGATTTGTATTTCCAACCTTAGGTAATGCACTTTCTAGTCCAAAAATATAATCATATCCAATAGATTCTTACCCTATTTTTGCTAGAAGTGAAGTATAGCAAATGAAAGCTATATCTTCCAACACATAGACAAATAAACATACATGGAATTTGTGTTGAAAATATATTGTAATTGATGTCAAATCTATGTGAAAGGAGTTCAATTGCTGTTAAATGAGCTCATTGTAGTGTCAATTCAACATGTAATTTTATAGCCAAAACTATCACAATTACTTTAATCCTAACATTCTGGAAGGGCGGTGGTAAGCTATGAGGATAGATAATGTTAACAATATTATCATATATCTATTGAAAGGAAATACAAGAGCAAGGAAAGAAAAATAAAATCCAAGTAATTTTATTGATGAAGTAAATGTTACCAAGAGAAATGTAGAAACCTTGGAGCAATCACCCAAATGTGAAGGAGGAGGCACAAAAACTTTTTAAAGGGGAAAATCAAAGAAAAACCCCTTGTGTTATTATGAATGAGACAGTGCTTAAAATGAGAGAGAGAAAGAGAGAGAGAGAACAAGAATCTCTTTACAATAACATCATTAAGAAGAAATGAGAGAGGAGACATCTCTTAAATAGAGATGAGGAGAGGAGTTACAAAGTAACTCCCAAATCTATAAATGCCACCATTCATTAAATGTGTGCCATGTGTCCACAACCTCTTATGGAGGAAATATAAAATTCCTTGATAAAGGAAAATAAAAGAAATGACTTGTCCTCACACATGTACAAGAGGACAAATTACATGTAGGGATTCCAAAGGAATATACCAAATTAAATACAAATAAACCTAAGCCAAGTAAAGATTAAATATTCTAACGCCCCCCCTTAAGCTTTACTTGGGGAGTTTACATCAAACCCTTCAATGGGTTGCAAACCAAGATTTATACAATGAAATTGGAACTTCTCTTTACAAAGTGGCTTGGTCAAAATATCTGCAACTTGGTCTTCCCCCTTGCAATAGAGGAGTGAAACTTGCTTGTTTTCAATTTGTTCTCTAATAAAGTGGTGTTGGAGAGCAATGTGTTCTGTCCTTGCATGGAAAACTAGATTTTTAGCCAAGGCAATGGCACTTTGGTTGTCACAATACAATGGAGTTGGTTCCTGTTGAGGTAGACCCAAATCTTCAAGTAGTCTTCTAAGCCACAATGCTTCTTTGGAAGCATTAATGCATCCTTTGTACTCAGCTTCAGTGGATCCAAGAGAGGTAGATTACTCCTTTTTACTATTCCAAGAAATTGTTCCTAAACCTACAAAAAAACAATAACCGCAAGTTGATTTCCCATCATTGGGATCTCCACCTAGATCAGAATCAATAAAACCTTTTAAAGTAAAATCAGAATTTGCATCATAAAACAAACCTACATTAATATTTTCTTTAATATATCCTAATGTTACTACTTACTAAGTTGCCATTAGTCTTATGTTCAAAGTTATTCTAGTCAGTTACTACTACCGAATCATTCAGTCAGTAAGCACAGTGCAGTCGGTTATAGAAGAAACTAGTCTCAGAGCTTAGTGTACATTGAGCTGTCTACCGAGTAACACTCTATGTCTACCGAGCAGCAAGAATGATATACTGAGTTGATATACACCAAGTGAAATGTGTTACTAGATTCATTGAACTTGGACATATATGGGAAACATGTTACAAAGATCAAGGAACAAGTAACCGTTATCACATTGGAAATTGCACTTAAAGATTGTGTATGATTTTGAGGTCATCTAACCAATGAAATATTTTGCATGGTTATTCATTCGAGAAATCATGTTTGTAAGATCAAAGCATGAACCAGATCATTGACATAAGAGATCTATTTATACAACATGAATTCACCTGATTAGACATGTGTGTGCATGTGTGTATGAAGCAAGACTTGTACGAAAAAGGAAAATCATGAGAAACATAGAGGTCACCAAGAGGGATTTTAGAGAACAGTCAAGGAATAGAGTAAACAGAAGGGTTTACCGAGTTAATATATGGATTACTGAGGTATGCTATAAGTAAGGTAATATCATTTTGAGCACATAGAATCTACTATAACATTCCCGATGTAAAGTTGCAGATATTTTGTAAGATTTGATTGTAATATTTTGAGTTGTAAGAAAAAACCTCTAACAGGGTAAAAGACTCTAACTAAGTCTATAAATTGTAAAGCCTCTAACCAGGTGCAGCATTTAGAATAAGTGTTGTAAAATCCTTTAGCAAGGTAGATCTAATAGATCTTGATACTCCTAATAGGGTAAGCTACCAAAAATAGCTAAACATGTAGCTCTAACCGAGCAACCTTTATTATTGCAATAGTGAAGTTGTGGGTGTCATCCCCACCGCAGTTTTTCTCTCTAACCGAGAGTTTCTGCATAACCAAAATATATGTGTTATGGAGTGAATCATGTATGATTGTTATTTATTTGTTTTAGCATTATATTATGTTACATCAATATTCAGTTTATGCTTAACAGTAAAGTTATTGTTCAAGAAAAGTTTTGAAGTACTGATTCACCCCTCCCCTCTCAGTACATTAGCTTTCCATATTGGGCCTAACAATTGGTATCAGAGCTTGAATCTTGGAAAAGGGTTTAACTGCCTAAAGAGAAAGATCTTATCAATGGAAGGCTATAAACAATCTCGGAGAATTGTGTACTTGCAAGAAGAGTTGGATCATGCAAATCAAGTGATTGCAGACATGCAAAGACAAATGCAAAAGTCTTTGAAAGTTAGAAGAAGGTTATTTGATGATTTGCAGGACTCTCAAGAGCTGGTGGAACAAATTGAGACATCATCTAAGAATAGTATGTCTGAAGAGACTGAAGAAATGATTGAAGTGTTGAAAGAAAAGAACAAAGCACTGACTGATCAACTAAAAGCAATGAAAAGAGAACATGAGCATTTTAGCACATAGATGACTGAAAATTTTGATGCATTGAGGACAACCGAGGATAAAGTAAGAGATCTAGAAAGAGAGAAACAACAACTTGAAGCATTAGTAGCTGAAAAGAATGATGAAATCATAAGATTGACTGGGATTCAACAAAATCTGTCAGATCAATTAGATTATGCACATCATGAAGCAAACTTGAAAGATGATGAGAATCAAGCATTGAAACTTGAAGTATCAAGGTTGACCGATGAACTTGAAATAGAGAAGAAATCCAAAGAAATACTGAAGAAGAGCTATGAAGCATCAAAGATGTTGGATGAGCAATTGAATACAAGAAGACCCAACAAAGATGCAGGACTCGGTTACAAAGGAAAAGACTCTACCGAGAAGGGAATCTACACTACCGAGAGAGGAGAATCACCAAAGTAAGCTGGAAACAAGAAGAACATCAAAGGAAAGAATCCTATTTGAAACTATTGTGGAAATCAAGGTCATACTGCCAACATGTGCCAAATCAGAAAAGGTAAGCAACTGAATGTCACTAAGTCCAATGGTTATTGTTACAATTGCAATAAATATGGTCACACATCTAACCAATGTAGGACAAAGTTTGCTAGCAATTATAAGGAGGCAAAATTCAAAGGGCTTTGTAAAAATTGCAATAGATATGGACATAGTACCGAGAAGTGTTGGTTTAAGCAAAAGAACTATATGTTGTCTGCACACCGAGCAAATACTGGAAGCTACCGAACTCATAGAGATCTTAACCAACAATATGCTGCAGTACCATGGGATTACAATACAAGGATATGGTGTGAATGTTGTGGAAGATATGGACATATAAGTGCCAACTTCTTTATAAGGTTTGGAATGAACAACCGAAGATCATGGAGAAATCCTGGTATGGCATATTTTCATTGTCACAAAGTTGGACACTTGGTTGGAGATTGCAGAGATCAACCTAGAGGATACACTGAAGAAATAAAAAGCAAATTACAAATGATTTGGAGAAAGAAGGAAATTGTGTTAAATAAAGAAAGCACCTTACCTACAGGGTTAGGTGCACCTATTCCAAATTAATCGGTAAAGCCATGAAGGGGCTACATTCTCTCAAGGTTGAATGTTTAACAGTTCCTATTTTAGTATGTACTTAATTCAAAATCTGCATAGCTAAGATGTATCAGTAAGTTTGAAATTCTATCAAAGTCTTTTGGAAGTACTATACAAGAAGCCTGTCAAGTCAGTAAATACAGGAAGCCTATCTAGTCGGTAAATGAAGGAAATCTGGCTACTCGGTTAAAGCGCAAAAAGGAGAGTAAATCGGTTTAGTAGAACTGAGTGCATTTAATGTTTTTGAACTAACCTGCATGGAGCCCGATTAGTTATATTGTGTACTTAAAGCATTTACACAGTCATTTTACACTTACCAAGTTTTCAAGAGAGAAGAGCAAAGCGATTCAAAGGCGATCAAACCTCCTCCAAAGCAAAATTCAAGGTATTTATATCAATCTCAATGCATTGTTAAGCTGGTTTACCGATCATATCAGTTGACAATTTCTATTTCATATTTGCTAAGAGGAAAAGTGTGTGTCATTTGAAAGTCTTCAAACCCTAAGGATCTTTTGTTAATTTTTATCTGAAGTCTACAAATGGCACCTAAGATCCAAGAACCCGTTGTTGTTAAGAATGTTGAAAAGTCCTCACTGAAATACTCTCTAACTCCCTGTTGGATTTTGCCAAGATCAAGAGGTCAATGAAATGTACAAGATAGAGACACAATATAGGACAAGAATAAACTGTATTCTCATCAATAGAAAATGATCAATAATTGTTACATACAATGTAGAAGAGCCTGCTTATATAGGCAAGGCTAGGGATATGTATGAGCACACAAATATGACATGTGGCTCAATAAGAAACAAGGGTAGGTAGGAAATAGGTGTGGGTAGGTAGGAGAAATAATATAATATTCCACATGAGGTGGATCACCCACCGAAGGTGGAATTATCACTCCACAATAAGTGGATATGATAGTGTAATAACAAGATCAACACCATAAGAGGTGGAATTTCTCCTACACACACTATCCCAATGTGGCACAAACACCCAAGTGTCTCATATCCAAACTACTATGAAATGCATTATCCTAAGTAAACTTCAGTAAGTGTAATAATATCCATAATGAAATAATTATTTACACCAACACCCCCCCTTAAGTGCAACTTAGGGGAATGCACTTAAGTCTACAATGCAACTAAGTAATGCAAGATGGGTCCTGGCTATGAGGCCATGTTAGGTACCCATGAACAAATGCAAATGCATGCAAACCAATGCAATGAAATCTCTCACAAAGTGGGGAAAGAGAGAAAAACCCAATGGGAAAAAACCCTCACCCAAAAGAGAGATGAAAGCTATACAAGAGAACTCTCATAGAAGAATGTGAGGAACAAAACCCCATGTGAGGAAAAAGTCCCCCCCATATGAGAGAAGAAGAGAAGTCAAACTGTGATCCTCCCTCAATGAAGAATCTGCACCAATGATAGAAGCTCGATGTATGAAGAAACTGCTCCATGAACGTCGAACAACATTCCTCCCCTTAGGAAGAAACAAAACCAAAGGTGTATCCATGAAGTCTCCCCAATCATGAAGGGAAGATGTATGAAGAAAACTCATGATGAAAGGAATCTCTGAAAACTGCTCAAGTGTCCCCATGTCGATGCTAAAAGATACCCCCTCCAAAGGTGGTAAACTGTGCCACACTGCTGAAAAAGGCACTCCAAGATCTAGTGGAGATGGATGTAGAACATGTCCCAAAGACTCATATGTCTCCTCAAAACATAAAGAGACCTCCTCCAACTGCTGTACATAAGTATCCACAATCATATCAACCTCGAAAGAATGATCATGTAGAGAATGAACAAGAGGGTCAGAGTGTGCCCTCACAACAATCGAAGAAGGATCATTTTCATCAAAGAGAAGATGAATGTCATCAATGATGTCTCCCAAATCTGCAATGTAGGATTCCATAAACAAACCTGAAATATCTGTCAAGTAATCATCCCATGAATCTGAAGTTGGAAGACAATGAATATCCTGTTGCACTGAATCACATGAAGGCAAAACTATCGCACTATCTGCATCATCAGGTGCAATAGGTGATATGATATCAATATGAGGAGATGAAATACAAGACTCAAGAACGGGGTCACATGTGAGAATCCCCATGTTCAAGTGTCCAAAGTTCTCCTCAAAATCTGAACCATCACAATAAGTGTGATCATCATGTGTAGAATCATCAAATGTGAAATCATCATCATCAACAAAATCTGAAAAGGAGTATAACCGAGATGCATGATCAATCACCCTAGTTGCAATGATAGTTCTAGTCTCCATGTCTCTAATAAAAACTGAGTCAGGTGTGAACTCCACAACTCTCTTAGTTGCGCCATGTGTGATTTGATAGATAGAAAGGAGATTGTTTGTCAGGTGGGGTACACACAACACATCATTGAAGGAGTTATCCCCAATGTCAATAGATCCTTTCCCAATCACATCCATGTATGTATGATTGCCCATCAAAATCTGAGGCATGGTGCAAGGCTCAAATGTAGAGAACATAGATTGTGAAGATGCCATATGATGAGAAGCCCCTAAATCTAGAAGCCATCTCTCTGAATCATGACTGATAGTAGCACATAGAGCTTTTCCTTTTCTTGTTCCAAAAGAGTGAGTCTTTCCACTTGTAGAAGCCATGAATGCTTTCCCTTTTCCTTTTGAATGTGAGGAAGTGGAAGTTGATGAATCATCCTTTTTGTAGACTTTAGGCAAATCAATGTTATGCTTTTTGATGATATGTGTGAGCTCATCAATCTTCTTAGAATAGCAACGATGCTCCTCATGACCAATCTTTTTACAATAAGCACAAGTAGGTCTCTCCCTCTTTGGTGAATTATCTCTCTTGGAAGAATCTCCTTGTTGTGGAGAAGATGGTGCTTTTTCTTTGAGCTTTGATTGCCATTTCTTCTTGTTTGAGTTGTCCTTTCCTTGATTTCCTTTGTTCCCTTGATTTGCCACTAATGCTTGAGACTTAGAAGAAGCCTTAAGAATGCCCATGCTTATCAACTTAGTTTGTTCCATCATCAACATTTCATTGAAAGCATCAAATGTAGGCATTTTGTAGCTTGAACCCATTGTCATCCTATGAGTTTGGAAACTAGAAACAAATGCTGCATATTCTTGTGGAAGTTTGCCTATCAAGTTGAATATCAATTGAGTATCCTTCTTATCAATGCCACAATCTTTGAGTTGTGCCCTCAACTCATTTGCCTTAGTGACATAATCTTGTATAGTATCAAAATTCTTGGGATCTAACATGGTGAGATCACTATCAATTTGATATCCCCTAATCTCATCAACTTGACCATACAAGTCTTGAAACTTTTGCCAAACATCCTTGATTAGAGTACATTTCTCAATATGAAAAATGAGATCCTTTGATACATACTTTCTTAAGGTACCAATTGCCATGATATTTTTAGTGAGCCAATCTAAGTGACCAACTGGATCAGCCTTAGGATCAGCTGGAGCAACAATAGTTCCATCAATGTAATGAGTGAGTCCTTTTTCCATAAGTTTACTCCATGCATCAGTTTTCCAAGTAGCATAGTTATGTGGAGTTAAGAGAGGAAACTTAGAAGAACCCATAGCAGAAAAAAGGAAGAACACAAGAGCACAAAAGCACAAGAGACACCCCCCAAATTCAATCAATCAAAGTACCCCCCCTAAAGTGATGATTTTGGCACTTTATACTTAGTGCGATTACAATGAGCCACTTGCAAGACAAGACAAAGTGGACTTATGATGCAAATTTTACAACTTCTCAAATGAGATACAAGAGACTTCAATCAATAGTGCAATGAATCTAACTGATATTCAAGCAAATATACAAGTACCAAGAGAGCCAAAAATGGCCAAGATCTGAAAGTACAATTTATACTTACAATGACATCAATCTGATAGCATCATGTGAAAGTAGACAAAAAAATACGCACTTTCAAAAAAAATGGCACCTAAAAAGGAGGTCGTATGACCCCAAACGAAGCCTTAGAAGTTGCAAAAATTGGGATTACTCAGGGACAATCACCAAAAACTGCATTTTCTGAAAAATCCGTGCATCAAAATCAAAAAATTCTTTAACCACTGCGAAGAGCACAAAATTCTAGCCCACTTCAAAAAAAATTACACCCAAAAAGGAGCAAAAATGAGCAAGTTATAGCCATTTGAAGTTGAACTGCAAAATCAAAAATGCAAATGAGAGGGGGTCCAAAAATTTTCAAACCCTGCTGACGTCAGCAAGTCACGCGATTAAATTTGACGTTCGTATGACCGTCGCAAAAACTTTGCCCTCTACTGACTGGATGTTCGTACTGTACGGACATATTACGTGGCCAGGTGACTGTACAGTCCGTATTGTACGGAATTGTTCACGTGTCTCTATGACTGGGCTCGATGACGTGGCATCCGTACGGTTGACTGTGAGTACGGTTTTCCCGTGGGCCAGTGGCCGCCTGCCACGTGGCGGGAGCGGTCCTCTGGGTTCGTTGACTGTCGGCGATGGAGGCGGGCACGGAGGCCAGAGCGGAGGGAGCCGAGGCCTCTGGGCGAAGCAGGGAGGACGCTAGAGTCTGCAGCTGGTGGCGGGAAGCGGGAGCGGAAGCTGGGGCGGAGCCGGGAGCGGAGGCTGGAGGAGCCGACGCGAGGAGTTGTCAGCGGCGAGAACAGGCTCGGCACGGAGGACGGGGATCTCTTCGGCGGTGACCAGCGGCGTCCACGGCGGGAGTAGCCGTAGCGAGCAGCGGCTGGAGTCTATGCGGGCAGGCCGGCGGCAATCTGCGGATGGAGGCAGCACGGCTCTCAGTGCGGGTGGAGGCGGCTGGAGAGGACGTGGCGCACGGCGGGGACACTGACAGGTACGTGCTGCGACAGACCTGCGACTTGCCAAAAAAGGTACGTGCGGCACGGGGGGGTCTGCGGACCCCCCAAAAACTTGTTTTTTATTTTGATTTTTTTTTTTTTTTTTTTTCAATTTTTTTAATTTTTAATTTTTGAAAAAAAAATTTCAGAAAATAAAAATAATTTATTTATTTTTTTCGAAAAATATAGGAATATTCTGAAAATCCGTACGATATAGCAAAATTGGGGAAAAAAAATTTTCTCACCAAAATAGGCCAACTTTATAACCAAAATTCATGGAAATGACCTTTTGGACGCAATGGCAAGGTCGGATCTGGTCTAGGACACCTTCAAAAGATGATGTTCCTCAGATCTGCCTCTTGATGTCGCAATAATGTCTCTTCAAGACGAATCAATGAAGCCCCAATAGCTCTGATACCATGTTGGATTTTGCCAAGATCAAGAGGTCAATGAAATGTACAAGATAGAGACACAATATAGGACAAGAATAAACTGTATTCTCATCAATAGAAAATGATCAATAATTGTTACATACAATGTAGAAGAGCCTGCTTATATAGGCAAGGCTAGGGATATGTATGAGTACACAAATATGACATGTGGCTCAATAAGAAATAAGGGTAGGTAGGAAATAGGTGTGGGTAGGTAGGAGAAATAATATAATATTCCACATGAGGTGGATCACCCACCGAAGGTGGAATTATCACTCCACAATAAGTGGATATGATAGTGTAATAACAAGATCAACACCATAAGAGGTGGAATTTCTCCTACACACACTATCCCAATGTGGCACAAACACCCAAGTGTCTCATATCCAAACTACTATGAAATGCATTATCCTAAGTAAACTTAAGTAAGTGTAATAATATCCATGATGAATAATTATTTACACCAACATCCCAAAGTAGCATCAGAACCAGATGAAAAAAATGCATTCTCACTCATCTCGGATAGAGTTTTACTAGTTGAGGATGTCAGATTCTTCACCAAATGTCGAGTTGAAGAACTAGGTCATGTTGAAATCCAAGACACCTATGATGAATTGTGTACCGATGGGAAATTGGATAGCAAGTATGAGCACATTAAGATCAAGGGATTTACTAAAGCCCTAACCTATCCCCGTGTCTTCAAACCCCAGTGGGTCAAGTTTGTTCTAAGCAGAGTTCACGATGATTTCATGTGGTTAGAGGAGCAACCATTCAAAATCACCAAGGAAATCATTCATCTGATCACTGGTTACCCTATTTTTTTATCATGCCTGAGCTCAAAAGATGATATCACAAAAGGAATTGATCACCTTAACCGGAGAGGAATCCGATTGCAGAGGATTGAAACTGAATAATGTAACTGATGCAGAGCTAAAGTTTTCTATTAGAGTAATAGGTTATTGTTTCTTCCAATCGACAAGGGAAAATAGTGTACCCTGTGTAGCAGTCGACTTAGCATACAAAATTATGAAAAAGGGAATGAAAATTGATCTTTGTGAAGTATTGTTGAAAAACCTGTTTGAGAATCTAAACACCATAAGGAAGGCGAAGAACAACAATGCAGCCAATACACTAAAGTTGGATCACTGTTAGTATGCATGCTTTTCTATTTTGAAAAATTCTTTCCATCAGTCGGTAAAGTAGTTTGGGAGCTACATCGACCAATCACCCATCAAATCAATGATTTCATCAAACGTCTAGGTGACAACTTCAATGATATTATGGATGATTATTTCAGCAAGTTTCAAGAGAAGATGCATAACAGGTATAGAATTCCACCCCAGCTAGTGGAAAAATACAAAGATGACATATGTTTTGAAGTAGACACCGACTACTGCTATGTGAATGCTGTGGAACCAAGAACTCAATCTTTGCCACCTATGGGTTATGAGATTGACTTTGACATCACACAACAGCAAATAGATGCCTTTCTTATATTACCAAGGCATGCTACCGAGCTGAGAAATGGAACATATGAAGAAGTGAAAGAGAAAGTAAAGATTAGCATTGTAGTACCAAAAGCTACAAGAAAAGCAACAGAAATGATCAAGGCATTATTAGATAAATTTGGAGAAGGTTCTTCCTCTACACCTATCAAGGGCACTCTAGTCATCACCGAGGAGGAATCAGAAGCCCAAGAGGCTGCTATTACATTAAGCACCGAGTTGCCTAAAGGGAAAGTTTTGAAGAGGAAGAAACAGGACACATCAAAGGCATCACCGACTCCCTCAGTGAAGCGCCCAAACACAAGATCATTTGCAGTGTCACCGAGTAAGAAACCAAAGACTGTTGTTGTTCCTAAGGTAACAAAAACCTATAAGAAATCTACTCGGAGACTCATTTTGACTAAAGAGTCCAATGACACAGAGTCTGAAGATGCTAACAAATTTCATATTGTTAAGAGTACAAAAGAAAATGTACATAGTGTTGAAAATTTTTGTGCCAGTCTAAAGCAATATGGTGGATTTGGATCATTCAGATTTGTCAAGTATGAATCCAGATCTGATGATGAAAAGAGACAAATTGAAGAAGCTATCATCTGCACACTTCTGAAATTCTGATTGGTTCCATTGGAAGTATCTAACTCTCTTCCAAAAGAATTATATTTGTATATTGATAACAAGTGGAAATATGCAATGGACTTGGAGAAACAGATTAGAGAAAGAAGTCTGGTACATCTCTTTCCAGACATGTAGGTAAATGAAATAAATGAAAATCTAAAAACCTACCACACAAATTTCCTCGTCAAACAAAGAGCCTTAAAATTGATGAATGGCCTGTATATTGAAGTGGAGAATGAGACAAAATAGAAGTGGCAGGAAATCTTTCGAATCAAGACTGCTGGTGAGCAAGGTGAAGCTAAAATAGTTGATGTCACCGAGCAAGACCCTGCTGACACCATACAAATTGATGAAGACATCATGGACACCGAGGCACCTGAACAAGAAATGATAGAAGGCAATGCATATGCAAAACTGGTATCCAGTGAGTCAGTTTTGGAACAAGTTCAGCTTTATCCTTTGGTCACTCAGTCTGCTGCAACCGAGGCCCCTCAAGATACTGAACAAGGTGCAGAGGTTCACAAGTCTGCAGAAGGAGAAGCTACTCCTCAGGCCACCGGGGAACAGACCTCTCAGGATCCTCCTAACACTGAAAATGTTACAACTGAGACCCCGAGCACTGAACCACAGAAGGACTTAGCAGAAGCTAAAGAAATTGATAAAAGTATTGCCTCCACCGAGCAACCTACCGAGGATCCACAAGCCTCCCAAGCTATTGTATTGGTTCAACCGACAAAATCTAAAGAAAAGAAAATGAAGAAGCATAGTTTCAAGGTAGATTTATCGAAACCAATAGTGTTGCCAAATGTAGACATATCAAAATTCAAAGGGCAAGCACTCATTGAATTCGGTGAACTATGCAAAGCAAAGGCCGAACAGGAAAAACAAATGGCCATACAAAAGAAAAATAAAGTACTTCAGAAGGTAAAGACATTATTAACATATATGCTACCTACAGCTACAGTGTCAACATATGCAGCCATCCATATTCAACTGGATGAACTCCTCAATCAGATAGAGACATCTGGAGTCGATGCATCTAAATATTTGAGCAAGTTAAAGGACAAAGAGCTCACTGCAAAAATGATTGAAGAGGTACAGAAAGCTATTGCTATTGGCAAAGTTAAACTTGTCAAATTTATTGTTGAGTTGTCCCCTCAACTCAAGCACACTCTTTATTTATTTCAGAAACTCTGTACATTCTCTTTATTCATTAAAGATATCAAAAATAAAATAGAAGCAATTGAGAAAGAGATCACCGATCTCTTAAATAAGTTGACCACCAAGCCAAATTCTATTCAGAATTTTTATACAACATTACAAAAGCTCATGGCTCAACAATTGGAACTCAGGAATGAAGAGCACAAAATAAGGATGGACATTATGACTCTACAAACCTTATTCATTCCACGCTTGTCCTCTATTCAAGAACAGATCAATTGAGCCACCTACCTATCTACTACACAAGAGGGAAGCACATTAGATGGCTTAATTTCCCTATTAGCTGATATTCAAGCACATAATTCTTTAATGGACAGTGTAAAGGATGCCCTCTCTGTCGCACTCACCGAAGCAAGGACAAAGTATAAATCCATTTTTGACCAGTTGCCTCCACCAAATGGTAACTAAATTTTGATGTTTGTCAAAAAGGGGGAGTATAGTATTAAAGTATACAGGGGGAGTGTAGTATATAGGGGGAGTATACCGAGTAGAGTATCCACGAGCAGTAAAGCAAGCAATGAACAGAGCAGTAAGCAAAGAACAAGTGCAGCACACAGAACATTGATCATCGAGCATGCAAAATCAGAGTGATGTACAATATATTGATAAGGGGAGTATATCTGAATATACTATTTCATTGACAAATGTATATATTGTCAATTTAGTCAAATTTTGCAAGTATATAGATTTTTGAGTTATAACTTTGAAAGTAGTTTTTATCAAACATCTCAACTAATGTCAAAAGGGGAGATTGTTACTACTTACTAAGTTGCCATTAGTCTTATGTTCAAAGTTATTCTAGTCGGTTACTACTACCGAATCATTTAGTCGGTAAGCACAGAGCAGTCAATAAGCACAGTGCAGTCGGTTATAGAAGAAACTAGTCTCAGAGCTTAGTGTACACCAAGTTGTCCACCGAGTAACACTCTATGTCTACCGAGTAGCAAGAATGATATACCGAGTTGATATACACCGAGTGAAACGTGTTACCAGATTCATTGAACCTGGACATATATGGGAAACGTGTTACAAAGATCGAGGAACACGTAACTGTTATCACATTGGAAATTGCACTTAAAGATTGTGTATGATTTTGAGGTCATCTAACCAATGAAATATTTTGCATGGTTATTCATTCGAGAAATCATGTTTGTAAGATCGAAGCATGAACCAGATCACTGACATAAGAGATCTATTTATACAGCATGAATTCAGGATTAGACATGTGTGTGCATGTGTGTATGAAGCAAGACTTGTACGAAAAAGGAAAATCATGAGAAATTACAGAGTATTATGACTGTTACAGTTGATAGAGAAACACAGAGGTCACTGAGAGGGATTTCAGAGAACAGTCAAGGAACAGAGTAAACAAAAGGGTTTATCGAGTTAATATATGGATTGCCGAGGTATGTTATAAGCAAGGTAATATCATTTTGAGCACATAGAATCTGCTATAACATTCCAGATGTAAAGTTGCAGATATTTTGTAAGATTTGATTGTAATATTTTGAGTTGTAAGAAAAAACCTCTAACAGGGTAAAAGACTCTAACTAAGTCTATAAATTGTAAAGCCTCTAACCAGGTGCAGCATTTAGAATAAGTGTTGTAAAATCCTTTAGCAAGGTAGATCTAACAAATCTTGATACTCCTAACAGGGCAAGCTATCAGAAATAGCTAAACATGTAGCTCTAACCGAGCAACATTTATTATTGTAGTAGTGAAGTTGTGGGTGTCATCCCCACCGCAATTTTTCTCTCTAACCAAGTGTTTTTGCGTAACCAAAATATATGTGTTATGGAGTGAATCATGTATGATTGTTATTTATTTATTTTAGCATTATATTATGTTACAGCAATATTCAGTTTATGCTTAACAGTAAAGTTATTGTTCAAGAAATTTTTTGAAGTACTGATTCACCCCTCCCCTCTCAGTACATTAGCTTTCCATATTGGGTTTAACACCTAAAATTCTTTTAGCAACTTTAAAGTGTGTTTGTTGAGGTTTAGACATGAATCTTGAAGCCAAACCAACACTATAAGCAATATCTGGCCTAGTAAGAGTTAAATAATTTAAACTTCCAACTAATTGTCTATACAAAGTAGGATTTACAAGTGGAGTTTTCATATCAAGGATTAACTTAGTGCCTAATTCAATAGGAATTGAAACATGGTTAGCATCATTCATTTTAAACTTATCTATGAGATCTTGAGCATATTTAATTTGAGATAAGAAAATTCCTTTAGAGGTTTTCCAAATTTTCATTCCTAAGAAATAATATAAAAGACATAAATCAATCATTTGAAATTTTTGATTGAGTTGAAACTTAATTTCAGAAATTAAATTATTGGAAGTAGAAGTTAGAATTAAATCATCTACATTTAAAATAATAATCACAATGTCATCTTCACTATGTTTAATATACAAATTTGGATCATTTTTACTTCTAACCATAAATTGATTTTTGTAACTTGCAAACCATAAATTGATCTTAGAATACATTAATCTTAGAATACCATTCCCTAGGAGATTGCTTCAAACCATAAATTGATTTTTGTAACTTGCAAACTAAATGTTCCTTACCTTCCTTAACAAAACCAGGAGGTTGAGACAAATTTCCTCATGTAAATCACCATAAAGAAAAGAACTTTTAACATCTATTTGTTGAATAGGCCAATTCATTCTAGAAGCTAAAGCAAGCACAAGTTTAATTGTAGGCATTTTAGCAACAGGAGAAAAGTTTCAATATAATCTAAGCCTTCAATTTGAGAAAAAGCTCTAGTAACTAATCTAGCTTTAAATTTACTAACTTGATTATTAGCATTCAATTTAGTTTAATAAAGCCAGTTGCAAGAAACAAGATTTTTACCATGAGGCAAGTGAACTAAATCCCAAGTTTGGTTAGAAATTAAAGTATCATATTCTTCCTTCATTGCTTTTTGCCAATGTGGTTGATTTTTATCTTGATCAAATGTTTTAGGATCATTAGAATTCATAATAGCAGACTTTAAAGCATAATTACAATAATTAACTCTTCTAGCTTGAATTCTATCCATTCTAGCTAAGTATTCATCGCTATCTTGAATTAAAGATTTAAACCATTTAGGTTTTCTTTTAGAAATAATGGATTCATCACTAGAAGAAGAGTCATGAGGAAGAGAGTTATTATTATTATCATCACTATCACTAGAAGGGATAGAAAGAGATGCATTAGGAGTAGGATTAAGAGAACGAGCTTGGTCCTCCACAAGCACAACTTTGCTTTGAGTAAGTTCATCATCCTCCACTTTAGAACAATCATGAATGCCTTTTTCTACAACACAAACATCTTTTGCAACTTTTACCTTGTTAGTAATAGGATTTTAAACTCTATAGCCTTTAGTATTTTTATCATAACCAACAAAAATAAAAGGAGAAGATTTAGCATCTAATTTTTGTCTTTTCTCCTTAGGTTTATGAACATAAGTCATGGAACCAAAAATTCTTAAATTCTACAAATTGGGCTTTCTACTAGACCAAGCTTCTCCAGGAGTTTTATCCTTTAAGGCTTTGGTAGGTATTATATTAATTAAATAAGTTGCACAAGCCATAGCTTCAGCCCAAAACTTGTAATCCATATTTTTTGCATGCAATAAACATCTTCACATTTCTACAATGGTTCTATACTTCCATTCCACCATACCATTTTGTTGCGGTGTATAAGGAATGGTAAGCTCATGTTTAATTTCAAAAGATTTTGAATAATAATTAAATGCATTATTTACATATTCTCTTCCATTGTCAGTACAAAGAATCTTAATTTTAGAACCAGATTGCCTTTCTACAAACATATGAAATTCAGTAAACACATCAAGCACTTGATCCTTACTATGAAGGAAATATATCCATGTTCTCCTTGAAAAATCATCAACAAAGGTAGGAGCATACCTTGAACCTTGGATGGAGGGATTCTCCATGGGACCCAAGAGATCACTATGAACTAGATGCAATTTAGTATATGCCCTCCAAGATTGACCATGAGGAAAGAGTTCCCTATGCATCTTACCACTCATGCAACCATTACAAACAATTTGAGAAAGAAAAATAGTAGGCAATCCATCAACCATATTTTATTTTTACATCAATGAAATATAATCAAAATTGAGATGGCCAAGTCTTTCATGCCATATAGTAAAATCAACAGTAGTAAGCAAGGAATACTTTGTAGGAGCAAATTCATAGAACTTGAATAAGTTATCAATATCCATTTTAACAGTAGCAATAACATGATTAGTTTTTGGATCAATGATATAACACATGCCCCTATAAAATTTAATCTTATAATCCTAACAAATTTAGGAACTGAAAGCAAATTTGATTTTAATTCAGGGGCATAAAGAACATCATGTAATTTCCTATTAGGGACATTCACATCACCAATAACTTCAACTTTGCAACTATGATTATTAGCTAATTGAACAGGAATATTGGAAGTATTAGATGCAAAGATTCAAAACATTATTTATGAGAAGTAACATGTTGAGATGCACAATCAATAATCCACTCAAGTGGTTGAGAAACATTATAAATACATGTAAATGCATGATGAGATGAATTACCATTATTATTACCTTTCTTATAATAAGGCTTATGATATTGATTATTTTCATTATTTTGGTTCATTGGATTTTTACCATTTTGCTTCTTAAAACAATTATTAGTAATATGTCCATCTTTCCCACAATATGTGCAATGGGGTCTTGTATGAGAATTATTCATTTGATTATTGTGCGTATTATTATGATTATTATTATGAGAATTGTTATGAAAGGATTTAGAATGAGATTGATAATTAGAAGATTTGTGATTATTATTATGATTATGATTATTATTATTATTGGATCTAAAAATATTATTATGATTTTGATTTTTAGACATAAAAGCATATTCACTACTTTTAAGAGTACCAAATTGAATTAATTTAGCTTCCTCTTGACGTAATAAATTATGAAAAATATCATAAGTTAATTGAGTAGCTAAACTAGGAATAGCAAGTTGAGCATGAATATTCGTAATAAATTGTTGAAATTGACGAGGAAGCCATTTTTTAAGAATAAAATGAATTAAACGTAAATCAGCTAGAGTAACTCCTAAACCAGTTAATTCACTATTAATAGAATCAAACTTTAATAAGAATTCATCCATGGTTTTAAAATATGTATACCTGAGATCTTCGAGTTGATCTTGAAGCTGATTTTTTTGGGATTCATTTGAGCTATCATAAGTTATTTTTAAAATTTCTCAAGATTCATATTCTTTTGTACAATTTCCAATAAGAACATAAAATTCAAGAACCATTGAAATACTAATTAAACCAAGTGCTTCCTCATTTTGAGCCTTCCATTTGTCTTGGTCGGCTTGAGGAGCAGTTGAAGCAGGCTCATAGGTTTTATCAGTAGCAACATCCAAAAGATGCTTGAAACGAAAAATAAAGAAAATATGTGTTTTCCATGAATGATAATTATTACTATTTAACTTAATTTCAGGAATTAAAGTAGACATGATAGCAACATAATGATTAAAAAAAAATACCCCCTTTGATTAAAGGACAAAAAAATAACTTCTTTGGATAAAATTTAACTAAATTTAAAAAAAAATAACTTTTTAAAATAACCAATTTTGTTTTAAAAAAAAATTATTAAAAAAATTATTTTTAAATCTTTTAATAATAATTTTTTTTTTAAAAAAAACTTCGATTTTATTTAAACAAACTTTAAATCTTAATAATAATAAACTAAAACTATTTATTAAAGAACTTTATTTTAAAAAAATTTATATATTAAAAAGCTTAATAAACTTTTTGAAATATTAATATAACTTTTTATATATAAAGAAAATTATCAACTTTTTAAATTAAAACTATACTCTAGCATACATGAATCTTGTAAACTTTGAAAACATTTTTTTAAACTTTATCATAGATTATAGAAAGCTTTATAATGTTTTTTTAAGCTCTTTATATATATACGAATGAAGAAGAGTAGACCAAAAAACTAAAGCTTATTACATGAAACGAATGATTAAAGAATGGTTCAGGGATCAAGGCAGCAAGTATAAAAGTTATGAATGGAAAAATATAAAAATAAAACTTGAATGTTATAATGGAAAGTAAGTACGTTACAAAACGGCAAAGAACAAATTTTCTATGTGGCCGAGAATTCAGAAGGCCGTGAGGGGCAAGGAAATGCAGAGGTAAGAACAGAGAACAAGCAGAAAGAAGGGCAGGTCAAAGGCGTTACAAGACAAGGAACAAAAATAAATGAAGCTAAACAGCAATGAGGAAGAGGATGAACAAAGACCGCAAAGGAGAAGAAAACAACTGAAGCCTCTCACCAATAACATCGTTGATGTAGAAACTGAACCAGAAACTTAATAAATTGTTACAAACGTTGCAAAGGCATGTGAGAAAAGAAAATATTTAATGGAATTATGGTAGGATCTAGCAAATAAAAAAGTAACAAAAATAGGAGAAACAGAAGCGCGTTATTCACACTACAAACAAAATACGTTAAGACCACAGATATTAACTTCTGGAAACAAAATCTTACAAACACAAACTGGTGATTATAATATGAAAACCAAAGATATTTATTACAGAGATCAATATGAAACTTCTTTCAAACAAAAATTTGTAAACACAAAAAAAGTTAAAACCTATAAGAAAATAGAGAATGTCTTGGCGGCAAGCCTTCCAAAACAAGTTATATCAAATGGGTTTGGTGGCAAGCCTTCCAAAACCAAAACTCAAACTAGAAACAAGACTTTGGCGGCAAGCCTTCCAAAGCTTTAAAAAAAGCATTAAACTAGAATTTAAAAAGATTAAACCTACATGAAAACTTGTTAACAAGTTTGAAAAAAAATTAAAACTGAAACCAAAACCTACACAATAAAAAAATATTAGAGAAAGAACTTCTCCTCTCAAGAATGCCTCCAAGAAGGTGAACTCCATAGAATGGTAACCTGCATCAATATCAACTTGAAACAAGGATTAGAAACCTACTCTGATACCATGAAAGGAAATACAAGAGCAAGGAAAGAAAAATAAAATCCAAGTAAGTTTATTGATGAAGTAAATGTTACCAAGAGAAATGCAGAAACCTTGGAGCAATCACCGAAATGTGAAGGAGGAGGAACAAGAACTTTTGAAAGGGGAAAAGAAAAAAAAAACCCCTTGTGTTATTATGAATGGGGCAATGCCTAAAATGAGAGAGAGAAAGAGAGAGAGAAAGAAGCTCTTTACAATAACATCATTAAGAAGAAATGAGAGAGGAGACATCTCTTAAATAGAGATGAGGAGAGGAGTTACAAAGTAACTCCCAAATCTATGAATTCCACCATTCATAAAATGTGTGTGCCATGTGTCCACATCCTCTTATGGAGGAAATCTAAAATTCTTTAATAAAGGAAAATAAAAGAAATGACCTGTCCTCACACATGTACAAGAGGACAAATTACATGTAGGGATTCCAAACGAATATCCCAAATTAAATACAAATAAACCTGTACCAAGTAAAGATTAAATATTCTAACATCTATTTTAGCTTCTGAAAGTGATCTATAAGTGTCTATGGTATGTTATTGTGGTCTATTCCTTAGATAGTGTGTTTACACTAAAAATTTGTTATGTTTCACATTTTTCTGCATTTGAGAGTTATGACCTATGGATTGAAAGGAGAGTAAAGTAACATATGAAGTATCATATTTTAGAGTTCTAACAGCTAATTAGAAATGACAAAGTGTTCATTTTGTTATGTTGGATGATTAGTTTGATGGTCTAGATTGATGTGTCACTGGATTATAACATATGTAAATTGAAGGTAGCATGTGAATGTACATTGGGTCCAATAAATTTTAAGTTGAGTAACGCATAGCATGCTCGCTCTTCTCAAGTAATGTGTGGCCTTTTGGACTTGGCCTATTACATGAGTGGTTACGGTTTATTCTTATGGATGACTTGTGGATGCATTAATCTTATTCTCAACTGATATGTGAATGTAATTATGATTGTAATTCATATATATAGTTGGTCTAGGATTATTCCTAGTGTTGGTCTTTAATGATTACATCTAAATGGTATTAATGTGTGAATATGTGGATAATGTTGTATGAGTAGCATCTCAATCATTGTGTTTTATTTTATTAGAAGATAATATTATGCATTCTATGGGAGTGTTTTAAACATGTTTAAATTATTTAAGCAAGTTGTGTTTGAGGTTCGTTGTTGTAGACATTATTAAAGATAATTTATGTTTAATAAAGTTGAAATCAACATATACTGATTCACCCCCACTCTTAGCATATTGTGGCCCCTTCAATTTGATTTTAGTATACAATTATAAATTTCACAATTAATCATGAAATTGTTGAACAATATTATAATTTCACCTTGCAGGTTGTAGGGATAAAATAATTGCACACATGTCTTTTATTGTTAGCTAGGTATTTTACTCTATGGAGAAACTAATATTCACATCTATGCTACTCTCTATTGTTATCTATGAATTCTCCTCATTCTATCCAACTTTGCAATGTTTTTTTGTTGAAATTACCTTTTAACTATTATTTTTTTCTTCACAGACCAATCTTTAATGTTCTTAGGCTTTGATGATGTACTAACAAAAAATTTAATACATAGGTGTGTGTGTGTGTGTGTGCTTTCTCCTCCTATTGACATGTGTACCCATTTTAATTTTCTTGTTAGAGATTTTAATGGTTCATGTTGGTAAAATAGATGAAGAGCATGTACCATAATTCACCACACTTGGATCTTAAAAGCCCCTAACTGAAGAGACATCATCTAGACTAAGGGTAGTATAAATAGGCCACCTCCTATTAGATATAAGGATATACTAAAGGTGAAAGACTTACATACATGTACATAAATGATCAATAATAATATAAATGTATTAAATTTATATATATAATGTGTTATGACTTATAAACATTTTATTAACTAGTTAAAGTATAGTCGAGATAGATTAACTCTTTACAACCTTTCTATAACTATTTGGGGTATAAATGCAACATACAAAAATTACTTGGGGCTTACCAATTTGATCTATGTTGCCTCTTTTTCTTGCCAATATTTCCTAAAACCTTTCCATTCACTGATAGCTATTTTGAAACCTCGCCCAAAAGCTAAGAATATTATTTTTCAAATACCTTAAGTGATATTCTCACCACCAATGAGAGATTATATTTTAAACTTTGTATTTAGACAATAGGTTACAAATTGCTTGTCAACCACCAACCTAGTTGTGACAACCATGTCACACTCTTCTATGATTTTGAAACCTTCAACATATTTTGAAAACTAATTCCACTAATTTATACTTCAATTCTCCAATCAAAGTATTAGTAGGACATTTTTGCTGACAACTGAGCTCTTCAAATTATCAAGTGTTAGGAATTTTCCAAGGTTGATATACTATAACTCTAAAGATGCATATATCATAATGATGTGTATAGTACAATTTTTTTTCATAATATGGTGGAGTATGGGGGCTATGGTTGATACAATGAATATATATTTAAATTTTATAAATGTCTCATCAAAATTGGTGATAATAGAAAATGCATATCCAAGCATTTCAACCCCCTGAAATTATTTTATTTGAACTGCTTAAATTTTTTAAATATGCCTTGTAAAAATATCCTTGTAGGATAAATTAATTAAATTTCAATGCTAAACAAAACTAATCTAGGACAAAGACTTGTGACTAGAACACTAAATAGAAAAAATAAACTATAAAATTTATACTAATTAAATATGTGCTTAGCACAAAATCCAAATAGGGAATATAAAGTTTTTTATTATGATAAAAATAGGTTTTGAAGGGACCTAAAACCCTTTACAATTAGATTTGAGAGGATCTGGAACCCTCAACTAGAAAGTTGTCTGAACAAAAGGAATAAGAAAGCACCAAACAACAATGGGTAAAAAGGACACCCAAAACCAAAAACATGGGTTTTTAAAAAAAATAGGCCCCCACAACCTAAAACAAGGCTGCCAAAAGAACAACCAGCAGCCAACCTAAAACCATCCCCCAGTCAAGAACCATCAATATTTACATTTATAATTACTCTTATGGGATCAGAGAGTCATGTCAAAAGAAGGCTTGGAGAAATTAGCTTTCATGCCCTTAATAGAAATCCATCCCTCTTCCACTTGCACTGCTTTAACATACCAATCCAGTGCACCAAAATCCTAAGAATGAATGTCAGTAGCCACTATCTCAGCCTCACCAGAACCAGCGGAGGGGAAAGGCAAAACCCCAGCATCACTAGTCTACCTCAGCTCGACAGACATAGTCGCACCAAAACCAGCAGGCAGAAAAACCCCAGTATCAGTAGGTGACAAAATAGGCAAAGCCATATCAGAAGAGTCGGCAGATTTGGTATATTCAGGAGAGCCACCAAGAATGCTAGCCAAATCGTTATCACCAAAAGAACCCTCTTGAGTCCCATTCACTTGGGAAACATCAGGAGACACTTGCACAATTTCAGCAGCCCCACCAAGAGAGACAACCAAAGGGGATGCCCCAAGATCTCGTGGTTCCAAAGAAACCACCTCAGAAAAACTTCTAGGTTGATCGGATATCTTTGAAACTATATTATGCTGGTAGGGGTTACGCCCTACAATTGATCAAATAAATTTGACCAAATGGGTTTATGGGGAGACATAGTGTCGGTATGAACTAATCAACACACGTTACCCATGGCTTTCACTATGGATAGAGTTGTTTATAGTGGTTTGAAAGAGGATGGTTTTTCCTCGCTACCACTTGGGTCGTTCTCTCCTCACTAGTAGTCCTAATCACCACACGGGGAGACAGGTCCTCTAAAGATGAAACAAAAAGAGCCTATTGCCCAAAACACAAAAGACACTGGTTCAATTTTAGTGCACCAATTGAAGTGTTTGATAATCTATGAAAACAAGGTACACAATAAAGATCAAAAGAAAAATCCTTGTCAAGGTCCTGCAACAAAGATTTGTTAGTAGTTTGGATTGTTTCAAATGATCACCCCTTCCTGCAAGCACACAAGTTAGGTAAATTTTAGATCCAAAAGACTTTGTGAAATAGGGATCTTTGACAAAATGATTTTGCTTTCAAGACAAGCTACACCAATTTCGTTAGCTAGATCAGAAGATGTTAGCTCAATATAAACCAGATTTGAAATCTGAATAACAAAATAAACCTCAAAATTGAATTAAAAAACCGAAATGCAAAAGATAAAACACAAACGTGGTTAACACTAACACAAACACTACAAAAAAATGCAAACACGCCTAGATCTGACACAGACGCGTCTTCTAAACACATACGTGACTATTGAACACAGACGTGTCTTAATGCTTCACAAACACAATTTTGGAACAAAAACGTGACCCTGCAATCTGCAAAAAAAATAAAACTAGTGTCGAAGACACATATGTGAGTCCAAAGATCACAGACGTGACAGAAAATCAAAAACGCAATCTCAAAATGAGCAAACGCGAAAATATCAAAATGTTGTCGGAAATGTCAAATCTGCAACTTCAAAAACACAAAATCTGCAACATAGATGTTAAATGCAAAAGGGACAAGAGTCCCATCGGCCGTGCCAAAATGTATATGGTGAAAAGTGGAAACAACAATATTGAAAGACTAAATTAATTCAACCATAAAACCCTAGCCTAACAACAACAAAGATCCACCATAACATATGAAGATTACCTAAGACAATGCAAATCAAATGAAATCACAAAGATTATACCATCACATGTCCAATAGGGTTTGAATCTCCATTCTTCCTATCTCCATTGATCTTACTTGATATATTTGCTCTCAGATTTTATATATGCACAAGAACTCAACAAAGAACGGAAATGTGGTTGCAAGTAGGCTTGATCGCATATGAAAGTTTGAATGCTAGAATGCTTGATTAGAATGATTAGCTGATTAGGATGATTAGGAGTAGATAATGAGGGAAGCATCTCCTTATATAGAAGACACTATAAAAAATGAAGGGATAAGATTGAGAGGTGTAAAAGATAAATGGTCGGCTAAGATTAGAGGGTAGGTAAAAGAAATAAGAAAATAATGAGAGGGTAGGTAGTGTAGGAATTAAGAGATGAATGACATGTGTCATGGGTAGAAAAGGCTAATGACTTAATTAAATAAATAAAGATTTATTTAATTAATAGAAGAAGTGGGATCAATTAAATAAATAAGATATTTATTTAATTTAGGAAAAGGATAATTTAAATAAATAAATGCATTTCTTTAAATGAGAAATAAGGCTAGAAGAGGATAAATGAATTAATTAAATAAATAAAAATTTATTTAATTAATAGAAGAATTAGGCTTAAAATAATTAAATAAATAAAAATATTTATTTAATTAGATTGGACAATTTTAGGTGTCTACACTTTCAAGAAGGAGCTTTTCTTGAGTATCACATTTGAAGAATGAAAGTGCACGATGCCATCAAGATCAATCACCATTAAGTATTACTAAGTGTTTCTTTTGTGCCTAAAATTTAATTGAAGGAAACTCTTTGTTCTAATGGGAAAGATTGGTAAAAGAGAAATGAAATAAAATGAAATTCTAATGTGTAAAAATAATGGTTTTGAAGAATGGATAGAAAAAATTAGAAAGAAATATGGAGAATTAGAAGAGAAAAATAAGTCACAAAAGGAAATAAAAATAAAAAATGAGAAGAATTTTTTTTTCAATAAAGGACTTGAAGCTTATGCAAATAAAAATTAGTGCCTAAGGTATAAGCCTATGCTATATAATGTGTCTTGTGATACAAATTATTTATGTCATTCATAAGAAAATCATTTAAACATGTGATATAGTTAAATGTTCTTTTGATAAAAAGTATATGACTAGAGATAACAATATATCTGAATCTAGTTGTGAGAATAATGACAAAGGATGTTTTTCAATAAATGTTGGTTTCAAGATAATAGAAAAAATAGGATATAGAGGAAAAAATTGGCAAAGAATAGACAAACAATTATATATCCAGTTGAACCAAGAGTGAGGCCAAAGAATGAAGGCATTGGATATGTTAGAAGTAAAAGAAATAAAAATGATGTTATAGATATTACAAATCAACCTAATTAATGATGTTATAGATATTCATGATATCATTCTAGCATGCATTATCACTACATCTTTGCATCGTAGCTATATATCATCAAAATGGCATCCATTCTTCTTTGAGCTCTTGTGCAAGTGCAACAAAAATCTGAGAGCAACCATTATCAAATACAAGATCATGGAGGATAGGAGAACAATGAAGACGGTCCTACTTTGTGTGTGAGTGGTATAACCTTTCTTATTTCATTGTTATTTACATGCATGGCAGTTCCCTATTGATGTTGTGTTCAGTGATAACTTAAAGAAACCCCCTCTCCAAAAATGTATAAAAGCTTGGCGAATATTTTTTTTTTTTTTTAAATAATAATTTTTATTGACCAATCGTTCATTTTTAAAGAAAAATATTAATCTCATTGGCAAATTTTTTTATAACAAAATTTTTTGGTAGAAAATATTTGTGAATCTTTGAAAATAATAAGAGTATGCATTAATTTATATTGCAAATCCTTTCATTTAAAAAAAGTTTTTAATAGAAAAGTAGAGGCCTGAAAGTGGAAATCATTAATGAGTTTAAGGGGTAGACTCTATTTAGTTTCTACCATTAATATAAAATAATCTAATAGCCCTCTTTTTATTTTGTGAGATAAAATGTACCCAAAAATTGTAATACTCCCACAAGAATTACAACTTGTAGGTACAATTTACCTCATGGAATACAATGAAGGTCATTAGATTATATTTAAAATCAATGGTGACAACTAAAGATTGTTGATATAACCCTAAAGTAACTAATAATTATGATATATTATTGGTGAATTAATTTAGATTTTTACAATAAATTATTAAATGTTGACGAATCTAATCCAATCATGTATCGAATATTGTGGTGAATCTTTGAGTTAAAAAAATTAAAATTAAGAATTCGGCAATTTAAATAACACTAAAATAAAAATTTGTAAAAATGTGGTGATTTGAGTGACCTGAAAAGTTGAACTTATTAGCCAAATTTTGATTCCCAATTTTCAAAAACTAGCCAACTGGCGAATATTAGCTACTAAAAAAATCACTAGTTGTGTTGAATTAGTTTGTAGATCTAGGTTAGTGGTTGGATATTTAGGGTTTACAAATAGGGTTCAAATTCAACATAAACATTTCCACATGCCCTATGAGACTCTTGTCCCTTATTTCTAACATTGTTCCTTGAGTATTAGGCATTTTCAGATTTTACAAGGTGAATTATTGGTAATATTTTCTTGCAAGATCTAAAGGGGTTGTTTTAGGGAACTACTAATTCGTTCTTTGTAGTGGTAACTAGTAGAGTGTTTATGTTCTCTTAGATTAGCTCACATTTTATTTCAGTGCATTAAAAAGAAATCTTGTTTTCCATGTCTTGTGCACTTGCACACTTTGTGTTTAGAACCTTAAGATGTTGTGAAAGTACCATTTCCCCTCACCTTCGTGAACCTTGGGTGTAAGAGAAACCATGAAATTTAATTTAGGAAAAAATGAGAATTTAAATTTTAAAAAAAAAATATTTAAACTAGGATAGAAAAGGTTTAATAAATTAATTAAACAAATAATTATTCATTTAATTAATAGAAGAAAAAGGGAATAATTAAATAAATAATAAATACTTATTTAATTGGGCTAGGAAAATTTTAGTTTTCTACAACATCTTTTTGAGGGTTTTTTACTAGAGGCAAAGAAATGAATTTAAATTTTCCAGCAACTATGAGGCATGATGCCCCTCCTAGATTTAAATTTACATTAAAAAAGGTTCTTTGTTTTTGGTCAGTAAGATTTGGGATTTTCATCTTGGCTCAAGTCTAGGTGAGCCCAAAAATGGGGGACCTCATCCTTAGCATGAACACATAGCATGAATGTGAATAGTCTAAACTGATGAGCAAAGTAGTCTAGTAGGGGTACAAAGCCTATGAGCACACTAACCAAATGAAGATCTGAAGCATAATCTAGAGAAAAAGATGCCTAGCATAGAAACCAACAATATTAATGTGAAGGTTCAAACCTACAAGCTCATTTGATCAATGAGTGCACACAACTCATGGTCACAATGGCCCAATAGAGAATTGAATCTCGTTGGTAACAACAATAATTCCATGACTTAAACATCACACTATGGGATGAACCTCTTCTTTTAAAAGTTTCTCAATTTAAACTATAATTTTCATTAATATGTATACTTTAATTAGATATCTATTTTCATTCTCTATTAGATTGGGTGTTGTAAGATTTTTTAAGGTTGAGATGCATAAATATTTTTAACTCGAAACTTTTTTTAAGACAACATATTTGTCATAATCCATCCATGTTTTCTATGCTAAAGTTTTAATGTATCATATGACGATACAAACTTCTTTTTAATTAAATGTAAATGGAGATAATGACCTTAATTGATAAGATATATATACATATATATGCTATGTCATTAGTTTAATAAATAAATACTGTAAACATAGAAAACCCAATTCAAATAAATAAATAAATAGAAAACAAAGATAACTAATAGTAAACTAATAAAATAGAGATGCTCTCTAAATTAAAATCAAAATTAACTACTATCAGAGACAGATAAACTGCTGTTTGAACATGTAGATCTGCAAGTCCTTGAGAAGACATGACGAGGTTCTAACATGTTGATGTCCAGCTGCAACTTGCAGTTAAAGGGGAAAAGGGTGCCTAATAACCGTGTGAGAGATCGGCCTCACTTAGATACCAAAGCTTACTTAGCAACTTGTAAATGGAAAGTATTTGAATGCATAAAGAATAATGCATAAGGAAAAAAACTGTGTAGCTATAGCGTACTAAGAGAATTCTAGTAAAACTTTACCAAAGTCTAATATATTCATGATAGCTTTTGAATGTCCATTTTAATATTGCGTTGTGCTTGTACCACTTACCTTAAGTCAAGTCATGTTCATTTTTTTAAGAACCTTCACTTTTTAAACAGTTTCTGCCTTTTTTTTTAATATAAAACTGAGATTTATGGTTAAGAAGACACAAAAAGTCTGAATGGAAAAGAATAGTTTAAATAAAATAAGCCAACTACATATAGTCTTATTCAGGAAGACAAACAATTGATTTGATAAACAACCAATAGTTTAAAGACAAACATTTGATATATTAGGCAAAATATTTTAAAAGGTACAAAGGCACAAATACAAACAATGGTTTACAAAGCCAGGATATTTTACTTGAAAATAATTATTTCCTTAAAATTGACTAATTATAGAGAAAGGATTCCATGGCCTCCTAAGGTGCTAGAACGAAATAACATATCCTAATAACGTTCTCCCTTGCCTTTTTGTTCTTGGTGTGCTGATCAACTTTAGATTTCATACACCATTCCAACTTGAAGGAGTCGTGCAGGTGGTACGTGCAAGGTGGACAAAGCTGACCTACAATTCTTTTGAAGAAGATCATAGAGATTATCAATCATGAATCTCTCAAAAGCACCCGTCTTCTTACTGGTTTTTAGTGTAGTTTTGCCTACAACAAATACCGCCCCCACCTTTAGTGCTGATTCAAGCTGCTGCACTTCGTCATTTGCAGAGAAGTTATTTTCTGCCATTAAAGTTCTTCCCTCATTGTGGGTAACACCTGAACCGTTCATGCTATGTTCCTGGCCTTCTCTGGTAGAGGTCTTAATGTAATCTATTATGTTTTCAATAACCTGGTTCATAAATTCATCTCCTTCCAAGTTGGGATTATCCATATAACCATATTGAGCTAAGCATCTGTATACACCCTTTGGCCCAAGTTGACGAACCTGGTATCTCTCTTCTAACAAGACACTCTTGACTGGAACCATTCTTATTGTAAGAAAAATAAGAATTTCATGAAGAGAACCCGCAGTATTCACATAGTGCCTGAAAATTGGTGGCAAACCATAGAGAAGGTCACTGCACAAGATAGACACTCCTGGAACTCTATAACCCACATTGGCAACCATTTCATCCATTTCTCGTGGACTTAATTTTTTCTCCATTGCATATGTATACTTCTTATTCCGCCCATAGTTCCATGAAAACATTATGATCAGAAAGAGCCCCGAAATTAGAAAGGGAACCCAACCACCATCGGGTACCTTATTCAATACAGATGACAGATAAATGCCTTCTATCAGAAAAAAGACTGTAAAGAAGGGTAGTATAAGTGATATATGTAAGTTCCAAATTACTAGCATGACCACGGTCACCAAGCATGTTGTAATAAGCATCACAGTCATCACAGCCACACCTGAACCATAGAATATAAAGATTAATATGTAGACTATAATTTTTTTAGGATACGAACTTCTTAGAAAATTTTGCAATTGAAATATTAAACTAAGGAAGCATAAATTTTGAAGAAAATTTATGATTAAATGTTTTTGAGCTAGAATAATAGACATTGGAAATGGCTATTTAGTTTCTAAGATGCATCAATACACAATTTATGATATAAGAAAATAATTTATTAAACTGGATAACCATTTCCAAGACAGTAGAAAGGATACTGAGGTGGCTAATCTCTAAGTAAAAACCCTAAAAATGATGTAACGCTACAACCAGATGCATAGATATATATGCAAAGTGAGGACCCTCATTATGAATCTTAGATTCTCTTACCATAGGCATTTCCAATTGATGCACCACTTCGGAAACCTAAGAGTACTGCAAGGCAGAGAAACATTATTATGTAGTTTATCTCTGGAGAGTAGATCCGGCCCTCCTTGTTTTTTGATGTTTGAATAATCTTCACCCGGGGGAAGCAACCTAGAGCCATAGATTGCTTTATAATTGAGAAGGTTGCCGTAATCAATGCTTGACTGGCAACTATGGCCGCTAAAGTGGCAACAACAAACATTGGCCAATACACACTTTTTGGTATTGACTTGTAGAATGTACGCTTTACATCCTCTGTATTTTTTATCAAATAAGCTGCTTGCCCAGAGTATGTCAGCATCAGGGCAGGGTACACTAGAAAAGAGAAAGCAATCTGCAATGTAAAAACACAATTTTGTCATCAAAATGCAATGCAAATAAAAAAGTGAAACTCTAATAGTTTAGACTTCTGAAATCAGCTGAACCTGGATAGAAGACTTATTGAAGTGGCCCAAGTCAGCAAACATAGCCTCAGAACCTGGTTTAAATATAGACACAAGAGGCTTCTTTTAGGCTCTCTTTGTAATCCTTGCTTTGTGCAAAAACTTGCTAACTAGTTATGAAGTGAACAAGAGAATTCTAAACTTGCTTGAGCCAAAAATGTTTTCTTTAGCATGTATCAGTATATGAAAATCTTTTACAAACCCGTTATAGCGAAGACTGTGCCTCCAAGCAACACCCACCCATGTTTTCCATTCTTTTGAAAGAAACGGCCTATGTAGTAAGGATTGACTGCCTTGAATACTCCCGGGTAGTATTTGATAATATTATATACGCCAATAATGGCATTGGTAACGAACCAGACAATTGCTATGGGGGAGAATAGAAAACTCACTTTACCAGTACCAAATCTTTGAAGAAGAAAGAGTAGTAAGAGAATTGCAGCTGAAACACCCACAACAGCACCTGCATGAAGTATAACTTTTCAGTTTTGTATATCTTAATTCACGCTATACAAGATCTGAATTATTGGGCTTAGTATATTATGCCAAGACCCCTGGTGCTGTATGATATGGAAGTAACTGAATTTTGTATGTTTGTCTTACCATTTGTCAGTGTAGAGTTCTCTGATTGAATTCCTTGGACAGCAGACAACACTGCTCAATATTTAAGAGAATAAGTAAAATTAGCTAACAATTACAAAAGCTATAAAAGGAGACATGAGCTTAGAGTTCTACCAATCACCAAAGTTAGCCCTAGGAATCTATTAAAAACATGTTTCATAGACAATCAAAATACAAGGAATTCATTTCAGACCTGAAATTGCAGGAGTGAGCGCTCCATCGCCAATCACCATGCAGGTGCCAACCATCACAAAAATAAGCAGAATTCTCTGTGCCACTGCACTCTTCTCAAGTAGTTCCTTTGTATTTCTGTTAATATTACTCAGATTATTTCGTTTTCCAAAATGGGTCAAATTAGAATCTGAAGGAAACTGTTGGAATTGCTTGCCAGCATTTTGCCCCATATTGACATGCTGACATAGCAATGAATATAGAGCGAATGTTCCTCCTGATCAAAAGGAAATAAATTATCAGAAAAAGTTGAAGTATACTTTAGCTGGATATTAACATATACAAGAGATCAATCTGTTTAAAATTTACAACAGTTGGGGTAAGAAGGAATCGTTAAGAATGAGTCCAACATTATATTGCTTACCTTCTCCATGGTCATCTGCTCTGATAACAATCAAGATATACTTGACGAGGCTGATGAGTGTTACTGACCAGTATATGATGCTCAGATATCCCAAAAAATCCACTTCCCCTGGATTTTCAATATCAATAGCAGCGAAGGTGTAGAGGGGCGAAGTCCCAACGTCTCCATAAATAACTCCAAGCGTTTCATAAGCTAGCCACAAGGTCCCCCACTTTCCAACATCCTACTTTCCCCAAAACAAAATAAAAACATCATCTATATATAAAGAGAACCTTGTTATCAGTTTGCAATAGTCTTCTCCTAATATGAGGAATGGAAAAGAAAAAGGAAGGACTGTACCACCATCATGTGAGCTCACCTTTTTCATGGGACGCCGAATCAAATACGACTCTGAAATTGTTCTCTCCGGCACAAGTTCTCTCTTTGGCCGTTCACCACTAATGTCTACTATCACTTCTGACATCTCTACTTTACGATCATTATCAACTTCATCAGCGTACTGGGACTCTGGACCGTCCATCTTGATCTTTGAAATTAGAATTCAAACCCAGATTGTAAACTTACTGTTATGAAAGAATAACTGAGCCTGAATCAACACCAACATTAGATAAAGGCAAGCAATTCCCACAGTCACAAGCAACAATACAGACTAGTATACTGGTTTTCAAAAAAGTAATAGAAGATCAAAAGTGACAGGTTTCGAATTTCAATGTTGGTTTAAGAATAGAGATTTGGTTTGAATAAAATAGTCCAATTTATAAAATGCTAACTAATATCAATTTATAGGAAACTACTTGATTCATACAGTCTAAAAGAATTCCAAGGTTGGTTGATGATACAAGCAATGAGGAATATAGATTAGGAATAAGGTTTTTAAAATCAGTGGCATGAAAAGGTTTAAGACTAGGCACGGTAGCAAAGTCGTCTGTTTGCATGATTTTCTTATAACACGCAAGGGACCACAAACCTTTTTTCTTCGGCCGGTGAAATTATTTTTCTTTAAATAACAATTATCAATAAAATAGCGATCTAAAACAGAAACAGGCCGCTGTCGGCGTGGTATAGATATCACATATCTAGGGCAGGACATGCTTTGCATATTAACTTTTTGTTAATGTTTGTTTAGACAATTGGGATCTTACATTTTATATATGGATTAAAATATTAAAAGAAAGAAAATTAGGGAGCCCCTACGATATTAAAATAGTTTTATTGAAAATAAAAATGATTCTTTTGATTGCTTTATCGACTTCAATTTGAAGTCATACATGTGAAGGATGAGCTTAATTCCAAAGGAATGGTTAATGTTGTAAAATGATTACACGAATTTCATTATATTATTTTAATTTAAAGTCATACATGTAAAAGATGAGTTTAACTTTTTAATTTAAACGAATGATTAATGATGTAATATCTTATAATATTATTATAGATATAAAAAGTGTCTACTTTATACTATTTTTTTATTTAGTATTTGTTGTCTAAAATTCCCTCCCCTACCAAATCTTAGTCTTTTTTTTCGTTCTTAGGTTTGGGTATGATAATTCATGTCTTGGTGTGTACGTAACTTCATTTATCTCATAAGAAAATTTCAACACATAGTCATTTTTAGAAATGCATCAAGGTATTGTCTTAGTTAAAAACTTTTGTTAGAGTCCAACAAGCCTTTCTATACTTGTCCAAACCCTTGCATTTTATTTCTTTAAGTGCTCCTAGCATTAACAACTTTTATCTTAGGTTTTAAAAGTCACATCAAACTCTGACATGTCACTCAGTACTTAGCCTTCGAGCTTGAGGTTTTCAAAGTTTAAGTTCTAAATGTCATGTTGATGCCCAAACTCAAACTTGTCCCTATGTTGATCCTTGTGTTATCTTGTGTCAAAGCTGCCAAGTCCAAGTTTTCAAATAGGCATCGGACTTCGACATGGTTTCTTAACCATGTCGAAGCCTGACCATTTAAGTTGTACTCAAAACAAAGAACTAAGAAGGCTAAAGTTACATAATGGAGCTAAAGAAAAGGCGAGATATGGAGGAGTTAGAAAAACCCGTTGAAGCCCGATGTCAACTCCCAAATTAAAGAAGCAAAGATAAAGTGAAATGAGAAAGGCTTTCACTTAGTGCAACCAATATAGAGTTCGAAGCCTGACCATTTAAGTTGTACTCAAAACAAAGAACTATGAAGGCTAAAGTTACATAATGGAGCTAAAGAAAAGGCAAGATATGGAGGAGTTAGAAAAACCCGTTGAAGCCCGACGTCAACTCCCAAATTAAAGAAGCAAAGATAAAGTGAAATGAGAAAGGCTTTCACTTAGTGCAACCAATATAGAGTTTTAAAACTTGTGGCAAACCCTAACAAGTTATCCTAACTAATTTGAAGCTAAAGTGCTTGCTAACCTTCAAGAGTACTGGGCATTAATTACCGATAGCCAAAGTAGTTGGGCACTGAATTAATCTCTGAATTGAACTATTTATCCCCTCTCCTACACTCTCAAAACTTAATTTGAAAGATCAATTAGGCATAAAAAATAAAAACAAGCGGAGATACGAGTCTAGTTTGTAAGGCAAACATTGTCGCCATCATTGTAGAAGAGGTGGCTCGTTCTAAAGCTATCTCAAAGTTTATTTCTCATAAAGATGGGGTTTTTTAAGTTAGTATTTGAAAAGCAATTCTGACAAGGGGAGGTTCTATTGAAATTTTTCTAGAATATTTAAATATAAAGTATAAGTATTTTGGGTATGAACACCTAAAGCTCATTGCTTGAAATTGAGGATACAAAATTAAGGTATATAGACCTAAAAGAATTCTAGAAAAGAGTAGTAAACCTTGAGAAACACCCCATCACATATAAATTGGTGGAGTGGGCTACTTGAAGCAACAACTTTCTCGGCTTCCATACAATGCATGGATTTGGTTCTAAAATGTATCTATACATGACCCCAATACCAAGGAAATCAAGACCCATGATGACAAAGTCCTCATAACCCTTGATCGTGCTACTATTCAAAATTATTTGCATCTCTTAGTTAAAGAAGAATACATGCATTGGGATTTTTGCATTTCTTAATATGAATTCAAGATGAAGAAGGGTTTCTACTAGTTTGCAAGACCAATAAGAGGACAATCCTAGCTACCAAAAACTATTCATAATTCATATTTGAAAGGTAAAATTTCTGACATAATCATCCTACTACATAGACTTTGGGGAAATGAGGATGCTTTCAACCTAGATGAGTGGATGTTTCTCTTTGTACAAGTCATATGTGTTAGACATTCATACTTAGATTGGGTAAGTTTGATCAATGATCAACTCCATTCCATGATCACTAGTTTTCATCTCAATAGGTCATTTTATATGTCATCCTACTTAATCATGGTTTAACTTGCACCAGGATTAGGGATGGTTTGAACCATATGAAAGATTTTGGCAATGACATACAAATTTATGACTTCTATTTGGACTTTAGTTACAGAAGAGCCATGATAATTATAGGAGAGTGAATGATACATTCAATATGCAGTTGGTCAGAGAATTACAAGGCCACTTGGAAAGAAGAATGTCATAGGAAGGCTCTCAACTAGTTACTAAATATGGGATCTATTTCTTGTAGTTTCTAGCATTTACTTACATTAGGGTAGGGGGTTATGATGGCTTTCCCCAAAAATTGCCTAGGTATGTGGAGGACAAGTTTGTCCTGATTAAATTATGTAGACAAATTTGTGAAGTTAGCAAAAGGTGTTCTAAAAGGAAGAAAATTGCTATCCAATTTATTATTATTCTAGGGATGTATACTTGTAAGACATGGTCAGCAGAGATTACTTTAGTGGCGAATATTTGCCAACGGCGAATTTTTCACGTCGGCCATGTCAGAAATGGTGAATATTTTATACCGACTAGGGGTGGCCATGTCGCTAGAACATTATCAATTTCCATCAAAGTCACGGCCCGATCGCCATATGTTTTATGCAATTAAATGTTTCTATGCGATGATTTCGCCAATACAATATATGGTGGACACACGATAAATTTAATTGTTTCGCCTACACTCTCTGATGTTGCCTTAATAGATGACCTTAATTCGCCTATAGGCATGTGAAGATTTGTTAGCCAGGGGGACCCTATTCCCCCAACATCTTGCCGACGCGTGTCTCCATTCACCCCAACTTTCGCCAACTATATTGTATTCGCCTATTATTTGGACGACCTATAATCACCTCAAAAATTACATAAGTCATATTTGGACGACCTATAATCGCCTTGAAAATTACATAAGTCGTGTTATAGTTACGTGGGATTCGCCAAATATTTGTATACCATATAAAATTCCTGTGGAATTCGCCATATAAGGATTGGTATAAATACATGCAAAGATCAAATCTATCTCAACACAATCTGGTGGGTTCTAGGCTCTGAATTCTGATCAATAGCGAAGTTTCAGACCAAGGAAAATCATTGTTGTTGACTACATTGGCGACTGCTAGTGACCTAAAGCCTAAAGGTGAGCGGTCATATTTTTGAAGTGGTATAATATACATTTTAGTCTATTACTGCTTCTTCAACAAATTGATATTTTTTTGGCAGCCTTTATTTCGTTGGAGATGTCGAACAAGAAGAGGGGTAGGAAACCTAAATGTGGGGAAGGCCAGGAGAGGCCAACAAAAAGCAGAACGCTGTCTTCATACTTTGGAATTGGAAAAGATTGTGGTGAAAATCAGGAAGGTACATCATCACAAGTACAAGTACAAAATTAGCCACCTACACCACATGTTGAAGACGACGGTGAACCTGATATCTCAGATCAAGATGATCTTGAAGAAGATTATCTGGTAGATACCCAAGTTAGCCAGAATGATATAATCAACTTGGGTGATAATGCCATTGATGATCATGCACAGAAGGGGAAAAGAAAAGCCATATCAAAAAAGGGTGAACCACAATCAAAAAAGAATCGGGAGTGGGATATGTCAGTGAGGAATTTTCAAATTAATTGGGCATCAAAGTATCCATTCATTGAACCAGTGGAGAATCCAATTAAAGGTGATCCTCCAATAGAATGCAGGTGTAAGATTTGCACTTGGAAACATAACAAGGAAATTAGGTTGCAACTAAAATTTGACACCATAGAAAATCATATGGGTAAAGTTTATGAAAAACAAATGATAGATGGGGTTGAAAAATTAGTGATAAGATGGAAAACAAAGGAGGAATGTAAGCATGTGAGGAATGCCAAAGAGTATTATTTTCATGAGAAATTATAGACGAAGCCTGCTGAAGTTAAAGGTTCTATTGAAGTTTTTTTTGGAAAAGCAATGCAAATAGAACAACTGGGAAAAGTTGTTCAGTTAAGCGTTGTTTTTTGTATTTTGAGCAGAGGGCGTGCTATGATAGATTTCCCATCAATTAGTGGTTTATTATAGTTTTTGAGAGTTCCTAACTATCCTAATAGACACTTGTCATTAAATAGTGGATGGGAATGGGCAAGTTGTCTTGCTGAGGTTGAAAAAGAAGATGTACAGGAAAAAATAAGAGAGTCAAACTTCATTGCATCTTCTTTAGATGAAGTTACGGTAGTAGACAATACTTCATGGGTATGCATGCATGTTTATACTGTAGAGAATCATACCCGCCAACCTCATCTACTATCTGTTGCTAAAATGAAGGAGAGTGCAACAACAAAAAATTTATTTCAACTAGTAAAGAGAAGTTTAATTGAATATGGAGGTATGGATGACATAACGGTAGCCAAAAAATTGGTTTGTGTTGGAGCAGATGGAGCTTCAGTAATGCAAGGTCACAGGAACGGTCTTTGTACAAAGATTGAAACTTCATTTGCACCATACATTACTACAATTCACTGCATGGATCATAGAATGAATCTAGCTTTTGGAATTGTGAGCAAGTTTGTTTCGGTTAAAAAAATTGAAATTTTAATCAGAGAGCTCTACTCACACTTTTGTCGAAGTCCCAAGCGATTTATGGAATTTCAACACTTTGCTGATGGATTAACTGATGGGAACAAGCTTCTCAAGGATAATGATACCAGATGGATCTCTTTGGATGGTCCAGCGCATCGAGTGTTTTCAGAATATCCATCCTTGATTGGACTATTTCACACAACTTGCGACGAATCAGATCAACCGAAATTTTGTGAACTTCTTGGCAGGTTAAGTAATTTAGAAACACGCTTAACTTTAGCAGCTCTTTTGCCCATGCTAGAGGAAATGAGGAATATTATGAAGGCTGCCCAAAAAAGAGCTCTGTATATTGCAGAGTATGCTACGCTGTGTAAGATGACATGCATGACCCTCGATAATCTCTATTGAAATCAACCAACACTATCTGATGAAAATTTTTTTAAGTGGTGGACACTCACATATTTGAACAATCCTGATAACTTTTTACAAATCGGTGCAAACAGGGAGGTATGTGCCAATGTACAAGGAATTGAGATACCAATGCACTTCTATGCCACGGTCGACCCCGAGGAACCAGGAAAGCGCCCCAGGAAGCAAAAAGCAAGAGTTACAAGGGAAGATTTCGACAAGATTGTTGAGATTGTAACTACTTCTGTGAAGAAAATTGCATATGATCTTTCCTCACAAATTAGAAGAAGATTCCCTCCTGACAACCTACTTGAAGCCATGTCTATTGTGTTTCCTCATTATTGGAGCTTCAATAATGCAGCTGATTTTTGAAGTAAGCTACTGACTTTGATAAAACAATTTTGCATATCCAGAGAATTGAATGGAGTAACTATAAATGGAATATTAGACGAAAATCATCTTTGAGAGCAATCATCTCATTTTGCATACACTATGAAAGAACAATATGCTAAAATGGAGAACCCCTATGAAGAGGGATCAATAACAAGGCTTTGGAAATCTATAGCTAAGAACTCAACATTGCATGATTCAATGCCAGAATATGTGAAGCTTGTTGATTTATGTCTTACCATGATATTGGGTTCTGTGGAAGATGAGAGAGTTTTCAGTGCTTTGGGGTTCCTAAAATCAAAGCTAAGAAACAAACTAGACAAAAATTTAGAAAATTGCTTGAGGCTCTATACATCTAGGTATGATGTCCACACTTTTCCTTACGATAGGGCACTGCAAATCTAGAGGTCCAAATGTGAAAGAAGAGGTTTGGGCAACACTTCAAACCAAAGTGTCAGTGGGACTATTGACTCACGTACTGGACCTACTGGTAGCATTGAGATGCAGTTTAGCGAAGGTATGCAGACTCAGAGTGAAGAAACCACAGATAAGAATCAAGAAAGAACTAGATTTGATGAGGATGAATGGCAACTGTAAGAGATTGGTATTTATTAATCTTATTACTGTATCTCAGCATTCATATTACAAAAGCATATTACTTTTTGCGATTAGAATTTAATATTGATTTGTAATTGTATTTTTCAACTTTCTATTTCCGTATTTAAAATAGCATAATAAAAAAAAACCATAATGTGTTTATTGATGCAGAGATGTTTATTGTTTATTTATACATGTTTGAGTCTCGAATTTGTGTGATACATTTCAGAACCATATGATACAATTCATTTAATAGTAATACACATGTCGAGAACTTATATTTTCATTAATTCTTTCAAAATATAGCCATATGATACAATTCATTCAATAGTAATACACCAATCTGTGTGATTCTCCATGCCAATTGCAAAAAGTGAATACAAAGTTTCAGAACCCTTTGCAAATGACCCTGAATTCCCTTTTATAGAAACAAGAGAGCAACAACAACTTCTATGTGATTCTGCAATGTCCATGCAAAAGTGAATACAAAGTTTCAGAACCCTTTGCAAATGACCCTGAATTCCCTTTTATAGAAACAAGAGAGCAACAATAGCTTCAGGTCGAATTGCAAGTTTGCAACATGTGAAGACTGAACATCAAAATCACAAACTCAACACAGATTTATATGGCCATCATAGGCCGTAATAGCAATTTAACATTTGCTACATGTTTGATGTCTCCTGTTCAAAAAACAGAGTTCAAAATTAAATATTAATTCACGCCATGACAAATTAAACATAGATAATAGCAGTGCCTAAAACCTACTAATCAGAAATAGAGAAATGCATAAATGTTAAAGCAAGGGAGAATTTGAGAGTACAAATTTACTGGCTGAAGTTTTGCACTATGCATCATAGATTCATAGGCTGAATTAGCAAAATAGCAATAGTTAGTGCTATTTTTTTCCTATTCATAAAATAGATTCATAGGCTGGATTAGCAAAATAGCAATAGCGAGTGCATCATAGATTCATAGGCTGGATTAGCAAAATAGCAAACAGAAAAAACATAAAACCTTGAAATTAAGAATAAAAGAAGAAAATTGTGCAATACATTATATGATTCTTAAGAATTTTGTGCCAGTTTTTGTAGGGTACTCCACTCTTCGTATGATGGAAGATCAATATTCTATAAACTATGGAAAGTCAACTCCAACTTCGTCAACATTCCATATTCAGAATATTTACTTGACATCACTGTTTCATCCAATACCGAATTTAGAGTTGTAAATGGTTGGATGAATTCCAGAAAGCATTTGGGAGTTGTGTCCTTTGGAAGCAAGTCTAAATCAGACTTCATTTTTATCTCCATGCTTTTTTTGTAAGCTTCTTCTCCAATGAATTTATTTGATGTGTCAACAGGCTTAGGCAAACCAAGTTTAATCAAATTATTTTTCTTTTCTTGCTACTTCAATATCTTTTTTCCACAACTTTCCATAACTTTTGTTGTTTCCCTTAGCTTCTAGCATTTTTGAATGATAGATGATGTCTTAACTGTGGCATTAATGCGGCTCTTAATTCCCTTGGATGCCAAGTAGCTGTCACTAGAACTGTAGACTACTTTCAGAATCTTTATCCTCTTTTGAATAAACATGTGTGCTCTTCTCATAGTGCCCTTTGATTTTTATAAAAACTAGTCTCATACTTTCAGTCATTTGAAACCATTCACACAACTTCTCACTCCTCTGCATTATTTGTCGCCAAATGTTTTCTTGTATATACTTCATTGTATTTTTCATATTATCTTTCAATCTATCCTCCAAAGTTTTTATTTTATCATTTGCATTGTGTAGGTCTTCTTTCATTTGTGCACATTTTTTTCTTTCTTCCTCTACTTCCTCTTGCAAATGTTTTTCTTTTTCCTTCCCATGATCCAATAGGTCCTATAATTTTTTTATTTCGGTGGCAGCAGACTCATAACTTTTGTATAATTTTTGAAAACTGGCTTTTTCCTCAACAATGTTTTTACTACTTTTAGCCAGTTTTTCTGTCAAGTCCTTCAATTCTGCATCCTTCTTCTCCTACTCTGCAATTTCTACTGCAGAGGTCAAATTTTTTATCCTTTTCTATAAATCATTGCACTTACTATCTGCTTCTTTCCTCCTTGATTTTTTCATTTTCCAGGTCTACCTATAACTTTTCTATTTGTTTCTCTAGTTTATTTTTTCTCTCTCCACCTTTAGTAGTGAAGTGTAGACCACTTCGTTAGTCCTTTTTGACACACTAATTTTGTCCACATTATGTACTTTGGAAAAATCCATTTGGAGGGTGCTAACTTGAAATTGAGAGGGATCTATCTGACTATGTGGTGGATTTTTATCTTTAGATGGGCCCGGGGGCATAACAACCATGAACTCCATCATATCTTTCTATGGGTCATATGTTGGAAATACCCTGTTCCTTGCAAGTTGTTCATTTACAACTTCAGACACGGAAACCCTATGAAATGCTTTCTTTTTTTCTTTTTTTTCTTTTGTTGTGTGTTCATATTTTTCATAGTAATCACGAAATTGAAAATTTGGGCTTGCTGAAGCAATTGAATGTTTGAAAGGTGACATAGGAATACCATAAGCTCCAGTTCCACTTATTCCTATGGTTTTAACTAATGGTTGACCAGGATTACCAACAACAATTCTTGATGTTGTCCCACTCCCACTGACACTTTCATGTGTAGTTTTCATAGTCTTTTGAGGTGTGTGATCTGAAGCTGTAAATGATTGATTTGTAGTGTTAGTGGCACTTGATATAGGATTCTCAATAGTATGAGATTGAGTATCTACCTCTAGTGGCCTCTTGCGAGAGATATTTTTTTGTTGCCCTTGTCCAACACCAAGACAACTAGTATCAGTAGTAGTACCCATGCCAACCCTACCAATCACAGTGGCACTTGACTGAACAATAATAGGAATACTATCCCCAGATTCCCCACCAGTGGCAGTGGCACTTGATTCACCACCAATGGGAATACCATGATGTGGTGGTGGTTGTGGATTTGAACTTGAAACAAATGTAGGTGGACCCTGAGGGTAATGAGTAGTACCTATCTATGATGAATCTGAAGAATCAAGTCCAATGAATGGTTTAAAATGACCTTTTGATTTTGACTATGATGGAAGTTGTACCTGAAGTGGATACCAAATGTCCTCTCCTCTGGCACCTAGACCACCACCTTCAAAACCCATTTTCCACAAGGTTTGCCTCTTTGCTATATTTTTCTTTCATGGACTCACTGACTCCACGTAATATTTTTGGGATTGTAGTAGTTGTTGGAGGGGGCTCAACCGCAACCTCATGCTCATAATCATCTTCAGTCCTGTCATGCTCCATATCCCACAATTTGCTAAACTCTGCATCCTCATCGATGCTCTCAAATTCTGCACTTGTCTTTGGTTCACCGAGATTCCTCCTCATAGTCCAAAAATCAGTTATTTTGGTTTGGGTGAAATAATTCTCTTTACATTCATGCAGAATTGATTTCAGAATAGATTTGTTAGATGGATTAGCAGATTTTAGGTAGAAATTGTAGGACCTCCTATTTTGGATTCCCTGGCCCTCCTCTATTGTCCTCTCTGTGTGCATTTGCAATGCCATAATTTGTGATGAAATTTCTTCTATTAAAATGTTATTGTCAGCTACAATTTTCTCCATATCTTTTTTAACCTCATCCTAGGTGTCCATGTTTCTAAGCTTTTCTAGCAATGGTTTACTTTCATGTTGACATAATACTGAAGAGTTCCCATTTTTCTTAAGCCTTTCTTGAACTACACCAATTGGATCATACTACCAGAGACCCTCATCACCAAAGTTAAAAACTGTCAAAAAATCATGTGCCACATTGAATGCTTTTCTCTCAAATGTGAACCCTCCACATGAGAAAGGCAAGGAAGGAAATATGCTCTTCTTTTGCTGACCATGGAAGTGCCTATCTGTGCTCTCCAATTGTCGTACATACTCTAATGCAAGTACCCTCTCTATCACATGTATTGGAAGTCTGTATGGTTTTACTGTCGATCCGTAAAACCTTAACACAGTGAATTCTTCCATGAAGAACCAGTCAGCCAATTCTATTTGACTTCCGAGTTGAATGCAATCTCTACAAGACACAAGCAACCTAGGCATTGGAGTGCTTGTAATTTCATTATACATTGGTGCCAAAAAGAAGTCTACAAAATGGCTGTAGTTCTTTCTGTTATCATGCATCCTTATCTTTGGCATCCAATCATATATTGGACACTCTGTTCTCTTCCCAGTCTTCTCATCAATCTTATAGCTCACAATTTGAAACTTGTTGGTCTCGAATATTGCACGATACTTGGATAGAAGGAGATAGCATAAGTAGGATGAGAACCTAAATGTCTTACAGGAACCTTTTTTGATCATTAGTAATTGTTTTTGCATGGATTTTATAATATGCTCAATAAAATTATATCTTACTGGCTGACCTACATAATGGATATTATAAATCATTTGAAGAAGGCTTGCACCCACTTCCCTATCATTTTCCAATCCCAGGCAAAATGACAGCAAGGAAATAGTATCCCCAACCCATGGAACAAAAATGTTAGAATCATAAGGAGGCATATGATTCTGATCCAACACAATACCAGTACCACTCTTTATTAGAGCTTTGATAAATGAATCTCTGTGACTTGGATCGAGACTCTCATAATTCCCTGCCATCTTTTCAAGGTCAATTTGGACGTTTGAGTTTTGGGCTTCAAATCCTAGGTTCAACAAACGAACAAATTCTCCCTCGTTTATGGATAGAATTTCCTCTTTTGTATTTTTATTGACAATTGCTTTTTTATCTTCATCATAATTTTTGGCACAGACCATGACAAAATCAAGGCAAGGGAATACTTCAGGTAACACCATGCTTCCCAATCCAACATCCCACAATGTGATTTTATTTGTATTTTGTTGTAGCATTGGGTTGAAAACAGTAAATTTTGCCCCGGATGCATCTGTCGCCTTACTAGACAATGTATATCTAATATCTATGATACGCTTTTCACCATGGATAGCAGGGTCATAAATAGCATGGTATTCATCAGTGAAACCTGGTGTTTTAACCAGTTTAGTTAGGTACATTTTGTTTTTCACTTGGCTTCTTGTTGAACTATTGCTTCCTGTTTTCCCTATCACTATTATTGTTAATAATTCAAAATAATGCTAGATAAAAACCTGAAAATGCTAACCCTCATATTGGACCACGAGATTACCAAAAGCAAAAAAGGCGGGATGTAGGTGTTCTAGATTTTACCCGAAAATTGGAATTTCTATTTCACTAGATTGGTGCAGACAGTCTCTGTTGCAACTTGCATTCCTCAATCTAGTAGCTGTGTCTGAATCTCCCTTATAGGTTTGTTCAAGAAATGAAAGACGATTATGATTTACGAGTCTCTTATTTTGAAAACTCTAAAAAGTAGAAAAGTAAAACCTAAAGGGCAAAATATCTAGAATCATGTTCTAATTTTATTAATTACTATTAATAACTATTCGATGCTGAAGGACAAAAAATTCATTACTTCAGTATAAATTCCGAGGACATTAAGAATCATGTTGTAATTTTATTAATTATTATTAATAACTATTTGATGCCGAAGGACAAAACATTCACTACTTCAGTATAAATTCTGAGGACATTAAATGTAATACATTCAATTCTGGATGAAGTTCTCCCAAATGTGTTCACTTCCACATTCGGGCCGAAATCCACCCTAAGTCATTGATCTTTTCTCATCCAACAGACGAGGGACCAAAGTACCTGTTGTGACTTTATGGGTCTATTTTTTAAGTCTATTTAATAATTTTAAACTTCCGCCCGAAAAAGTGCTTTATAGACTTAATTATATTTAATTAAATTTAAAATGTTTCAATTCTAGGTGAAGTTCTCCCAAATGTGTTCAGTTCCCACATTCGGGTCGAAATCCACCCTAAGTTGTTGATCTTTGCTCATCCAACGGACGAGGGACCAAGGTACCTGTTGTGACTTTATGGGTCTGTTTTTTAAGTCTGTTTAATAATTTTAAACTTCTGCACGAAAAAGTGCTTTATATACTTAATTATATTTAATTAAATTTAAAACGTTTCAATTTCGGGCGAATTTCTCCCAAATGTGTTCACTTCCCACATTCGGGCTGAATTCCACCCTAAGCCATTGATCTTTGCTCATCCAACGGATGATGGTACCTGTTGTCAATTGTCGTGGGTCCCATGACTTCTGCTAGTTTTCGGGCACGTCCCCATACTCGTGTCACTTTTCCGAGCAAAGTTCTCAGAAATCTGTTCACTTCCCACATTCGCCCCAAAATCCACCGTAAGTCATTGATCTTTGTTCATCCAACGGTCGATGGTACCTGTTTTAAGATGTAGTGGGTCCCACGACTTCTGCCATTTTTCTGGCACATCACCATACTCGTGTCACTTTTCAGGTTTGATTTTTAGTCTATTTGATCATTTTAAACCTTCGCCCAAAAAAAAGCTTTATAGACTAAATTATATTTAATTAAATTTAAAATGTCCAATTCCGGGCGAAGTTCTCAGAAAGGTGTTCACTTCCCACATTCGGGCCGAAATCCACCCTAGTCGTTGATCTTTGTTCATCCAACAGTCGATGGTACCTATTTTCAGATGAAGTGGGTCCCATGACTTCTGCCATTTTTTTGGCATGTCACCATACTCGTGTCACTTTTCGGGTCTGTTTTTAAAGTCTATTTAATTAAATTTAAAATGTTCAATTCCGGGCGAAGTTCTCACAAATGTGTTCACTACCCACATTTGGACCGAAATCCACCCTAAGTCATTGATCTTTGCTCATCCGACGGACGATGATACCTGTTGAGAACTTGAGTGTTGTCAGATGTCGTTGGTCCCATAATAAGAGATAGTTAAATTTAAAAAATGTGCAATAGTTTGAGATAACTATTAAATATAATATTAATATTATTTGTAATTAAAGATGTGCAATAGTTTGAGATAACTATTAAATATAATGTTAATATTATTTATAAAAATTTGAAATTCAAAAATAGTATAAAACATGAAACTTAGTTTCTAGAATAAAACAAATAACTAAATAAAAATATAAATTTTGATATACAATTTGAAAGGTAAAAGTTTAATATAAAAAGAAAACATTCAATATTAAATCTAAAATATTAATTTAAAGTTTAACAAAATTCTTTGAAAATATGTTTACGATATATAATTTTAAAAAATAGTTTAAAAATATATATAAAAGTTCAACATAAATTTAGTGTATTAATTTTTAAAAATGTGCAATTGCAGTCCTCAACCTGTTAAGGTGAGCAAATTTGGAAAGTACAAATGCCAAGGTGGCGATTAATTGTTGCAGAAGGAGTTGTCTGCGGCATGTCACATGAACGGAGGAAGGGGAGGATGGCAGGAAATCTTTTTCTTGATCTCATGGCATTAATGCCTTATCGTGCACATTCATTACCCGGCCTATAAGACAGAGGCAGAATTTATTACCTTTTGATCTGTGTACCAATTTTTGCTTTGAAGTAGAACAAATCTGTAGTTCATAGAATCGTACCTTCTGTAAGACATTTTTTGCAGGAAGTGATTTTAAAATTGCAAGTGACCATGGAGGCCAATTTCACACTTCGAACAGACAAGAAGTTGGTGCCCTTTTTGGGCAAAGTATATGATAAACGAATGCAAGGACTGTTCATGTTTAAGGAGGAGAAGTTGTGGGCGGCAGCTCGACTGATGCTTGCGGAGGAAGTGGTACATATCAATCACCGGTATCGAACTAACATGGAGGTTTACTCTCTAATTCTGGCGTGAACCTATGAATTCGAACCAGAGGTGGAAAAGGTAAAACTCACATTGGTCAAATTGATTGATGGGGATTTTTTGATTAACCTAGATTCAATCTTGGAGTGGGTGGTGTCGAGAGTTGGCATTCGAATTAAGGAAGGGGATGACCAGGAGGAATTACTTCCTTTTATTCGTGGCCCAGAGGATGAAATCAAATACCAGTACCATGAATGAGCCCGAGTGGGGTGGGAAGTGATGAAACTCTTTGTAAAATTAACGAGGGTGGATGAAGTCCTGAAGGTTTTGCATGTGGTGGTAAGGGTGGAGGTTGGTAGGGAATTGAGAGATAGGGCTGAAGAAGGAAGGGCCATACAGCTACTGGCAAGCTTAGAGAGTGACCCCGATTTCAAGTGCCTAAACTGCATTCCAAAAATGAAAGTTGAAGCAGCAAAAGGGAAAGCCAAAGCATCGACCTCCGAGGAGGGAAGGGATTGGGAGGAGGCAACCCAAGGGGATAGTGAGACTGAGTGAGCGGCCTATCGGCAATGAACTAGTATTTTTGTCTGCTTGCTATAAGCTGTGGGCAATATGGTTTTCTCTCTGTCTACGTTTATGCATGAATGACTGCAAATTTTGTATCTTGAAACTTTTGAATTAATAGAATGAAAAAACCTTTACCGATAAACTTTTGTATCTTGAAACTTTTCACTAATAAATTTACCCTAAAATTCTGACGGAGAAGGTATATTGTGATCAAACTTGATTTGTTTTTGAAAAAATGCCCGATTTTGTTGGAATTCCGACGATAATGCAACATTTGGTTTCGACGGAGAAGGAATTGGCAATGACATTTGGGTTTTTTTAGAAAAAGTGCCGGTGTTCGTCGAAATTCCGACGACCACATGCATTACTTAAAAAAAAAAAAAAGACCAAGTCATTTCATAAATCCTGCCTCTTTACAAAATCCCGCCTCTATAGCGAACTTGTGGGTTTAATCGTGGTGAGGAAGATCATTGGTGTGACAAACACGGCCGCAGCGGGGAATCGGGGCATGAAGTGCCACGGGCACAAAGTGCCAAGGGCTGGCACATAACCAGCGAGGACGACCGCAAGGGAGCCCAAAATGGGCTATGTAAACGGCAACACCCGGGCCTCCGTCAACAACAATAAGAGCTACGGACGAAGGAAGAAGTTCACCTGCAAAAAAAGCTACGGACGGAGGAAGAAGTTCACCCACAATAAGAGCTTCCTCTATGTTGTATATCCAACGTCACTTCCATGTCAGGATGGAAGTGGTGATGGAGTATGATTTGGTGGAAGTGGAGGCAGACACTAGCCGACATTGATCAATTAGTCGCTGGTAATGGGAGACATTATTTTAAATGGTATGAAAAATTTCCAACTATGGCTAGATAGATCCTTCTTTGGTTTTCAGGAAGCCATTGGAGTGAAGTTGATTGCGTCTTCTGGTGTTAGATAATTTGTATTATCCTCATTGTAGGGAAGATAGGTTGTGTACTTCATATTTTAATGCTTATCTTGAAGGAGATCGGATGTGTGGTGTACATTTATTTCAAATTATTATTGTCCTGTATCATGTTTATGTTAAAATATGAATTTGCAAGTGCATGTAATGGTGCAAACTTTCAGTAGTAGATGTTGTTGTGGACAAATCTTTTACATATGTTTATTGTTCTATTCCAGTCTATATGAGAATTATGTAATTGTTAAAAAATTCCCATAAATAACAAAAAGATCTTTTGAAAATTTTATTAAATATTTAATGATGTTGGAAGTGTTATTGGGTTTTTGGTTTAGAGGTGAATGAGTCTATTTGGGATCAAGTATTTTGACGAGGCTAAGAGTAAGGCCCTAATATCAAAACAGTTTAAAACAGAGGAAGTTTGGATCACAACTCCAAGTGATTTGGCAAAATGATTAACCCTCAATTCTAGGCTCTTGATAGGTTTTTATCCTAAGACTTATGCTCCAATATCAAGTAGATACATGAATTTTATGGTTCTTTTCCTTTAGCATTGAGTATTCACCATTCCCATCATTGTTTTCCACGAAATGACATCTCTTTGAGGCATTCTATCAAACAGCTCACCCGCTTTGCAGATGCTTCCACATTTTGCAAACATATATACCACACTATCGAATCTCTATCCATCTTCGCTAGCTTCAACCACAACTATTCATGTAAGCGTCCCTTCCCAGTCAAGTGAACGAGTGCCTACCTAAAGGCCCTCCCAAGGTATCTTAGTTCGCGTTGTCTCGGGGCATATTAGGGGATCACAATGGGGATCACAATAGGGAACATGCAGATAGGGGCCATCCCCCGATGAACATGAAGGAGGGAGGTGGACATAATTCCCTATGGGTTTAATCGATGCAGGATGTAGGAATGGTTTAATCGCTGCAGGAAAAAGGTAGGGTATAATCAACAAATTCATTGTTATACATATTCAAATATTTAGATTCAAATTTTATTATATATTTATCAGATTAATTGGCAATAGCAAAGATGGTGAGAGGTTTCTGTAATATGATATGATCGATTTAAAAGAAGAATTTCTTACAAGACCTAAACGGTTGAACAATCCTACAATCATGTATTATTTAAACACTGTATTTTAAATAATGAACAATATAGTTAGCCTGAAACATATTAACACTACTTTCCATATTTAAAATATATCCTAATTAAGGGGATGGATGACCTAAATCTGCGTGATCGAGTGCCATTATGTAAAATATATCCTAATTATGGATGCTGGTATGTATGGTAGTGACAGAAAATCCCTGTTGCAGAACCGTGAGAGCAATGTGTAGTGATCGAGTGCTATTTTTTCTCGATGTTTTGGAGGGGAGCATAAGTGTACCATTAGGAAGGTGGTATAAAATGGAAGCTGAGAGGTATAAGGTTATGAGGTGTGGGTTAGGATAAGATAGGGAGGTAAGTGATGAAGGATGTAATGGTAAAAGAGTAAGTTAGGATATGTTAGGGGTTTGGAAGGTAGGAAAGTGAATGGGGGGAGATAAAAGGATGTGAAGGATGGAATGGGGTTAGGTAGGTGAAGTAAAAGTAAGTGTGTATGAGGTTAAGGGATAGGATATGATGTAGGAAAGTGGAGGAGGTTAAGATAGGGGATATGAAAGGTAGATGGAAGGTAATAATGATAGGAAGTGAGGTAAAGGTTATGAGGTGTGGGTTAGAAAATAGGGTGTAGGAAATGGAAGGAAGGGTCATATCACTTTGAGAGTTTTCACCAAGATGAGTGGCCCGAGTATGGACCTCAAATCTTACAAGCCATGAGGATCCACTTGTAGTAGAGGAGCATATACTTGCATCTTGGGAGCTTATTAGAAGTTCGCCTTGAATTTGGGAAATACATATAGAGGAGATAGAATATTGATCAATACACATTACCTAGCCTCATCATGCATAAATACAAGAGGTATAGACTATAGCAAGCACATATCATGAGCCAAAGGATCATATTCGAGAGTTTCTTCATCTCCAATCCTCTACATTTTTAAGATCCACAAATGGGTTTGAGGATAAGTCTTGTTTACTAATTAGCTTGGACTTATGCTTTGGGTTGCATCTATATGTGAGCAACCTAAAGGCATAATTTTCAATGCAATTTTTTTAAAGGACTTGCTTCCACCTTGTGGTACTGGGAGGATAAAATGCACCAACTCACATTGGAAACCCTCTCGAGATACCATTTTGGAGTGCTTCAAAGTGTGTTCTATTTCAAAATATTTTTGACAGAGATGCATAGATGAGTTTCACAATTTACATAATAAGGTTTCATAGTGGCTCAACATGAGAGTTAGTTTTTGGAGTTCTTGTAGTTTGTAGATTACATTCAAGACAAGTTACTTGTCAATTATTTCATTAGGGGTGGAAAGCCCAAAATTTTAGTTTTCCTACGCATGGCCAATCCAAATGACTTTAGGGTTGCTATGGCAAAGTCTCTTATGGAAAAGGAGGTACATGGGAGGACACAAGAGGCATGAGAGAAGTTTGTAACCTTGATTAAGGGACTAAAGTGTCCATAGGCCTCCCCATCCTTCAAAGGATAATTTAGACTTACTATATGATTTACAAAGAAAAACCCAATAGTATCAATATTACGGACATAGGTCTACTAGAGCATAGTAGGGGCCATAGGGTAGTCACATTTGACCATTATAGACACAAGGATATTTTAGGTATGAGAGACTATAGGGCTATGAAGCTAGGCCTTCTATGACTCAACAACCTTTTAGGGGAGAATCTAGTGTTTTTAGTAATTAGGATCTTCTAATTATGGTGGGGCCTAGCCAACATAGGGTTATATGACAGGCACATGTTATGTATATGTTAGTATTAGATAAAGAGTGCCCACAAGGTTTTAGAGTAGGTGGACACCATGCTAGGATGTCAAAGTAGATAGTTGATATGTGGGTCTTTACCCTCCCAACCACTCAACATATACCACCATGGGTCTTTACCCTCCCAAACACACAAAGGTCAAAGGAAGATTCACTGCTGCAACACTCACTTTTTTTGACAGTCTCAAGCACTTAGGACAGTCACTCCTTTCATGGCCATTCTTCTTCACACAACACTCTCTAACATTAATTATGTTGATAGTGTACCTCCTTAAACCTTCCACCAACACCTAACTCAATACCAAACTCTTTCCCAATCTCGTTAATGGATAATTAACTCAATTCACTATGAAATTGTGATGGTCAATGCAAGGTTTAGGACAGTAGTAATTAGGATCTTCTAATTATTGTGGGGCCTAGCCAACATAGGGTTATATGAGACAGGGGTAAGTTCAATAGTGATTTCTCCTCTACAACCTTTGCCAGTCTGTGCGAAAATGAGAGCTTGACAACATTCTTTCACTTTTAGATAGCTAAATTTTTCAAGAATTTTATCTCTAGATTTAATATTTCTTTTCTTGCATGAATCTATTAATTTTGAGATAACAGATCTTGCCTTCATGAATTGATCCTAGTTTATCCCTTTAACCCTGATTAATATATTTAGAATGTTTAGTTCCATTTTAATCCTTTCTTTTACAATTAAATATTATTAAAAAATTGTATTATTGTTCCAAATTTTGTGGATATTTAGGAGACACAAATAAAATATAAATGTAATCATTCCATATTTTTGTAGGAGATATTGGAATGAGACTAATAGGAAGAGTAGTAAACATGAGTCACAATGAGCACTTTAGAATAAATCTAAACATTATAAGGAAGAGTAGCTTGGAAAAATAGAAGCGTAATTTATTTTCCAATATGCAAGATTATTACTTGGGAAAGAATCTTGAAAGAGGATTGAAAAGATTCCTTGAGCTAACATTGTCTCACTTATCCAAAATTATGAGGAAGGATTCATTAATGAAATGGTCATTAACAAGATGACGAGAATAATAATTAGGAAGAGATAGATTTCACATGCTACTAGGTGACTAGATTAGAGAGAAACTAGAGGGAAATCATTTAGCTTGGCCATGACACAAAGTCTTAGAATAGATGCCAACCTTGGTGAATGGAATGAAAATCCCAAACAATTAATGAGTGGTGAGACAAGTAGAGGCATCTATAAATTTTGTTTTGAATAAAATAAAGAAAAAATGGGACTAAAACCAAGGGAAATGCACATGGAAAGGATATGATGAAAATCAAAATAAATAGTTTGAAGATAATATTAGTTACCTAAAGGATATTCCACTTGATTATTTGGTATATCATAACTATTTTGACAAATTTTGAAACCATTAGAGGTATCTTTTTCTTCTGTAGATGAGGCATTCATTCATGTTGAAGTTGTGATAGCTTATTTGCCTCTTTATAGACAACAAATTATCCATACAAATTATCATATATACTTGTAACCTCCATCCCAAACCACCTATTTCACTCTTCTTCCTTTGTGTACCTCTTTTATTCTTCCATTACCTCTTCGCTTACCTAAATTCAATCCAAAACATAGTGTATATAGCATCAAAAAAATTCCATATTTGATTAATATTATCCACAACATATCGAAAAGACAAATACCACACTTACTGTGTCATCAACCAAAAATAATTTATTTACATATTCAAAGAGTTCAATAATGGAGAAACATCCATGCGGTGCTCTACACATGTCCTTGAAGGTTCAAGAAATACTTATCCTCTATTGGTCCAAACTTTAAATCACTTTCCATGCATGAAAATAATTGCAACCATACACAATTTCCCACCCAATAGATTCTCTCAAACTAGTTTACTATCTTAACATAGGGTCAAGGAAAAGCGGGCCAAAATAGGAATCCAAGTGTCTTAAAAGCCTTCAAGACCATAGTGGTGAGGATTGAATTTCTTTCTTTAGTGGTATCTTTCTCTAGATTAATTAGTTGGGGATTCTATTAGGACCTTTTCCTAATTAAAAAAAATATATAAAGATTACATCCCTAAATATTGCATTCATAATAGAATAAATTTCTGCAATATTGAGACTAAATTCATAATAGATTTATAGTGATGAATAAAGAAATATTTAAGATTATCAAAAAATTGATGTTTTCTTTCTCCCAACCATCATTGGATATTGGATGATCTTTGAGGCATTATGTCAAATAGTTCATGTGCCTTATCTAAGCTTACATATTTTGCATGCATGTGTACCTGGGCAGTTGCACTACAACATCTATACTCACTAATCACATTTGGTTGGAAGTTTCTAAATCCATTTCAAACACATCTTGTGCATATCCTGCAATCATAGCATTCCATTAGATTGTGTTTCTTTGATGCATCTCACTAAACAGTTCATGTGCTTTCATGTTTATACTTCCACATTTTCCAAACATGTCAAACAAAGCATTTCCAACTGTAAGCATCTGATATTAATTGCCCTTACCTTCTTCTTTGATGGAAGCCCATACTCTATTCCAAAGCTCCCATTTTGGCACAGGTAGAGAGTACGTTGGCAAATAAAACTGATCAAAATGGAAATCTATTTGTTGCATTGACTGCATTGTGAGGATGCTTATGTATTTCATCGATAGCATAAAGCAGGAAAGGACATGAGAATATCTCCTCGGGGAGGTATTCTATGATAGCTGCGAGGTAGATGAGAGTTTCTTATGTCATTTGCTTTGTTCTATGCAGTCAAACGCGAGAACACTGTTTGAATTCAAATGCTAACGGTGATTGTCTTTTTAACGGAAATAGACGAGAAGGGACGTCAAGAGAAGGAATGGGCCCACAACACACCTAAGCAGTCAAAGCTTAGTGTGTGTTGTTTAAGGCTACCCCCTTAAGACATCATAATTGATTGGCTATTCACTCCTAAGACCTTCAAAAGTCTTTAATGGCTTCATTGAGTCCTTTTGTCTTCCAAATGCACCTGCACCAACTTGAATTCTCCTTCAATGCTTGATTGCCTGTTCACTTGGAATTGAATTGATTTTATAACTAAGAGATCACTTGAATTGTAGGTAGACCCCTTCAAATGATAGGGTAGGCTTCCTTTTATACCTTATATATGTCTTGAAAACATTTTATCCTGATGGCTTTAAATTAAAGTACTTTCTCTTCTATCTGGTATTGGTGGAGCAGAGGTTGCATTGCATTGTCCTAGGATACATATTTCCACAGATACAACACAAGTTAAATGTATCCCAGGTCGATGCAAAGCAACCTCTACTCCAGAGATCACCAAAAAATAGAGAAAGAACTTTAATTTAATGCCATCAGGATAAAAGTCTTTAATCAAGACAAATAAATGGTATGCAACTGGATCTATTTGGAATGCATTACCCAAACACCGCAATCGATCAGTCACCTTTGAAAAGAAAGTGGTATGATGAAATATTTAGACATAAAATAGATGAAATGCACTCCATACTACTGCTGCACAATATTTTGGTCGATGATATTTTTAAAATAGTAAAGGAAGGTGTATGGAACAACCAAATTCTGATCATTATAAACAATGAATATTTTAAGATCCTTTTATGATATGTAAGTTGAGAATATTTTATGAAAGGTCCCTAAATGAATACACTTTAAACTGATTTTAATATACCTTGAAGTGTGCAATATGGAAGGTTTGTATTCTTAATCTCCTACCCATTTCTTAATTTAAAAGATGATATCTTTATTAAATATCCTTATTAACTTGATTTCTCCTTCAATTCTTGATGAATGCTTGATTGCATGTTCACTTCGAATTGAATTGATTTTATAATTAAGAGATCACTTGAATTGTAGGTAAACCCCTTCAAATGATAGGGTAGGCTTCCTTTTATACCTAATATATGTCTTGAAAGCATTTTATCATGATGGCTTTAAATTAAAGTACTTTCTCTTCTATCTAGTATTGGTGGAGCAGAGGTTGCATTGCATCATCCTAGGATACATATTTCTGCAGATACAACACAAGTTAAATGTATCCCAGGTCGATGCAAAGCAACCTCTGATCCAGAGATCACCAAAAAATAGAGAAAGAACTTTAATTTAATGCCATCGGGATAAAATTCTTTAATCAAAACAGATAAAATTTGAGTTTGATTGTCATCATTTACTTTGCCAAATTCTTCACGCGTAACTCCTGAATCAATTTCCTACTCACAAGAATTTTATTATGTCTCAAATATAGGGAAACAAAAAGGCTTCAAATAGAAAACTTGAACATGCAACTAAATCCATTGACTAACCAGAAGAACAAAATTAAGAAACGGTTTGATCATCTAAGAGATGTTGTAGACTTGCAACTCACCAGCTAAGTTTTTGTGGGTAGGAATTTTTTTTGTTTTGGTTATGGTTGTGGTGTTTATAGGGAGACATTTACAAATTTATATCTATTTTCACTATTTAATGGTTTATGGGTTTGTAATGGTAATTTAATGTTCTTTCATATTTTTGTATATATTCTTTATAATAGCCTATTATATTGATTTGTTCTATTATGCATAATGGTGTGGGTCAGATGACTTTGTCGTCGATGCATGAAAGCATTGAACGAGATCTACTTTTAAAAATTACATGAAACATTTTTAATTTATTTGAGTCAGTGTTATTTGCAAAAAATGATTATCAATGATGTTTCCTTTCTCCAATAATTGTCTAGGATCTTTTCATCAGATAATATGTAACATCGAATGACTAAATCTTTTCATTACAAATGATTATTTTATTTAATTATTATCTGAGTGTGAATTAAAATTTATATCTGTACAGAAGTAGAACATGCAAGTTGAAGAGTCATGTGCAAGCAAATTTCCTAAAAGAAAGCAAGCAGGCATTATCTTGAATGACATGGAAACAAGCTCATCAGCTGCCTAGAAGAGAGCAATTGGAGAATGGCAGAGGAAAGTGTTTAAGGTTGATAAATAGATAGATAGTATGCAATACAAACAAACAATGTCTAGAGTGTCTGATGTGACGTCTCTAATTTATGTCCGAAGGGACTAACTGGTTTTGGAGTTCCTGTGAAACCTATTGGGCCACGCTTGGAGGAAATCAATGTGTTCATGCAAGGAGCACCTTTTTTCTATTATGAGAATGATACTTTTGTACCGAGGGATATTTGGAAGTCAATATCCAAAAATTTCTATAGTGTGGAACCAGAGTTGGCAAACTCGAAGTAATTTTTAGCTTTCAGAAGACCAAGAGGTTATGTACACAATCTCCCAATAGAAGGGCAATTTCAAGCATTACCTCTCCCCCCCATGACTATTCAAGAAGCACTTCCTCAGACAAAGGACTATTGGCCTCCATGGGATCAAAGAAAAAAATTGAAGCATAGACTCTAGACGATGTGGTGGTGTCCTTCGTGAAGAACTCTGCACTATAATTGAAAATTCACGAGGGAAACTACAAGATAGTGAAGAGAAATACAATCTTGAAAAGTGGGAAGAATGGATCTTGGTTTGGGTGGGGCCAAGCCAGGTGGCTCCTCTAGAGGTTGATAAGATAGAAATCATATTAGGATTTGAAAAAGATCACACTCGTGGAACTTCGTGTGCGAGTGATCGATTGTGGTGTTTGGGTAATGCATTCCAAATAGATACAGTTGCATTCCAAATGGGTAATGTCTTGATTAAAGACTTTTATCCTGATGGCATGCAACTGTATCTATTTGGAATGCATTACCCAAACACCGCAATCGATCACTCGCACATGAAGTTCCACGAGTGTGATCTTTTTCAAATCCTAATATGATTTCTATCTAGTCAACCTCTAGAGGAGCCACCTAACTTGGCCCCACCCAAACCAAGATCCATTCTTCCCACCTTTTAAGATTGTATTTCTCTTCACTATCTTGCAGTTTCCCTCGTGAATTTTCAATTATAGTGTAGAGTTCTTCATGAAGGACACCACCACATCGTCTAGAGTCTATGCTTTAATTTTTTTCTTTGATCCCATGGAGGCCAATAGTCCTTTGTTTGAGGAAGTGCTTCCTGAATAGTCATGGGGGGGAGAAATAATTCTTGAAATCGCTCTTCTATTGGGAGATTATGTACATAACCTCTTGGTCTTCTGAAAGCTGACAATTATACTTCGAGTCTACCAACTCTTGTTCCACACTATAGAAATTTTTGGATATTGACTTCCAAATATCCTTCGGTGCAAAACCATCATTCTCATAATAGAAAAAAGGCGCTCCTTGCATGAACACATTGATTTCCTCCAAAGCGTGGCCCAATAGGTTTCGTAGGAACTCCAAAACCAGTTAGTTCCTCCGGATATAAATTAGAGACGTCACATCAGACACTCCAGACATTATTTGTTTGTATTGCATACTCTCTATCTATTTATCACCCTTTTACACTTTCCTCTTCTTTTCTCCAATTGCTCTCTTCTAGGCAGCTGATGAGCTTGTTTCTATGTCATTCAAGATAATGCCTGCTTGCTTTCTTTTAGGAAATTTTCTTGCACATGACTGTAAAGCTTGTATGTTTTGCTTCCGTACAGATATAAATTTTAATTCACGCTCAGATAATAATTAAATTAAATAAGCATTTGTAAAGAAAAAATTTAGTCATTCGATGTTACATATTATCTGACGGAAAGATCCTAGACAATTCTTGGAGAAAGGAAACATCATTGATAATCATTTTTTGCAAATAACACTGAATCAAATAAATTAAAATGTTTAATGCAATTTTTAAAAATAGAACTCGTTCAATGCTTTCATTCACCAACGGCAAAGCTGTTTGCCCACATCATCTCTCACCATCGGAATTCCGACGACAACTAATGGAACGTCTGACGAGGATGTTGTGCATCTGACGGCACTTCTCTGTCAAAATTTTATCCTTTGGAGTCGAAATTTCGACGATAGGCCGAGATTGCGACGGTATTCTTTCGGGGTATGAGCATCCATGGTGGCCGTCGGAAAGGTTGGAGGTGATGTCGGAATTGCGACAACCACAAGGATAGTCGAAACTTCCGACACAAAGTTTTCGATAGCTTTTTTTGTTGGTAGTGCGACGAAATTGTGTCAGAATTCCAACGATTTGCCGTTGAAATTTTGACCCGAATGTACTAGTGTTTGAAATTTTGTATTTTGAATGACTATATAGTATATATTTATAAAATTATAATCAACCATAATCAATGTACAAATAATTAATGGAACAAATTGAATTTTTTTTTTTTATAGCATTACATAAAAAAGATCACGGTATTAAATTTATTTCCATTGTTTAACAAATAATTGAAATAACGTAGCTCATATACAAAAAGCATTTGAAAGAAATTAATTAATAAAAATAAAATAGAATTATAGAAAGCATTTTTATATCCATAAAACTGTAAGAGGCAAACTAAAACAAGCTGGAATTTGAAAAATTATCATTAATATTTATGCTTTTGAAATTTACAATTTTTTCGTCTGAGACTTTAGTCCCCCAAAAACTTAAAAGCCAAAATGAGTGAGCCACTAGCACTCAGCCTGTTAGGGTTCGAGGACATAGGAAAAAAAAACTACAGGGGGCGGGGCTAGGGCACAGGTAGTGGGGCTAGGGCACAGGTAGTGGAATTGTTTACAATTTTGCCCTAAGAATCTGACCCTCCTTCCATGTAGAACTCCTCAGACAGCATAAGCTAAGAGAATTCTTCAATCCACATGTAGATTGGAAAGTTGTCCAAGAGGAACCATTTCCGGAGGAAGTCCTTGCCAATTCGCGCCCATTTCTTGTGACGTGTCAACTACTCCGCATTCAGGTTTAGGAGAAACAGTTTCCTGGCCACTGGCACTGTTTGGTTAGGGAGGAGAAACTTGGATAATTCACTCGCCCAAGGGATCCCCACCCCTACTTCTGCAAGGACAACAAGAGTAATGTCATCTCCAAGGAAGTCTTCCTTAAAAACCTTCCTCAACAGCATCAGCATATCCACCTTGTCTCCTCCCAAGTCCAGAAGAGACGCTAAGAAGTGGGATGTAATGTCCGTGTTAACACAGTACCTATTTTCATTTCGCAGAAATTCTCTACCCAGCACCATCCGCGCAGCCTCATTGGTGAATGACCCAACCTCCTTGTAGACTAATTGGAGGGTTGGGTTTCTAACAGAGCCTAGAAAGGCCCTCTGGTCCTCTGCAAAAATACTTCTCAAGCGGATGGGAGTGTCCATCTTGAGAAAACAGATTAACAAATTAAACAACCTAGGCCTATAAACCTAAAATACCGTGAGCTCCGACTATTTATCTACCAAATGGAAAAGGCTAATTGAAGATGAAAGAAGCAGAGATTGTATATAAATTGTTGAAGCTCTTGATTGTAATAATTACTTCTTTAACCATATTAATTGCTATAAAAAATTTTAAATCTTTTGTATCTCTGCAAATCTTTCCCATAAATGCACTATTGTGCGAAAATGGAAACAGCTATGAACCAGTACCAAATTGGCAAGTATCACATTGGAAGTCATGGGGACAGAGTGGATTGTCGTAAGTGAATAGATATATATTAAATGAGCGAAATTATCGATCGTGATTCGTGACATTTGATACGTGTCTATTGAATCCAATTCCATTCCGGGCACTTTCTGGTGAGCTATGTTCTCTTTAGAAAATTGGGCCGAAATAAAACTTCAGCCATTGATCTACGATCATCGAACGGTTTAAAATCATTGATAGATTTTAGGTATGTGTCACCCTTCACGTGTCAAAGAGGCCACGCTTATTGATACATCGTGCAGAGTTCGGACTCAATGTATTATGTGATGTGATGTACTGATGTGATGTGATGTGCCTGGCACTCTATTAATGGCAATGAATTCATGAAATCGCCAATGAATTATATATTGTACCATAAATAACAAAATATTCGCCAAAACAAATTAAATAATTTTCAAGCAGTAGAAAAAAATCGCCAATACATTTAAATAATTTTCAAGCGGTGGATAAAAATCGCCAATACATTTAAATAATTTTTCCTTTGGAGTAAAATTTTTTGCTCATACAATTATATATTTGTTCCTTTTAACAAAAATTATTCGCCTCCCACAATAAATATTTTCCCCATAGAACAAGGTATTATTCGCGAGAAATTTATGGCATTTTCGTACCCTCGAAAAAAAATCACCAATACAAAATAATTTTTTCCTCATTCTAAAAAAAAATTTCGCCATCGATATGAAAATTTCCCCCCGAAAATAATGTCTAATTCGCCAGGATTTTACACAGTTGCCTGGGGGGGTTTCTTAAAGTTATCTCTGATGGTCAGATGCATTGAACCTGGGTAAAGATATGTTCAAGTATACTCTGGAGACTTATGACAATCATAGATTGCAATTTGGTAGTAAAGATTTTGTTAAAAATAATGTGTATCTTGGTCCTATATTCCATCATGTATCATGTCAAGAAGACTATTGGCAGGATTGTGTTGACGAATATGAAGAAAGAAGGCAAATTTGAATGAGACTAAGCTTGAAATGGATAATTGATTACCAATTAGGTTGGGGTGTTGAAGGCATTGTGGATGATAAGTTTGATTTCATAGGCCCAACCTATATTTCAACTATTCAATTGCAACCTTTAACCCTTGTTAAATGGAATCAACTTGAATAAGAAGGTTTGGAGATGAGAATGTTGCACATATGATTCTGTATTTTTGTGAGATTTTGCCAAGATCTAGAGGCAATGGAAAGCACAAATAAGAGAGACAAAATAGATGATAGGAATAAACTGTATTCTATCAAGATGCAAAATATGATCAACTGGATCATTACAAGATATGTAAGATGGGTCCCGGCTACTAGGCCATGTTAGGTACCCATGTACAAATGCAAATGCAATCTCCCATAAACGAAGAAAGAGAGAAAAACCCTCCCCCAAAAGAGAGATGATGAAAGCACACAATGTTCTCAATGATGAATGAGAAGAACAAAACTGTGTCCCCCCATAAGAGAGAAGAAGAGACCATGAATCCCCCCCTCAATATCGAATCTCCTGCAAAGATGGTCCAATGATGATGACCAAAAGTCCTCCCCATAAGGAAGAAAGAGAGCCAATGTTGCACCAATAATGTCAAAGTGTAACAAAACCAGGTACCAAGTCGATGACTATGAATCACTCGCTGCAACAAAAAGAAGATCAGGCATGGAGACAACCTGTTGTGAGCATCATCTGGATACTCAGAAATAGCAGAACTAATGGTACAATCCAAGTCTTACAGAAGCCATGCACAAATGTGTACAATCTAAGTCTCAACTGGAGCCATGCACCAAGTCTCACAATATATTACTAATCTATGTGTACAAGAGAATTACATCAAATAGTTAACAATGACAAGATACAAAGAGGTATGGCACAAGATATTCCTAAGCTATGTGTACAAGAGAATTACATCAAATAGTTAACAATGACAAGATATAAAGAGGTGTGGCACTTTATGATAGTACGAGTACAACATTGCTCATGCAAGAGCATACAACATGATAGTGCAAATCTAGAAACATGAAGATGATGCCACCAAGAAGCCCTGTAGAATACTGTAGAAAAATATGCCTCTGATTGGGATGTAGCCAAGAAATATAAAGGAGCAAATCGACCCCCGCCCCCCCCCCCCCCCTTGACTGCCAGTTGGAAGCACCGCAAGACAGGTGTGAAGTGACAAGAAAAAAAGTGTTTCCAATTTGACTTATTAAATGATGTTTGTGTTTTTAAAAGATTTTAAAAAATCTAAATAAAAACAATTTATTATGCCCCCAAAAAAAACTTTATTAAAAAATAAAAATAAAAAATGAAAAAAGGCGATGGTCATTTTTTTGAAAAAAAATGAAATGAAATGAAATGAAAAAAACTTTAATAAAAATTTATTAAAGAAAAATAACTTTTATAAAAAAAATTATTTTTTAATTATTAAAAGCTTATTGAAAAAGTTTTATTTTAAAAAAACTTTTAAAAAAAACAAAAAAAAAATTGTACCCCAAAACAAAAAAATTGCTCGAAAAAACAAGTCCAAATGAGTGAGATATCGCTATTTGAAAACTGCCTGCAAAATTATAGTTTCTGAAAAATTTCCATCGCGGCTTCAAACTTCAAATACCTCTAGATTTGGCCTCCGAAGTCCGATTTGGATGAAACAAAAGGCAAAACTGACTTTCTTGGACCTCCTCAATCCAATGGTAACCTCAAATTTGACCCAGCTTCAATAAAAACCTACAATAGAAAGCTCCAAAATGCAAACCCCAAATAGCATCAAATTTCTCTCAATTGGCAAACCAATGACACTCTAATGGCTCTAATACCATGTGAGACTTGGACCAGCTCTGATACCATGTGATATTTTGCCAAGATCTAGAGGCAATAGAAAACACAAATAAGAGAGACAAAATAGATGATAGGAATAAATTGTATTCTATCAAGATGCAAAATATGATCAACTGGATCATTACAAGATATAGATTGATTGCTCGTACAAACAATGTAGATGAGCCTGCTTAAATAGGCAAGGCTAGGGATATGTGAGCACACAAACATGACATGTGGCTCAACAAGAAACAAGGGTAGGTAGGAAATAGGTGTGGGTAGGTAGGAGAAATAATATATATTCCACATGAGGTGGATCATCCACTGAATGTGGAGTGTAACAACAAGATCACACCATAAAAGGTGGAAATTCTCCTACACACACTATCCCAATGTGGCACAAACACCCAAGTGTCTCATACCCAAACTACTATGAAATGCATGAACCTAAGTAAACTTAAGTAAAGTGTAATAATATCCAAGATGAATAATTATTTACACCAACAGTTTTCATTGATGTCATATCTATTGTTGTAGTTCGGGATGTTGGTGTTGTTGGTCTGAAAGTGTTGTAATGCTGAAGTATATGGTGAAGTGTATGGTCTAACAGTTTATTCTAGTTAAAGTCCCTGATGATTGGTTGTAACTGGTTGCTGATCCGGATGTGGTCTGGATGTCTATCTATTGGTAATATGATACAGAGTTATATGCATATTGATGTGTATTTTTCATGAATACATTAATATGCTATTATATTTTTAGATGGCTCACATTGATGATATGATGTATTTTTTTAAAATTAATGTCTTTTGTTTGGTTCGGAAAATGTGTTGCTATCTTTGTTGACTATTATGGTGAACAACATTTTTGTCCAAAATATATGTATGCACCAGATATGTATTAGATGTCTATGTGGATTAAAGTAGAATGTTTATGGAAAACCAATCTCAATTTCCTAGTTGGATGGATGTTTGTTGGTGAGCAATATTTATGTTTGTGATTAGTATTGGCACAATTTCAGGAGACTACGAAGAAACACATTACGTTCATCATCTTGCTATTGCCTTGAAGTTATTGCAAATCATTTGATATTATTCCTAACGTATCATGTTTCTTTCATAGTAGACCACATATTCTATTTTGGGTCCAAATTAAGATATTTTGGGTAAAACAATTTGGTATGAACCAGCTTATATGTTTTAGTTCATAAGGTTGTGTGTAGAACCTTCATGAAGATAATTAAAAGGTGGGTTGAATTAGTGTGAACCTTCACACATCATCTTTGCCTTCTGCATGCAATGTTTTGGGTCAATAATGCATATACACATTACATCTTTTTAGCCAACCTAATAGAAGTTACTGATGTTCTGATTGGTATGTAAAAGATATACACATTACATCTTCTTAGACAATTGCTATAGGAGAGGAGAAAAATCACTTTGCCAGTACAAAATCTTTGAAGAAGAAATAGTAGTAAGAGAATTGCAGCTGAAACACCCACAACAGCACGTGCATGAAGTATAGTATTTCAGTATATCTTTAATTCACCCCCTATACAAGATCAGAAATATTGGGTTTACGTCGTGCTATATGATATGGAATTAACTGAATTTTGTATGTTTCTCTTACCATTGGTCAGTGTAGAGTTCTCTGATTGAATTCCTTGGACAGCAGACAGCAGTGCTCAATATTTAAAACCATATATACATCAGCTAACAATTTTGAAAGCCGTAAAAGGAAACTTGAGCTTAAAGTTCTACCCGTCACCAAAGTGAAGGGGCGAGTGCTCCATCACCAATCACCATGCAGGTGCCAACCATCACAAAAATAAGCAGAATTCTCTGCGCCACTGCACTGTTCTCAAGTAGTTCCTTTGTCTTGCTGTTAATATTGTTCAGATTATTTCGTTTTCCAAAATGGGTCAAATTAGAATCCGAAGGAAACTGTTGGAATTGCTTGTCAGCATTTTGCACCATATTGACATGCTGACATAACAATGAATATAGAGCGAATGTTCCTCCTGATCAAAAGGAAATAAATCATAAGGACTGTATTCAGAAAAAGTTAAATTATACTCTCGGTGGATACCAACATATACTAGAAGAGATCAATCTGTTTAAAATGTAAAACAGGTGGGATAAGAAGGAATCGTAAAATTCAGTCCAACAATATATAGCTTACCTTCTCCATGATCATCTGCTCTGATAACAATCAAGATATACTTGACGAGGCTGATGAGTGTTACTGACCAGTATATGATGCTCAGATATCCCAAAAAATTCAATTCCCCTGGATTTTCAATATCAATAGCAGCGAAGGTGTAAAGGGGTGAAGTTCCAACATCTCCATATATAACTCCAAGCGTTTCATAAGCTAACCACAAGGTCCCCCACTTTCCAACATCCTACTTTCCCCCAAACAAAACAAAAACATCATCTATCTAAGAGAAGTTTGTTATCAGTTTGTAATGGTCTTCTCCTAATGTAAGGAATGGGAAAGAAAAATACAGATATTGGAGGCTGGCACCATCAGGTGAGCTCACCTTTTTCATGGGATGGCGAATCAAATAGGACTGTGAAATTGTTCTCTCCGGAACAAGTCATCTGTTTGGCAATTCACCACTATTATCTACTATCACTTCTGACATCTCTACTCAATGATCATTATCAACATCATCAGCATACTGGGACTCTGGACCATCCATCTTGATCTTTGTAATTAGAATTTAAACCCAGATTCTAAACTTGTTATGAAGAATAACTGAGCCCGAATCAGCACCAGCATTAGATAAAGGCAAGCAACTCTCACAGTTACAACCAACAATATGTACTACTATTCTGCTTTTCAAAAATAGTAAACATCAAAAGTGACGTTTCAAATTTTGACTTTGGTTTTGGGGTTGGAGTCTGGTTTGATTGGTTAGAGGTGTGTGCCAGTGATGAAAACTATAGATTACCAGACACAACCGAATTTATAAGAGATTATCCCATTTCCATTTATAAAACACTACCCAATTTCTACAGTCTAAAAATTCTAAGGTTGCTTGACGATACAAGCAATTAGGAATATGGTTTATAAAATCAGTGGCATGAAAAGGGTGAAGACGAGGCACGGTAGCAAAGTCGTCTGTTTGCATAATTTTCTTATAACACCCAAGGGACCTCAAACCTTTTTCCTTTGGCCGGCGAAATCTACCTTAAAATAACAATTAACAATAAAATAACGAGCTAAAACTGAAAGAGGCCGCTATCAGCGTGGTAAAGATGTCACATATCTGGGGCAGGACATGCTCTAGCAGCTAACTTTTTGTTTATGTTTGTTTAGACAATTGGGATCTTCAATTTTACATATGGATTAAAATATTCTTATAACAATATTCAAAAGAATTTGTTGCAATAATTCACTTCAAATTTATTTTTATTTTTTTTTTTGATAAAAATGGATGAAACCATTGAAATTATATTAATAATTTTGTTTTTTACATATGTTTGGTTCAAAGAGTACTGAAAGGAAAGAACCAGTAAGCCCCAAGAAAACCCTCCCAGTTACATAACCATCCGCATTAAATATAAAGAAAGCTGCCTTAACTGGCATACAGAAGATAACTTATCAAAATAGAACAAGTGCCTTTAACCCAGATCAACCAAAACTGGAACCATCCTATCTAAGAAGCACATGTTTCCAATCCTCTGATTAGGATGAAACTCACAATCAGGAAAGAACCTATGATAAGTGAACCTGCCAAAACAAAAATAGTGAGCAAACATATGACAATCCAGATAAGAAGGGAGGGATGTTGAAGACCTCGAGGAAGCAGAATAAGACCGAGCCATAAGGTAATCCAAAGCAACAACCAAAGAATTAGCAGCAGGATGAGAAACCATCTTAAACACCAATCTATCTGCATTTTCCAATTCCTCAAAAACATCCACCAACCACCAATTTTAACAACTACTCACCAAAGAAAACAGAGCATTTTGTGTTAGTAAAAACTAATGCTAAAGAAAAAATGGATACCAGAACTACAAGCATCCGCAAATATAAATAAAAGAAGCTCAAACTATGAAGAGACATCGAAAACATGATTAGCCCCCCAAATCATGAAAAGGCAGCTCACAAGAAAAGTAAGCAAAGATAATTAGCAAAAAATGCAGGAGCTCAGCGGATGATGATCAACCAGTGATGAAGCATAATCATAAAGAAGAAACACAACCCCCTCACACATCACCCCCAATCATGAAATGAGCAACTCACAAAAGAATTGATCAAACATAACTTCCAGAATGGACATAGGGTGACTAAGAAATGATGAAGTCAGCACAACCCCCACTCATTACCCAAACCCCAGCCGTACAACCACCATGCCCACACCTCAACACATAATGAGCTAATGACTGTAAGATAATGCAAAAATACTAACACCTTAGAAGCCATTATTACCAAACACAATGCCCCGGAGCATCTAAGACACAACACAATATGAGCCCGAATCTCCCGCCAATCCTAAGCATAAAACATAATCAAATTGAACCCAGTCCCAAACCATAAACACCTTATCAAAACATAAATTGGACGAAGCAGAATTTCCACACAATCTCCAAACAGTAAATTAGCTCGAGGCACAAAACAAATGCAAAAACGATAGGGTACCGGCCAAGCAAAAGTAGTCACTTCATCCTCCATGCTCCATGAGGAGATGCTTACCGAATATACCCACAACAAAGATGTTGCCATAAGGCAAGACAACATCCTCCCTGTAGCCATATGCGAAAGAAAAACCACACCCAATAGGGAGTAGGAAGAAGACTACAACATAATTCTATGAAAAGGGATGAGAGATAGAACACCAGCAAGAGTAGCCACCACATCCTCCAAGCTCCATGAGGAGATTCTTACTGAAAATACCATCAACAAAGATGTTGTCATAAGGCAAGCAACACTCTCACTACTGATATTTGTGAAAGAAAACCACATCCAGCAAAGAAAATGAGGAAGGCTTCCAGGTAAGACCCAATTCCCACTAAGAGAGAATCCAAATGCAAGAGGCTGGAATGTCTGAAGGAAGAACCTCTAAGAAGTCAACACCCTCAGCAACAGCCCTATTGGCCAAGAAATCTGTAATGACATTGATCTCCCTATAACAATGAGAAATGGGTTAGTGCAGGATCAAGGGGGGCCAAAAAGTGGCGATGTGAAAAATATAGCCTTCTTCACTTGCCTAAAAACGCGAAAATCCGTGTTGCCTTTTTGCTTGGCCTGGGTGTCAGTACACCTTGGCCTGGTAATTACCTATCCAAATCGGATATCCGATTTTTATTTGTAATTTTAATTTAAAAAATATATTATATGTTACATATTATATAATATATAATCTATTATTATATTATATAATATATATTATATAATAATATATATAATATTAACATTATAATATTATATTATAATATAATATAATATAATAATAATATATTATATTATATTATATTATATAATATAATGCAATACGTATTATATAATATAATAATATATTATTATATTATGTATGTTATTTAAAAATAATTCAAGTGCAAAAATCGGATATCCGATTTTCTGAGACACTTATATTTTGACAGTGGCAACCTGTGAGTCATTTTTAACTCATGGGCTGTGCGATTTCCTCACAATCCAATATCCGCTCCATCCGATATCTGGTTTTTTGACAAAAAATTGCTAAAAGATAGATTCAGAGGTAAAAAATTTATCATTTTGAATCATTTCCATTCATTTTTTGTATTTTTTGATAATGTTTATTTGATTTTTCATTCAAAATATGGTTTTTTTATGGAAACTAGGGTTTTTTTAAATCAAATACCTAATTGTTTAAGTTTGTTAACTAAATTTAATTGTTTACATTCAATTAGGTTAAAAATGGGGGATAACAATGAAAACACTGATGAATCACAACTGCAACAGCCAAACCCTCATTTGCCAAACCCCCCCTCAATTCAGGCATTGATTGCACAAAATTTGAATGAATTGAGGGGGATTGCATAAGTATATCATAGGATCCCTCGTCTAAACCCAATGTTTTATCCTCTCACGTCGATCATAAAAAATATGGAAACCATGACTGAGGAGCACGATGCCGCCCTTTTGTGGCGAGATTCTATGAGGGAAAAATATGCAGATGGCTTGTCGTATAAGGATATCAAGGATCTTGAGATATCCAAAGCGGAAATCGCCTCATTGTTTGTCAATCCCCGTACTGGTCAGCCCATAGATCCCAAAAAAATAAAAATTTCTATTAAATGGTGCACAAATGATGGGATTGTGAAAAAAATTTGGGATCATTGGTGGATGGTTTTCGACAAACCACCCAACAACAATCTTGATATCCCCTTCTATTTTATAAAAAAATTGTATGCTGAGTTTGTTTTACACAAACATGTGAACTACTTTGACATCCAACCTTTCCAGGGTGTAGGTTTAGGTATGCCCCAAAATAGACCTGGGGCTATTACAGTAGTCCAGGGCTCGTATGTCCCCCCTCCTCCTGTTGATCCCCCACCTGCAGTGCAACATCCTAATATCATTTGTGAGGTGGCTTCATGGACCATATCGGCTATTCACTCTTTGAGTAGCCTTTTGGTTTCTCAGGCTGCATCAGTAGCTCAACCTACTCTTGATGGTAGTGATGCATCCGGTGGCGTTGACATGTCATCCTCGGCTCCACACATATGCGTGCCCCATAGTTGTGTCATGTGTGGGTACGTATGCTTGGGTCCAGTGGGACAGCCCGTCGATCATCCTGTGGACAGTGCAGATTATGAGGTGCATGAGATGCATGATGCACTAGATGTTATTACATGGACTGAAGGATACCCTGGGGAGTCCTCACATGCTAGAGGCAAGGAGGCACCATCATCATACATTGATGATGTAGTGGTAAGATTTGTATTTTCACAGTTCATGTTATATTTTAATTAAATATTTATAAATTAGATAATATTGAGTACTAATTTTTATTTACATGGTCTATTTAATAGTTGATTATCGAGGATGAGTTGAGACAGATTCAGGAGGGCACCTTGTCGGCCATTTCATTTGGCCTTGATAGCTTGACGGTACATATATTATTGCACCTAGTCGTTTGTATTTTATTGTACATACATGCTCATCATTTATATTTGTATTAATTAGATTATGTAGTAACTTGCATGTATATCTTATTTTACTCTTGTAGGGCACAAGCAGCATGAGTGCGGGGCAGTGTGATTTAGGATCTGGTAGTGCAGTTGGAGACAAGGGAAAGGTAATTGAATGCAAATATGATTGAATGAATAGTTTAAATAACTTATAGTGATTATACATGTCTAGACATAGATTGATAGTTTCATATACTTGTTGTGTATATATACAGAGAATTCTTGGCTTCACATCCTTGATGACTACACCCAGTATACCTAAAGAAGAAGAAGAGATGCCTCGAGTAGATGTGTGTTTATTTTATTTTTTGATTAGTAGATATAATTTGTTATTATCAATGACAATTATATGCTAACTTGTATCAATGTCATGTTTCTGAACATATGTAGGTTGTGTATGAAAATATTCAAAACATACCTCCTCTACCGAAGACATACATCAAGAGTCCTGCAAAGCTGAAGAGAAAACGTGGAGATGAGGTAAACATGAATAGTTCAATTATAGTTCATTTTTATGTTAACTTTTCGAATGTGAATTATATAATATAACTAATATTAATTGTGGTTTGTTTTTCTTGTGTAGGATCCTTCAGAGCCGAGCAGTGCAGCGAAGAGGATCGATTTTGATGATCCATCAGCAGCTAAGGATGTTATAGATAGTTTTGGGATGCTTACATGTCTAGTTGGCATGTATATTTTGTATATGGACATACATTCACGTATTTAGACATACATTTTGTTTCAGTTGGCGTTTATGCCATATTTGTGTATGGACATACATTTGTAATCATTTGACATTTTTATATATATAGAAGTTGATATTAGATCATATAAATTGTTGCTCATTTGTGTGTGGTGTTATCATGGAGATTTTTAATCTTCATTCCAATAATTAACAATGGTTAATAATGGCTATTTAATGAACAATACAATTCATTTCATTTCATCGTAAGTGTTGTTTTTATAATGAACAATATAATTCATTTAATGAACAATACAATACAATTCATTTAATCAACAATATAATTCATTTAATCAACAATACAATACAATTCATTCAATGAACAATACATTTCATGAACAATACAATTCATTTAATAAACAATACTTGATACAATTCATTATTACCCTATGCATGGTCCTATTTTTCCCCCCACCTTGGTCGAACGCTTGGAGTTTTATTAGGGCAGCAATTTTTTGGTTGGCGAAAAAATCGTCAGTCTCACTCAATGGAATGTTGTCGCATGGCCGATCTCTTGTTCTGCTCGTCACAATGACGAACCGTCAACTCCAACATGTCCAATTAGGTATTATTATCCTACGCATGCTCCTATTTTTCCCCCCACTCGATTGAACGCTTGGGGTCATACCCTACTAGCGTCGTCCCTTGAGCACCCTAAGTGCTCAAAATTGTCAAACTTTGACAGGCCCTAACTCAAAATCCATGGCACCTGCAAACGTTCCATTTAAACCTACAGGGCCACGAGAGGGGTCCCTACAAAAGCCTATCTCGGTTTTTCAATTTGCCCTACAGTTTTATTAGGGCAGCAATTTTTCGGTTGGCAAAAAAATCGTCAGTCTCACTCAATGGAATGTTGTCGCTTGGCCGATTTCTCATTCTGCTCATCGCGATGATGAACCGTAGGCTTTGACATGTCCAATTAGGCATTATTACCCTATTCATGCTCCTATTTTGTCCCCCCACTCGATTGAACGCTCAGGGTCATACCCTACCGACGTCGTCCCTTGAGCGCCCTAAGTGCTCAAAATTGTCAAACTTTGACGGACCCTAACTCGGAATCCATGGCACCTGTGAATGATCCATTTGAATCTACAGGGCCACGAGAGGGGTCCCTACGAAATCCTTTCTCAGTTTTTCAAGTTGCCCTACGATTTTATTAGGCCAGCAATTTTTCGGTTGGCAAAAAAATCGTCAGTCTCACTCAACGGAATGTTGTCGCGTGGCCGATTTCTCCTTCTGCTCGTTGCGATAATGAACCGTCAGCTCTGACATGTCCAGTTAGGTATTATTACCCTACACATGCTCCTATTTTTCCCCCCCACTCGATCGAACGCTCGGGGTCATACCCTACCGACATCGTCCCTTGAGCGCCCTAAGTGCTCAAAATTGTCAAACTTTGACGAACCCTAACTCAGAATCCATGGCACTTGCAAGCAATCCATTTGAACCTACAAGGCCACGAGAGGGGTCCCTACGAAAGCCTATCTCGATTTTTCAAGTTTCCCTATGGTTTTATTAGGGCATCAATTTTTTGGTTGGTGAAAAAATCTTCAGTCTCACTCAATGGAATGTTGTCGCGTGGCTGATTTCTCCTTCTGCTCGTCGCAATGACGAACCGTCAGCTCTGACATGTCCAGTTAGGCATTATTACTATACGCATGCTCCTATTTTTCCCCCCCACTCGATCGAATGCTCGGGGTCATACCCTACCAGTGTCGTCCCTTGAGCGCCCTAAGTGCTCAAAATTATCAAACTTTGACAGAACCTAACTCGGAATCTGTGGCACCTGCGAACAATCTGTTTGAACCTACGGGGCCATGAAAGGGGTCCCTATGAAAGCCTATCTCGATTTTTCAAGTTGCCCTACGGTTTTATTAGGGCAGCAATTTTTCAGTTGGCGAAAAAATCGTCAGTCTCACTCAATGGAATGTTGTCACATGGTCGATTTCTCCTTCTGCTCATCGTGATGACGAACTGTCAGCTCCGACATGTCCAGTTAGACATTATTACTCTACACATGCTCCTATTTTTGCCCCCCACTCGATCGAACGCTCGGGGTCATACCCTATGCATGTGACATCCATGAAGGGATATGAAAGGATATTTTGTAAACAATTAGAAACCTTTAATGATAATGGTTCAAGTCCAAAACTGTACCCTGAAGCCATACACTCTTCCCTCTCCCAGCATATAGTAATGAGTCACAAGTTAACATAGAATTTGGAAGGATTTGATAAGAGCGTTTTGATTTTACTTACGTCTTGTGTATTATAATATAGACCAATTTGCCAATGTGACATCTTCATATGAGAGAAAAGCTTCATTTTATCTCAATACAGTTGTACCTATTTCATTATTAGAAAAAATAAATAAGTTCTACACTAAACTGCAATAAATAAATTAGTATCCTCTGTATTATGGATTTGAATTGATGTTCTCAATTAGTTATTATTCCTACACCTCACACTCACAAGATTAATAATGAAATGACATTTATGATTCATCAAATGCTGACAAAGTCTAATCAAAGTTCAACTACAAGATGTATACAACATATCATTTTCAACTTCAAGATGCATACAACTTACCATATTTAAGCTCATGCCAACCACCACTTGGATATTGTTATATGTCGATTAAAGTACAATATATGTAATAAAACCATATAGTCTTACAAAAAAGCCATCATAGACCATCTATGTCGATTAAAGTACAATTCATTTGTAACAGGGGCACACTCACAATGTGAAGTTGCAAAGCCCTGTGGGAAGCATCAAAATAGAAATTTACTAATCTGACTCATACTACTGTCAAAAGCATCAAAGATGCTACTGCTAGAGAACACCATGCTCCATTGTGGAGAGAATATTAGGTGCATCTGATGTCAGCATCTGAAAATGAAAGAATGTTATTCAATTGCCAAAATATAACTGACTTTATTGTATAAACCATTAATGAATAAAAATAGACAAGGTTACCTGAGTAAAAGTTTGATGACCACCTTGACTAGTCAATGTCAAATGTTTGATTCAATAGATCATCTGTCATGACAATTTGATCCACTATAGATGTGTCCTAGCCACATGCATTTGAATCATCTTCATGATAATAAACACAACAAGACCCACAATTTAATCTCATTAATGCACAAAGGAATATGTACCATCACCAAGAGCGGGCCTTGTCAATGACGAATGAGCTAGCATGAACCTGTATTTTTAAGAATTGTTAGTCTACACATAAATTGCATGGATGAACATAAGTGGTGTTGCAAAAATACATCCCTTCCAATTATATCGAGTGTACTCGCTATGTGCATGCAAAAACCGTGTTGCCCAAAAAAACGTTCATCAATAGACCTGCATTTTGAACACATCCTTAATATACACATAACAAACTTGAACATTAATGTTTAATGATCATTGTTTGAAATGAAATGCATGATAAAAAAATAAGGCACCATTAAAGACCTACTACTCAAGTGTGCCTGAAGGGTCATCTCTTTGTTTAAGAGTATCCAGTATTGCTTCATGATCAGCAATAGTCACTATCCATAGCTCTTTGGTCTTCGGTTTTGCTTGATGCTTCAACAACTTGACATTTGTAGCTATAATAAGGTGTGAATACATTATAATGGTTTTGTGTCTCTCATAGTCTTCAAATGCAGGTGTGCCATTCTTTCTAATCATGTATGTTCGCAACCAAGTTCCCACAACAACAACTAAACCTGTAGGATATGTCAACCCATCATCATCTGTCATTGGTTGTGTTAGCTTTTGTTTTCCCTGTACACATCGTCCCAACCAATATTTTGATCTCTCTTCATTCCCTTGCGGTGCAACAACTGCAAAAACATGTCTTGGTTGTACAAGATCTGATAGACGATCATACTCAAGTGAACTTTCCATGTCATCATTTGACAAGGATATTGTTTGAGATAAAGGAGTTAGATAGTGGGGAACCCACATATCAACCCACTCACTTGACTCGGACTGATCCCAATCACACCGAAGACAACTTTGATAAAAACAAGCCAACGCTCGTGTCCAAATGGTCCATGTACTTGCATCTGAGCTGAGAAATGAATGCATCTTTGAAGAATCTTTAATTGTTTGACAATCCAATCTATCTCCCATTGTTCCCTCCTCAACCAACTAAAAGAATCTGCTCACTGCTGAATCAAGAGTACCTCCATGTGACAATGCTGAACTACACCAATCAACAATAGAACGTGCATCAGAGAAATTTGCACCTGAAATCCTCTATTGCTCCTTAACTAGAGCTCTCTTCAAACATGCACTTGCTCCATCATGCTCTCCCTTCCCATGCCCTGCCTCAAAAAAACACCAAATATGAGGTATACGCCTCTCCACATGCATTCTACTCAACCAATAAAACATACGGGCATTCTTGAATTGACCTATACAGTTATCTAGCCATATTATATGTCGGTCAATTGCAATATCTTTCTCATGCAAGAACTCAAAAAAATTCTCAAAAGAATGTTGCACATACTCATCACTCATATAAAAATGATACTCCCTGATTATCTTCCTATCCTCTTCTGTACTATCATGAGCATGTCTATATGTAATGTGAACAAAAATAGCAATCTAGACTGAATTGTAGTACTGAGACTGTACCTCATTCTGTGGTTGCAATGTATAGTTCTCTGCAAAATCAACCACCGATACAATAGTGCCAATCGAGAAAGAGTTCTTACACATCCTAAACTATTGATCCAACCACTGAGACCTATGGGTGTGCCTTGCATACTTGTAGAAAATATTTTCCTTAAAATCCAAAATAAAATCAGCAATACTCACTTCTCTTGAGACTAATTCGCATCTAGAACCTTCACCTCCACTCTTCAAAGTATATTTCACTGTCTCGTATCTTTTTTTCTCAACATAATTATTTCCAAACTCGTGTTCGCTGCCCTCATGAAAACATGAAACAAACTTTGACAACCCACCGCATTCTAAGCACTTCTCATTCAAACAATCATTTCTATAGAAATAGCAATCATCATCTCTAGGGCATAAAAATAGATCTTGTAACTCTCTTGATGATCTCGGAAATAGCATTGCACCACACTCCTGCAACATCTCATTAGTATGCATCGTAGAACGAAAATGACATAAGTGTTCAATGTACATTGAAAACTCCACATGGTACTTGCAACAATAGGTATTGCGAATCTTAAAAGGAACACAATAAAATGGTTTCAAAGATTCGAATGCCCTTTGTGATATTTTCAAAGTTGGATGTAATTCACAAAAAAATTTGTACAACATTGTTTGGCTTGATTCCAAGAAATGTTTGGGATGTGGTGTGTGGTCTCGGTTGTCGATTCTTAATTTCAAAACATCCTTTACATTGGGTGACACTCTAGAATTAGAGTGCCAAAATTGTCGAATCTCCTCCTTCAAATTGTCAGTCAACTTTCTATCAACACGTGGAAGCCTCCCACCAAAAGCCCATGTATCTTGTTGAAGTGGATCGTCAAGTCTTTGTCTTCGTGCAAGTGCTCTATCCAAAATTTTACGGTTTATGTTAAAATCAACACAAGTTTGTCTCATTTGACGAGCCTTCCTCAATTGATGGCTTACTAAGGAGATTGTAATCACTCTTCGAGCGGCTCTGTTATCTCTTTCTTTGGTATTCTTTCCAATAGAATTGAGAGCGTCAAATAGATTTTTTGCAATAATAGAATTTCTCTCCGTCTTCTTGTTCATACGAATCTTCAATTTGTTTAGTAACGGTCTCATCTTTATCATCTTTAGAAATTGAACAAAGAGTTGGCATTGCTCGGTCAATGTCTTATTGCTAAAATTTTGGTTGAAAAGTTTTGTAGCCCACAACCGAACGGTTCTTGTTGACCTCTTGCCTTCAAGATTCGCAATAATGTTCTCATCAATTTCAAATAACCATTTTGGGGTTCTTGAAGGTCTTGGATTTGTAATTTGTCTTTCATCCATGAGAGGGTCTTCATTTCTAAAGTAAATAGGGTTTTACATATGGTTCACTTGGTGAGGCAATTCCACCTTCAATGTTAAAGTTTTCCACATTTTCACCTCCTATGTCAAAATTTTCCACATGTTGAGCATTTTCATTATCACTTTCAACATTTTCAAAATTTTCAATATTTTCACTTTCAAAATCTACATTTTCATTTTCAATAACTTGTGGCACATTTTCAATTTCAATTTCCTCTTCAGTTGAAGTAACATTAGCAATATTTAACATACCTTGTCTTCTCCTCCTATGACATTCTCTATCTCTTTCTCTATACACTTCAACTTGGTCATTTGAAAGTTTTATTTTGCGTTTAGACTTTCGACGACTACTACTCCCCATTTCCCTCCACACATATGCTCCTTCGTGATTGACAATGTAAGTTTTCACTTTAAGAATCTCCCAAAAGAAAAAATTTGTCTCTAGCTATCTACAACCCCGTGATCGTCGATAGAAAACATAGGACCTAGACTTTCGGTCGTTGGAATCTACAAAATGGCCCACAAACCCATTTTTTCTTGGTTTTTAGTACTAAAATCAGATATTTGATTTTAAATCAGATATCCAATTTTAGTACAAAAAATATGTGGTCCCCAAAAAAAATTCCTGTTGCCGCCATTTATGAGCTAAACTGCCACATGGTAGAAATCCGATATCCGATTAAATCGAATATCGGATTTTATTGGTCATATTTTATAGAGAGAGAGGGATAGAAGGAGAGGGAGAGAGAGAGAGAGGGAGGGAGAGAGAGAGAGAGAGAGAGAGAGAGAGAGAGAGAGAGAGGAGAGGAGAGGAGAGGAGAGGAGAGGAAGAGAGAGAGAGAGAGAGAGAGAGGAGGAGAGGGAGAGAGAGAGAGAGAAGGAGAGGGAGAGAGAGAGAGAGAGAGACCATTGGTCCTATGGTGTCGTTAGGGGTCATATGGTGTCCATAGGGGTCATATGGTGTCTTGGGACACCATAGGACACCTTAGGACACAATATGACCCCTTAGGACACAATATGACCCAAAGAGACCCAATATGGAATCATTAGGGGTCATATGGTGTCCTAAGAGGTCATAAGGGTTCATGGGACACCATATGACCCCTATGGACACCATATGACCCCTAATGACACCATAGGACCCCTTAAGACACCAAATCATGTCGTTAGGGGTCATATTGTGTCCTACAACCCCGTAAGACACAATATGACCCCTAATTTTATGATTTGGTGTCTTAAGGGGTCCTATGGTGTTGTTAGGGGTCATATGGTGTCTTGTGACAGCATAAGACCCCTTAAGACACCAAATTGTGTCGTTAGGGGTCATATTATGTCCTACGACCCCTTAGGACACCATATGACCCCTAACGACATGATTTGGTGTCTTAAGGGGTCCTATGGTGTTGTTAGGGGTCATATGGTGTCCGTAGGGGTCATATGGTGTCTTGGGACACCATAGGACCCCTTAAGACACAATATGAACCCTTACGACACAATATGACCCAAAGCAACCCAATATGGTGTCATTAGGGGTCATATGGTGTCCTAAGAGGTCATAAGGGTTCATGGGACACCATATGACCTATATGGACACCATATGACCCCTAATGACACCATATGACCCCTTAAGACACCAAATCATGTCGTTAAGGGGTCATATTGTGTCTTACACGGTTGTAGGACACAATATGACCTCTAATGACATGATTTGGTGCCTTAAGGGGTCCTATGGTGTCACAAGACACCATATGACCCTTAATGACACCATAAGACCCCTTAAGACACCAAATCATATCATTAGGGGTCATATTGTGTCTTACGGGGTCGTAGGACACAATGACCCCTAACGACATGATTTGGTGTCTTAAGGGGTCCTAGGGTGTCGTTAGGGGTCATATGGTGTCCATAGGGGTCATATGGTGTCCCATGAACCCTTATGACCTCTTAGGATACCATATGACCCCTAATGACACCATATTGGGTCACTTTGGGTCATATTTTGTCCTAAGGGGTCATATTGTGTCTTAAGGGGTCATATGGTGTCCCAAGACACCATATGACCTCTAACGACACCATAGGACCCCTTAAGACACCAAATCATGTCGTTAGGGGTCATATTGTGTCTTATGGGGTCATAGAACACAATATGACCCCTAATGACACAATTTGGTGTCTTAAGGGGTCTTATGGTGTCACAAGACACCATATGACCCCTAACGACACCATAGGACCCCTTAAGACACCAAATCATAACATTAGGGGTCATATTATGTCTTATGGGGTCGTAGGACACAATATGACCCCTAACGACATGATTTGGTGTCTTAAGCGGTCCGATGGTGTCGTTAAGGGTCATATGGTGTCCATAGGGGTCATATGGTGTCCCATGAACCCTTATGACCTCTTAGAACACCATATGACCCCTAATGACACCATATTGGGTCGCTTTGGGTCATATTGTGTCCTAAGGGGTCATATTGTGTCCTAAGGGGTCCTATGGTGTCCCAAGACACCATATGACCCCTACGGACACCATATGACCCCTAACGACACCATAGGACCCCTTAAGACACCAAATCATGTCGTTAGGGGTCATATGGTGTCCTAAGGGGTCATAGACCACAATATGACCCCTTAGGATAGAATATGACCCAAAGTGACCCAATATGGTGTCATTAGGGGTCATATGGTGTCCTGAGAGGTCATAAGGGTTCATGGGACACCATATCACATAACTATCATTAGGGGTCATAGTTATGGGTCGTAAGACACAATATGACCCCTAACGACATGATTTGGTGTCTTAAGGGGTCCTATGGCATCTTAAGATACCATATGACCCCTAACAACACCATAGGTCCCCTTAAGACACCATAGGTCTCCCTCTCTCTCTCTCTCCCTCTCCCTCTCTCTCTCTCTCTCTCTCCCTCCCTCTCCTCCTCTCCTCCTCTCTCTCTCTCTCTCTCTCTCTCTCTCTCTCTCTCTCTCTCTCTCTCTCTCTTTACAATATGACTAATAAAATCCGATATCCGATTTAATTAGATATCGGATTTCTACCATGTGGCAGTTTACTTCATAAATGGCAGCAAAGGGAAATTCTTTGGGGACCGTAAATTTTTGTACTCAAATTTTCAAATTTCAAATTTTGGCTCAGGAATGCTTTGGTATTAGGCTTAGAAGTGATAAGCCTAGAAAGTCAACTGAAAAAACGTGTTTTTCAGTATTCCTTGGTTTTCCAGACTTTACCTTGGTGGCTGACGACTTTTTTTGTAGCCAAAATTGATAAAATGAAAAGAGTTTTTTAAGGATGTTCCCAGCTTTCCAACAATATAAGGCTTGTCTTATTTCGACTTTAGTAAATAATTATTATTTATTTTCTAGTTGAATTCTGACAATAGTCCTAATTGATATACTGATTGAAAAACACTCATAACTTTCAAACGGTATAACATTTTTTGAAACCGAAACATGCGTCACATCCTATGCTTTGTCTACTATAGGGAAAAATTTAAAAAAATTAAATTTCATAAGGTTTTGACGAAGTTAAGGTGGTAAGACATAGGAGTTTCTGAATTTCTAAAAAGCTGTAGTAAAAAAATCATAAATAATTATTTAATTCATAAAAAATTTAAAAACAATATGTGTCACATCCGGACATGAGTCTAATACTTATATTATAAATATTATAAAAAAATATTAAGATTTGATTGTGATTAGGGTGGTCAGACATACGTCTACTTCTTATTTTTTTCCTAAAATTTTAGTACCACTACATAGAAATTTGAAATTTTCATCAAATAGGATTTTTTTTTTCCAAAAAACAACTAGTAGCTTAGAAACTACATTTCAATTTTCTATATATTCTCTTCTTACATATTTTTAAAATAATGTTCACAACTTATTCAAATTTTCATTTCAAGTTGCATAACTCTGATTTTTCTGAAATTTCATTGCCACTTAAGGGCCTGTTTTGGCACACCATGATCCTACACATACCCAAATAGTGAAGGCGGAAAAACACTGCAATTGGATAAGAATGCGCTCTAACAAGTACTGTAAATGCCAAGAGATACATTTTTTGGCAGAAACCGCCTGAAAAACCAACATTGAATCTCCTTCAATAACAATGTCTTTAATATTCAAAGAAATAGCAAGATCAAGACCAAAGGATAATGCCTGAAATTCGACTACATTATTAGAGCTCTGACCAATATATTTTCCCACAACTTTAATAATCTTAGAAGAATGATCAAAAATGACCACTCCAATACCAGACCTCCTCGGATTACCCTTAGAAGCCCCATCAAATCTAAGCTTGAAGGAAAACTGGGGGGGGAGGACTCCATTTGGCCATCCTACGCTTGACAAGAGATAAACCAGCTATTATAGCCCCATGAGAGGGCATTAGATGAAGAGAGCCCCATTTCCAAGTTACCCAATTATCCCAGTGAGAAAAATACCTCAGGTGATCTAAATTTTTATGGATGTAAGAAAGCACCACCTCACAAATGGAGGATTGAACCTTGCCAAGAACTTCATCAAGTGTAGCAGATTTATGTTTAAAAATCCTGGAATTTCTTTCTAGCCAGATACTCTAGACCACAAGAGAAGGTGCCACAATCCAAAGAGATGAATAAAAAGAAGACAAATACAACAAGGGCCAAGCCATGAAATGCGACAATAGATTAGGGCAAAGAGTATAAGACCAACCAAGCATTCCAAAGAGCCAATACCAATATTCTCAAGCAAAAGGAAAGAGAAAAAAAATATGATCCATGAATTCCATACAATAGCCACATAAAACACAAGGGAATACCATTGTAATCCCAAGCCTGTCCAATCTCATCCTAGTGAGAACTTTATCCTAGACTGCTAACCAAGAAAAAGACCCTGCTTTAGGAAGACAAGTCGGATGCCAAAAAAGTTTAGTAGGCTAGGAGAGGGAGGTCGAAGAAGCCTGAGACAAAGAATTATGCCCCTCTTTTACTGAGTAAGTACCTGAGGCACTCTTAGTCCAAACCAAGGTATCCTCCTTATCTTGAAATACAAGAGGTCTTTTCTGAAGTTTTGCCATAAAAGCAAATCTAAGATCATTATCAATGGGCAAAGGAGGAATATCCTTCCATTTAGCTACTAGATATGGACCTATAGAATCAACATCAAAATAGTCTGCAACAAAATCCCCCCAAAGATCCGATAAGATATCAGGCAAAGGGAACCAATCCCGAATAGTTGAAAAAGCGGGATGCCTATTCCAGACTTCATCCCAAAATCGGGCCTTTTTCCCATTATGAACAACCCAAGAAAGGTGTGGTAAAATAACCATTCTACAAGAAACTAGAAAGTTCCAAAATGTAGATCCCTTTGGGAGAGATGTAGCCCTAACAATCCATTCTCTAGGAGCTCCCCTTAAATACTTAGCAAGCATAATGGAAGCCCATTTACTCAAAGGGTCTACATATAACTTCCACACCAGTTTAGCTCCCAAGGCCTTATTCTAGGCTACTAGGTCACGAATACCCACACCTCCCAGTTCTTTAGGATGACAGATTTTATCCCATGCTAGAAGAGGAATCTTCTTTCTACCCCCAACATTATCATTCCAAAGAAAGGACCTTAGGGAAATCTTAATATCCTTGACAACTTTAGGGGGAGCCTTCAAAATAGATAACAAATATGTAGGGATGGCATTCAGAACTGATTTAATTAAAAGAATCTTACCAGCCATTGTGAGCCACTTATGATTCCAGGAAGAGATTCTAGAAGTGATTGCCTGAACCACTTTATCCCAAAAGGAGGTCTTTATGAGCCCAAGAAAAAAGGAATGCCTAGATACTTGCAAGGAAAGGTCCCTACTTGAAAACCCCAAAAATGAATGAGTCTATTTCTAACTAGAGGGGAGACATTCAAAAAGAAAACCTTAGATTTTAGGTTATTAACTTTCTGACCAGAAAATGCAGCATAATCATAAATAATTTTCTTTATAACTCTAGCTTCTCTCAAAGAGGCAGCCCCAAACAGAAGCGTGTCATCTCTAAACAAGCAATGGGATTGTGAAGAAGGAAGGCCATCAATTTTGATTCCCAACCATAATCCATATGTTGTAGCATGAGAAATGGCCCTACTTAACGCCTCAGCCAAAAGTATAAACAAAAAAGGGGAGAGAGGATCCCCTTGCCTAATTCCCCGAGAGGAAGCAAAGAACCCCAAAGGTGAGCCATTGATCAACACTGAGAAATGGGCAGAATATATGCATGAAAGCACCCATTCAACCCAACAATGTGAAAACCAAGGCGATTCAAGACAACAACAAGGGACTACCAATTAACGCAATCATAAGCTTTAATCATGTCTAGTTTAAGGATCATGGTCGGAACCTTTTGTCGCGAAATGGAGTGCAAAATTTCATGAGCTACAATCGAACCTTTGGAGGTTTCCCTACCAGGCACAAAGCCACCTTGCTCCATGGAAACTATCCAAGAAAGGAGCCTAGACAACCTAACAGAAATTGAGTTGGTAAAAATCTTATATAAAGTAGTACACTGGGCAATAGGATGAAACTCAGAAAAAGAGCTAGGATTCTCCATTTTTGGAATAATAGCAATAAGGGTAGCATTAAGTTCTCTCAAAATTGTCCTATTTCTCCTAGACTCTTCCAGGGCTAGCAAGACATCCTTTCCTATAAAATCCCAACACTTCTGAAAAAATAAAGCCGTAAAACCATCCGGACCTAGAGCCTTTTCCAAATGCTTGGAAAAGACTACCTCTTTTAGCTCCTCCAAAGAGAAGGGAGCCATAAGAATCTTATTATCTTCTTGAGTCACTGGAGGGGGGATCGAATTAACAAAAGCATTATCTAATGTTGTAGGTTCAGCCGTAAGCAAAGAGTTAAAGAACCTAACGGCTTCAGAGGCAATATCACCCTCATCAAACAGACTTTTCCCATTAGAATCAATAATACACAAAATTCTATTGCATTGTCTCTTAAGCTTAGTAGAAGAATGGAAGAATTTGGTATTTCTATCCCCTCTGATAACCAAAGATCCCTAGATTTCTGCCTCCAATAAGATTCTTCCCTAGCCATAATCTCACCCAATTGAGAATTCAAATATTTAAGCCTATCATAAGAAAAAAGAGGACATACCCGAACTAATGATACTCTTATTCAACTGCTCAATTTCTTCCTGAATCCTTGCCTTTTCACCAAATATGTTCTTAAAGTGTACAACATTCCAACTTCTAATCTTATGTTTTAAGAAAGCCAATTTCTTAACAATCTGGTACATCCTAGACCCAGGAATATGCAGGGCAGAAAGCCACCATTGTTTTAACGAAGGCAAAAAAATATTGGTCCCTAAGCCACATTGGCTCAAACTTGAAAGGTAGTTTCCTAGGGGCCCTATCCTCAAGAAGAGAAAACAAAATAGGGAAATGACCCGACCCAGTGAAGGGGAGAACTGAGGAAACAAAATTATGACTAGAATTAAACCAATTTTCAAAAACTAAAAACCAGTCCAATCTTTCAGTGATTTGACAGAAATCTCTCTGCATGTTAGTCCATGTGAATGGACCGTTAAGAGGTTTACAATCTACCAAATTCAAGGTATTCATAAAGTGACAAAAATATGAGATAATATGCTTATTAGAGATGATTTCCCCAGTCTTCTCATCTAAACCAGCAAAAGCATTAAAATCACCCCCAAAAATCAATAAGGCGTCTTGCAAAGGAAACGCAACTAAAGCTAAAATCTCCCAAAGTTTCCTTTTTTCCAAAACCCCAGTCGGGCCATAAACATTAAAAAGCCAAAATTTAGAATTTGATATCCTACTTTTAACAAGTCCAAACATCCAATTAGATGAGGAAGCAATCAAAGAGAATTCCACACAAGCATCTTTCCAAATGAATGCAAGACCACCTGAAGCACCTAAAGAAGAAGATGCACTAAATTTCCAAGATTTCCAAGAAGAAAATAACACATCTGCAAATGATAAACTTATCTTAGTTTCTTGCACCATCACAATATCACACTTCATTAAGTCCAACTGAGACTTAATCAAGTGTCGTTTGTTAGGGGCATTTAAGCCCCTAACATTCCAAGATATAATCTTCATTGACCCAGAGGGGAGGCATCAGCTCCCCTTGTTACACACAAAGAATCTTGAGAGTCCTTCCCTCCAAAAAGGCCTTATGAAGACTCCTCTTAGAGGCCAAAGCTCTTGTAACCGGCGGGCTAAAAGGTTTTCTTGTTTGCTTCTTTTTGGAAAACTCCAAAGAAGAAAGAAGGGTTGATTGAATGCCCGCATCAATTTCCAGCTGAGTCTTGACATGCTTAGGCTTCGGGCCTCTCTTACCAAGAGTAGACAAAGGTGAAGTAGGAGAAAGGGGGGACTGAATCAAAGGAAACCCATTGAAACCCAAAGGTGCAGAATCCATGGGTGCCTTATCCTGACCTTGATTCAATTCACCAAATTCAATGGAATCCGAAGGTACCCCAGGAACTAATGACACTAAAGCCCTCTCCGGATTAAGAAGATAAAAAGAATTATTTGTAGGGAAAGTTGCTAACTCATTCTCCAGTTTGCCTAAATCATCTGAAATTGAAGAGATTACTCTATTAGCTAAAGCATAATTAAGAGCCAAATTACTATTGTTAACAATATCTTGAACCTAAGCAATAAGATGCTCATATGGAATGATAACAAAACTATCAACCTCTAAGGGATGCTCAACACTTTTCTTACCCGGCCGAGGAGTTTCCAACTCAGCCCTCAAGTCCTTCTCCAAACACCCAGAATGCAAAGAAGATTCTCCCATATTCAAAATATCATTGATATTATCTAAATTAGGGACATTACCAAAGCCAACAATAGGAGAAGGAACAGAGCAATAAGACAAATTTGAAGTAACCCTAGTTGAGACATTTTTGTCCAAAGGGGGAGGAACAGAAGCCAAATGAGAATCTTGAACCCCTACATGATCCTTATTCCAAGCAAACAGTTCAACATTCTTATCAATTGAGGAATCAATGACTCCTGAACCAAATTTAATCTTTTTCATGTGAAAAACAAGGGAGAATCCATAATCACCAAAGAACAGCCAAATTCCACATAATCCTTAATAAGGTTTTGACGCCAAATACCAAAGGATGACCGAATGTTACAAGATTTAGGAGGAGAAACATTAATAGTAAGTAAGACACAGATTTTGACCACAAACAACCCATCTTCGAACACCGAATGTGACAACAAAAATTTTCCAAAAGAGTCCCTGATCCTTTTTAAAATGTCAGATTCAACAAATTTGGAAGGTAACAAAGGAGTTTAAACCAGGAAGGGACCTTCTTAGAACCAACCCCAGAGGGCTCAAAAAAAGGTTTCCAAGTTTCCACAAAAATCATTTTTTTTCCAAGCCAAAAAAATGGAACACTCAGAGCCTTATCTCTAGCTTATGTAGAATCAAAGACAATAATAAAAGAATTTGCAGATATAACTTGGAAGTACAGAGTGCCATGTACAAGTGTGCATGAATCTTATAGTGAAGCTTTGAAAGAGGAATGGAATCACCCCAAACCTAAATAATAACTGCCAAAGCCTAGAGATGATGAGCCTTTTTCCCCATAACAGAATCTGAGGCATCAATCAAGGGAACCAGAAGCCAAATAGACTGCGACTGGGAGGAGAGGTCAAGATTCGACAAAGGGCAAGAAGAAACCCCTAAATTTGGTTGCGGCATAGCAGAATTTCCTTTACTTTTCAAATCCTACCATGCCTTATTTTCAGATGTCCTAACATTTTGTTTGCTTTTTTGCCAACCACCTTGAGCCTTGACACCCAAATGGTGGCCCCGTTTCCCCTGCCGATGAAAAAACCCCTGAAAAATAAGAAGAGGTAGGAAAATCTCGCCTAGATTGTTTACCCCATGACAGATCCTCAAAACCATCGGTCGCACCAGGGCGAGGAAGACCAGCTAAATCATAGTATCCACCCACTTGCCACCTCGAAAAACCCTTTGAGGGACATGACCAACGTTCTTACCAAATGGATCCTTGAGGGGAAGCGGGTCTTCCATCACTTCATCACCCCATAACCTATTCATCTGCATGACCCTCGAAACCCTAAATTTTGCTATTCCAAAAATCCGCTCCCCCACTGAAAAATTATTCTTTTGCGCTCGAATATTAGCAATTCCCAATTCACTTCAAAATTTTATTTACTTTAATTTAAAGTCATATGTGAAGGTTGAGAAATTATTCATTTGAATATTTTATTTAGCCTAATTTTGAAGGATGTTAAGTTTAATTTTTTAATTTAAATGAATGCTTAATGTTGTAAACTGGTTACACAAATCTCATTATATTATTTTATATGTAAAGTTATTTGGTTAGAAGGATACTTTTATTACTATCTTATAATATTATTGTATAAGAAGTGTATTACAACTTACATGATAATTTCATCTTTTGTTTTTAAATAAAGAATTAATAATTCAGGAAGATAATATTGTTGTTATCTCTATAATATTAATATATAGATAAAAAGTGTACTTTATAGTTTATTACGCATGATTGTGTTTGTTTTTTCATACTACCATTTATTTCCTTTTAAACCCACATCGTTTATCACAATTACTCATTTTTTCCCTTGAACGGTTGTCCTCTTATCACTTTGTATTGTTTCTTAAGACATATTTGCACTTTCTTCCATATGTAGCATTGAAAAATATTTTAATAAATTTTAAATTCCACTTTTCCATCTCATTTTAATTGTAAATATAATATTTTTCCCAAAGGATTATTAATAATCAAATTATGCTTTGTAAACTTAAAAGATTCAAATAAGTGAAAGAAATAGGTACATAAGCACTTAGTATAAAAAAATGGAGCAAAATCAAATGACCCTTTGATGTGGCAAAATTTCCCCAAAGGTTAAACAATTGGCTTTGCAAACCACCTTGATAATTACAAAATGAATAACAATGATTCTAAGGCACTAAATAAATTTAATAATTCTAAATGTGTTTAAAATACAAGTGATTTCATGCTTTTAGATTTTGAAGAAAATTTTGATTTTCATTCTCAACTTCTAGGATCCTTATGTATCACTTTATAGTGACTCTAGTACCCTCCCTCATTCTTGTGTGATGCCAGAATAGTTAGGTAAAGAGAATGGATTTAACAATAGCAACAATAGAAATTATCATCATCTAAATATCATCTGACCTAATTGAAAAGTATTTTTAGGATTCACATTGGATCAAATCCTCTAGATGTAGCTTTAAAAACCTTTGTAGCAATAATTCATCATATTAGCTCAGATTAATCTCATTGATAAATCTAGAGGTGTCCCATCAAAATTTAAGGTTTGTGATTATCATTAGTAGGTGTATCACACTTAAACATAAAAGGCCAATATCCTTTTGAAAAATGTGATATAAGTATAGGATAATAAGTATAATTGGATGAAAACAAATAATGTGGATTCTTCTTACATTAGACTAAAAATTACAACAATGGTCTTAATATCAATTCTAGCTCAATATACCTAGCACACTCACATTTATTATACACTAAATAAATAAAACATAATAAAAATAAAAGTAAGATGTAAAAAAAAAATATAATAAAGAACAAGCACATGAAAGACAAGCCACAACATATAAGAAGGTAATTTCAAAGAAAAATTATAATTGGTACATTTATGCACTACTTATATTCATAAAGAGACATTTCAAGATTGTACATCATTAGTAGGAAAGCAGTAGACTACGCACATTCACTATAGATCCTACTATACTTCACCACAAAGAGCTTATAGAGCCCCAAAATGAAGAGACATCATGTAATTAGGAGTAGTATAAATAGGGCACGCCCCATCAGATAGATATTTATATATATTAAAATATATAATGTAATTGTAGACACCTAAAAATGTCTCATTAATCGCACACTAATTAATTAAGTAATTCTTTAATTATTTAATTAAGCTAATTATTCTTCTAAACAGACTCAATCATCACATTCAACATTTCTAATTATCGAATTTCTATTCTTTAATTAATTGATCAATTAACCCTATGTCAAATATTAATTAAATATTATTTATTTAATCAATCATGATTATTTCTTTAATTAAATAATCTTTATTTTGTAATTAATTCTATTTCTAATGTTTAAACTATTTAAATTAATTAACTTATTCCTCCAATTCCCCAAATTTGAATTTCAAATAATTCCATTTAATTTCATTTCTCTCAAATTCACAATTCCCCAAATGTGGATTTCAATTAATTTCATCTAATTCCAAATCATCAAATTCACATTTCACCAAATCTGAATTTCAATGAATTTCAATAAATTTCATGTGCATTTAAACATTTAAAAATCCAAATTGACAATGAAAATCAAATTCAACTTCAAAATCCTACAGCACATGTTGAAATCAGGACTGATTGATCAAATCAGTTAACTCATCAATCACCCCTTTTCACTCCAAATCACCTTTTTTGACTAATCAATCAATCCACTTATCTCTCCAATCCATTAATCATCTAATCAATCTATCTAGTCAATTGACTAATCTATTCAGTTCACTATTCAATCTATCTAGTTGAATACTCAATCAAATGAGTTAACAAGTCAATCAATTTGAGTTAACAAATCAATCAACTCTATTAACTGATCAATCTAAGTCAGTTCACTCCCAATCAGGACTTGACTTCAAAATCCTTCCCCATCTCTCATGAAAATCTATATAAGCAACACCAATTTCTTAAATCAATCTAGATCACACTCTTCAAAACAATTGTCATCTTTATGCGGGAAATCCCAGTGCAATACCTGAGGGTCATCTACTCCAGCAATTTGGAGAAGAAAAATGGAAGCACAAATGTGGAATAGGGAGTTTTAATTGGCATATTTCTTCTATTTCTTGCATTTATTCTATCGCCTTGTGTATGATTTTAGCTATATTAGCTAAGGATCTGTGATCATCCTTACTTCCTAATTAGCTTAATTTTAATGATTTCAAGCATGAAAACAATGGTGAACAGGTTAGTGTAGGATCATGGGGGGCCAAAAAGTGGCGATGAGAAAAAAATAGCCTTCTTCACTCGCCTAAAAACGCGAAAATCCGTGTTGACTTTTTGCTTGGCCTAGGTGTCAATACACCTTGGCATGGTAATTACCTATACAAATCGAATATCCGATAACCGATAAAATCGAGTAACCGATAAAATCGGATATCCGATTTTTATTTGTAATTTAAAATTAAAAAATATATTATATATTACATATTATATAATATATAATATATTATTATATTATATAATATATATAATGTAATAATATATTATATAATATAATAATATAATAATATATTATATAATTATATAATATATATTATATTATATATATTATATAATATTATATTATAATATAATAATATATTATATAATGTGTATTATATAATATATTATTATATTATATATATATTATATAATGCGTATTATATAATATATAATATTATATTATATTATATATTATATATTATATATTATATAATATATAATATATAATATAATATAATATTATATATTATATAATACGCATTATATAATATATTATTATATTATATTATATATTATATAATATATAATTATATTATATTATATAATATATTATTATATTATATAATATAATAATATATTATTATATTATATTATATATTATATAATATATAATTATATTATATTATATAATATATTATTATATTATATAATATAATAATATATTATTATATTATATTATATATTATATAATATATAATTATATTTGATAATATAATACAATACGTATTATATAATATAATAATATATTATATTATTATTATATTATATAATATATTATTATATTATTTATGTTATTTTAAAATAATTTAAGTATAAAAATCGGATATCCGATTTTCTGAGACAAATATATTTCGACAATGACAGCTCGTGAGTCATTTTTAACTCACGAGTTGTGCGATTTTATAAAAATTCGATATTCGGTGCACCCGATATCCAGTGTTTTGGCCAAAAATTGCTAAAAAATAGATTGAAAGGTAAGAATTTTATTGTTTTCAATCATTTTCATTCATTTTTTGTACTTTTTGTTAATGTTTATTTGATTTTTCTTTGAAAATATGGTTTTTTTAATGAAAACTAGGTTTTTTAAAATCAAATACCTAATTGTTTAAATTTGTTAACTAAATTTAATTATTTACATTCAATTAGGTAAAAAATGGGGGATAACAATGAAAACGTTGATAAACCACAACTGCAACAACCAAACCCTCCTTTGCCAAACCCCCCCTCAATTCAGGATTCGATTGCACAAAATTTGAATGAATTGAGGGGGATTGTAGAATTATATCATAGGATCCCTCGTCTAAACCCAATGTTTGATCCTCTGATGTCGATCATAAAGAGTATGGAAACCATGACTGAGGAGCACAATGCCACCCTTTTGTGGTGAGATTCTATGAGGGAAAAATATGCAGATGGCTTGTCATATAAGGATATCAAGGATCTCGAGATATCCAAAGCCAATATCGCCTCATTGTTTGTGAATCCCCGTACTGGTCAACCTGTAGATCCCAAAAAAATAAAAATTTCTATTAAATGGTGCACAAATGATGATATTATGAAAAAAATTTGGGATGGTTGGTGGATGGTTTTCGACAAACCACCCAACAACAATCTTGATGTCCCCTTCTATTTCATAAAAAAATTGTATGCTGAGTTTGTCTTACGCAAACATGTTAACTACTTTGACATCCAACCTTTCTAGGGTGTAGGTTTAGGTATGCCCCAAAATAGACCTGGGGCAGTCAAAGTAGTTCAGGGCCCATATGTCCCCCCTCCTCCTGTTGATCCCCCACCTGCAGTGCAGCATCCTGATATCATTTGTGAGGTAGCTTCACGGACCATATCGGCTATTCACTCTTTGAGTAGCCTTTTGGTTTCTCAGGCTGGGTCAGTAGCTCAGCCTACTCTTGATGGTAGTGGTGCATCTGGTGGCACTGACACGCCATCCTCGGCTCCACACATATGAGTGCCCCATAGTTGTGTCATGTGTGGGCACGTATGCTTGGGTCCAGTTGGACAGGCCATTGATCCTCCTGCGGATAGTGCAGATTATGAGGTGCATGAGATGCATGATGCACTAGATATTATTACACAAACTGGAGGATACCATGGGGAGTCCTCACATGCTAGAGGCGAGGAGGCACCATCATCATACATTGATGATGTAGTGGTAAGATTTGTATTTTCACAATTCATGTTATATTTTAAATGAATATTTATAATCTAGATAATATTAAGTACTAATTTTTATTTACATGGTCTATTTAATAGTTGATGATTGAGGAGGAGTTGAGACAGATTCAGGAGGGCACCTTGTTAGCCATTTCATTTGACCTTAATAGCTTGACGGTACATATATTATTGCCCCTAGCCGTTTGTATTTTATAGTACATACATGCTCATCATTTATATTGGTATTAATTAGATTATGTAGTAACTTGCATCTATATCTTATTTTATTCTTGTAGGGCACAAGCAGCATGAGTGCGGGGCAGTGTGATTTAGGATCTGGTAGTGCAGTTGGAGACAAGGGAAAGGTAATTGAATGCAAATATGATTGAATGAATAGTTTAAATAACTTATAGTGATTATACACGTCTAGACATAGATTGATGGTTTCATATACTTGTGTATATATACAGAGAATTCTTGGCTTCACATCCCTGATGACTACACCCAGTATACCTGAAGAAGAAGAAGAAGAAGAGATGCCTCAAGTAGATGTGTGCTTATTTTATTTTGTGATTAGTAGATATAATTTGTTATTATCAATGACAATTATATGCTAACTTGTATCAATGTCATGTTTCTGAACATATGTAGGTTGTGTATGAAAATATTCAAAACATACCTCCTCTATCGAAGACATACATCAAGAGTCCTGCAAAGTTGAAGAGAAAACGTGGAGATGAGGTAAACATGAATAGTTCAATTATAGTTCATTTTTATGGTAACTTTTAGAATAAGTGTGAATTATATAATATAACTAATATTAATCGTGGTTTGTTTTTCTTGTGTAGGATCCTTCAAAGCCGAGCAGTGCGGCGAAGAGGATCGATTTTGATGATCCATCAGCAGCTTAGGATGTTATAGATAGTTTTGGGATGCTTACATGTCTAGTTGGCATGTATATTTTGTATATGGACATACATTCACGTATTTAGACATACATTTTGTTTCAGTTGGCGTTTATGCCATATTTGTGTATGGACATACATTTGTAATCATTTGACATTTTTATATATACAAAAGTTGATATTCGATCATATAAATTGTTGCTCATCTGTGCGTGGTGTTATCATGGAAATATTTAATCTTCATTCCAATAATTAACAATGGTTAATAATGGTTATTTAATGAACAATACAATACAATACAATTCATTTAATGAACAATACAATTCATTTAATCAACAATACAATACAAATTATTTAATGAACAATACAATTCATTTAATGAAAAATACTTGATACAATTAAATATTACCCTATGCATGGTCCTATTTTTCCCCCCACCTCGGTCGAACGCTCGGGGTTTTATTAGGGCAGCAATTTTTTGGTTGGCAAAAAAATCGTCAGTCTCATTCAATCGAATGTTGTCGCATGGCCAATTTCTCTTTTAGTTCATCACAATGACGAACCGTCAGCTCCGACATGTCTAGTTAGGCAATATTACCCTATGCATGCTCCTATTTTTCCCCCCCACTCGATCGAACGCTCAAGGTCATACCCTACCGGCGTCGTCCCTTGAGCACCCTAAGTGCTAAAAATTATCAAACTTTGATGGGCCCTAACTCAGAATCCATGGCACCTGCAAATAATCCGTTTGAACCTACGGGGTCACGAGAGGGGTCCCTACGAAAGCCTATCTCAGTTTTTCAAGTTGCCCTATAGTTTTATTAGGGCAGCAATTTTTCGGTTGGCAAAAAAATCATCAATCTAACTCAATCGAATATTGTCGTGTGGCCAATTTCTCGCTTAGCTCATCGCAATGATGAACCGTCAGCTCCAACATATCTATTTAGGCATTATTACCCTATGCATGCTCCTATTTTCCCCCCCACTCGATCGAATTCTCGGGGTCATACCCTACCGGCATTGTCCCTTGAGTGCCCTAAGTGCTAAAAATTGTCAAACTTTGATGGGCCCTAACTCAGAATCTGTGGCACTTGCGAACAATCCATTTGAACCTATGGGGTCATGAGAGGGTTCCCTACAAAATCCTATCTCGGTTTTTCAATTTTCCCTATGGTTTTATTAGGGCAGCAATTTTTCGGTTGGCAAAAAAATCGTCAGTCTCACTCAATCAAATGTTGTCGCATGGCCAATTTATCGTTTATCTCATCGCGATGATGAACCATCAACTCCAACATGTCCAGTTAGGCACTATTACCCTATGCATGCTCCTATTTTTCCCCACCACTCAATCGAACACTCGGGGTCATACCCTACCAACATCGTCCCTTGAGCGCCCTAAGTGCTAAAAATTGTCAAACTTTGACGAGCCCTAACTTGGAATCTGTGGCACCTACGAATGATCCATTTGAACCTAAGGGGTCACGAGAGGGGTCCCTACAAAATCCTATCTTGGTTTTTCAATTTGCCCTACGGTTTTATTAGGGCAGCAATTTTTTGGTTGGCGAAAAAATCGTCAATCTAACTCAATCGAATGTTGTCGCGTGGCCAATTTCTCGTTCATCTCATCGCGATGACAAACCGTCAGCTCCGACATGTCCAGTTAGGCATTATTACCCTATGCATGCTCCTATTTTGCCCCCCCACTCGAGTGAACGCTCAGGGTCATACCCTACTGGCGTCGTCCCTTGAGCGCCCTAAGTGCTAAAAATTGTCAAACTTTGACAGGCCCTAACTCGGAATCCGTGGCACCTGCGAATGATCCATTTGAACCTATGGGGTGACAAGAGGGGTCCCTACAAAAGCCTATCTCGGTTTTTCAAGTTGCCCTACGGTTTGATTAGGGAAGCAATTTTTTGATTGGCAAAAAAATCGTCAGTCTCACTCAATCAAATGTTATCGCGTGGCAAATTTCTCGTTCAGCTCATCGCAATAACGAACTGTCAGCTCTGACATGTCCAGTTAGGCATTATTACCCTATACATGCTCTTATTTCCCCCCCCCCCCCCACTCGATCAAACACTCAGGGTCATACCCTACCGGCGTCGTCCCTTGAGCGCCCCAAGTGCTAAAAATGGTCAAACTTTGACGAGCCCTAACTCGGAATCCATGGCACTTGTGAACGATTCAATTATATATAAACAAGCATTACATTGTAGACACATAATGATCATCAATATTTCCATGTATTGTATACACATAATTACCATTACACTTGCATGTGACATCCATGGAGGGATATGCAAACATGATTTTTCTTTCATTATCAATACAACTACACCAATGTACTCATGTACGGATACATGGACATTATCATCAATATAACTAAACCAATTTGCTCATGGACATTGTATATCATCATAACAATGTTACATCAATTCACATCCATATACAAATACAACATCCCACTTCATCTGCATCAGACATCCTCATGTCCTAAGAGAAAAGCTTGCGTACAGCAATGCCTGCAGATAAATGAAGACCAAAATAAGTAACCTTTTTATGCAGAATGAATGTGCTACAAGAAACAAATTATAACAGTTAATACAAATTAGTTTGGCAAATTATAAATAGATCATTTTAAACATTTTTAAGACGTACAAGATTGTATAATTATGAAACTTATCAGTTTCTCTACAAACTATACAAGCATAACTTTGAAGAAAGATACATGTTGATTAAAGCCCTTCTCACTGCATTTCTCTGCATGGTTGAAGACGATGGTAGATATGGTCATTTCTAAATAGCAATACATTCACTTGACTTAATGTTTATGCACAAAATTTTATCTCATTAATGCACAAAGGAATATGTACCATCACCAAGAGAGGGTCTTGTCAACGGCGAATGATCTAGCATGAACCTGTATTTTTAAGAATCGTTAGTCTACACATAAAATGCATGGATGAACATAAAGGCTTTATGATAATCACTTCAACTGAAATGCATGATAATAAATGAAAAGGTGGGATTATATAACACAAAAATACGTCCCTTCGAATTATATCAACAGAACCCACTATGTTGACACAAAAATCATAATGTGATACTGTTGTATATCATCAAAAAAGACCTGCATGAGCATAAAAGGTTTTGTGATAATTATATCATCAAAAATTGTCAAATAGTGTTCTCTAATAACAAAAATTTTAAAGCTCATCAAATTCATGATAATAAGTCGTGTTGCAAAAATATGTCCCTTTCGATTATATCGAGTGTACCCGCTATGTGCATGTGAAAATCGTGTTGCCAAAAAAAAGCGTTCATCAATAGACCTGCATTTTGAACAAATCCTTAATATACATGTAACAAACTTGAACGTTAAGGTTTAATGATCATTGTTTGAAATGAAATGCATGATAAAAAACTGAAGGCACCATTAAAGACCTACTACTCAAGTGTGCCTGAAGGGTCATCTCTTTGCTTAAGAGTATCCAATATTGCTTCATGATCAGCAATAGTCACTGTCCATAGCTCTTTGGTCTTCGATTTTGCTTGATGCTTCAACAACTTGACATTTGTAGCTATAATAAGGTGTGAATACATTATAATGGTTTTGTGTCTCTCATAGTCTTCAAATGCAGGTATGCCATTCTTTCTAATCATGTATGTTCGCAACCAAGTTCCCACAACAACAACTAAACCTATAGGATATATGAACCCATCATCATCTGTCACTGGTTGTGTTAGCTTTTGTTTTCCCTGTACACATCGTGCCAACCAATATTCTGATCTCTCTTCATTCCCTTGCGGTGCGACAACTGCAAAAACATGTCCTAGTTGTACAAGATCTGATAGACGGTCATACTCAAGTAATCTTTCCATCTCATCATTTGACAAGGATATTGTTTGAGATAAAGGAGTTATATAGTGGGGAACCCACGTATCAACCCACTCACTTGACTCGCACTGATCCCAATCACACCGAACACAACTTTGACAAAAACAAGCCAACACTCGTGTCCAAATGGTCCATGTACTTGCATCTGAGCTGAGAAATGAATGCATCTTTGAAGAATCTTTAATTGTTTGACAATCCAATCTATCTCCCACTATTCCCTCCTCAACCAACTAAAAGAATCTAGTCACTGTTGAATCAAGAGTACCTCCATGTGACAATGTTGAACTACACCAATCAACAATAGAATGTGCAACAGAGAAATTTGCACCTGAAATCCTCAATTACTCCTTAACTAGAGCTCTCTTCAAACATGCACCTGCTCCATCATACTCTCCCTTCCCATGCCTTGCCTCAAAAAAACACCAAATATGAGGTATACGCCTCTCTACATGCATTCTACTCAACCAATAAAACATACGGGCATTCTTGAATTGACCCGTACAGTTATATGACCATATTATATGTCGGTCAATTGCAATATCTTTCTCATGCAAGAACTCAAAAAAATTCTCGAAAGAATGTTGCACATACTCGGAGGAGTGTGATCTATCATCACTCATATAAAAATGATACTCCCTGATTATCTTCCTATCCTCTTATGTACTATCAGGAGCATGTCTATATGTAATGTGAACAAAAATAGCTATCTGGACTGAATTGTAGTACTGAGACTGTACCTCATTCTGTGGTTGCAATGTATAGTTCTCTACAAAATCAACCACCGATACAATAGTGCCAATCATGAAAGAGTTCTTACACATCCTGAATTGTTGATCCAACCACTGAGACCTATGGGTGTGCCTTGCATACTTGTAGAAAAGATTTTCCTTAAAATCCAAAATAAAATCAGCAATACTCACTTCTCTTGAGACTAATTCGCATCTAGAACCTTCACCTCCACTCTTCAAAGTATATTTCACTATCGCATATCTTTTTTTAAAAACATAATTCTTTCCAAACTCGTCTTCTCTGCCCTCATGAAAACATGAAACAAACTTTGACAACCCACCACATTCTAAGCACTTCTCATTCAAACAATCATTTCTATAGAAATAGCAATCATCATCTCTAGGGCATAAAAATAGATCTTTCAAGTCTCTTGATGATCTCGGAAATAGCATTGCACCACACTCCTACAACATCTCATTAGTATGCATCATAGAACGAATATGACATAAAAGTTCATGGTACATTGAAAACTCCACATGGTACTTGCAACAACAAGTATTGTGAATCTTAAGAGGAACACAATAAAATGGTTTCAAAGATTCAAAGGCCCTTTGTGATATTTTCAAAGTTGGATGTAATTCACAAAAAAATTTGTACAACACTATTTGCCTTGATTCCAAGAAATGTTTGGGATGCGGTGTGCGGTCTCGGTTGTCGATTCTTAATTTCAAAACGTCCTTTACATTGGGTGACACTCTAGAATTAGAGTGCCAAAATTGTCGAATCTCCTCCTTCAAATTGTCAGTCAACTTTCTATCAACATGTGGAAGCCTCCCACCAAAAGCCCATGTATCTTGTTGAAGTGGATCGTCAAGTCTTTGTCTTCGTGCAAGTGCTCTATCCAAATTTTTACGGTTTATGTTAAAATCAACACAAGTTTGTCTCATTTGATGAGCCTTCCTCAATTGATGGCTCACTAAGGAGGTCGTAATCACTCTTTGAGCGGCTCTCTTATCTCTTTCTTTGGTATTCTTTCCAATAGAATTGAGAGCTTCAAATATATTTTTTGCAATAATAGAAGTTCTCTCCATCTTCTTGTTCATACGAATCTTCAATTTGTTTTGCAATGGTCTCATCTTTATCATCTTTAGCAATTGAACAAAGAGTTGGCATTGCTCGGTCAATGTCTTATTGCTGAAATTTTGGTTGAAAAGTTGTGTAGCCCACAACCGAACGGTTCTTGTTGACCTCTTGCCTTCAAGATTCACAATAATGTTCTCATCGATTTCAAATGGCCATTTTGGGGTTCTTGAAGGTCTTGGATTTAGAATTTGTCTTTCATCCATGAGAGGGTCTTCATTTCTAAAGTAATTAGGTGTTACATATGGTTCACTTGGTTGAGAAATTCCACCTTCAATGTCAAAGGGGTCCACATTTTCACCTCTTATGTCAAAACTTTCCACATGTTGAGCATTTCCATTATCACTTTCAACATTTTCAACATTTTCAAAATTTTCACTTTCAAAATCTACATTTTCATTTTCAATAACTTGTGGCACATTTTCAAATTCAATTTCCTCTTCACTTGAAGTAACATTAGCAATATTTAACATACCTTGTCTTCTCCTCCTATGACATTCTCTATCTCTTTCTTTATACACTTCAATTTGGTCATTTGAAAGTTTTCTTTTGCGTTTAGACTTCCGACGACTACTACTCCCCATTTCCCTCCACACAAATGCTCCTACATGATTGAAAATTTAAGATTTGACTTTAAGAATCTCCCAAAAGTACAAATTTGTCTCAACCTATCTGAAAACCCGTGATTGTCGACAGAAAATAGAATATGCAGACTGTGGGCCATTGGAATCCACAAAATGGCCCACAAGGCTCTTTTTTATGTACATTAAAATTGGATATCTGATTCTAATGTATAAATTTGTGGTCCCCAAAAATTTTCCCGTTGCCGCCTTTTTTTTACTGAACTGCCACATTAATGGCAATGGCAAAAATCGGATATCCGATTAAATCCAATATCGGATTTTATTAGTCATATTTTAGAGAGAGAGAGAGAGGGAGAGAGAGAGCGAGAGGAGAGAGAGAGAGAGGGGGGGAGAGAGGGGTCATATGGTGTCCTACGATTAAGGGAGAGGGAGAGAGAGAGGGGGGGGGAGAGAGGTGTCAAATGGTGTCTTACGACCCCTTAGGACACCATATGACACCTTAAGACACCATATTTGGTCGTTATGGGTCATATTGAAGGGGTCATATTGTGTCCTATGACCCCTTAGGACACCATATGACCCATAACAACACAATTTCATGTCATAAGGGGTCATATGGTGTCCTAGGACACCATATGACCCCTATGGACACCATATGACTCCTAACAACACCATATGGTGTCATAAGGGGTCTTATGTTGTCCTTAGGGGTCATATGGTGTCCTAGGACACCATATGACCCCTATGGACACCATATGACCCCTAACAACACCATATGGTGGCATAAGGGGTCTTATGTTGTCCTTAGGGGTCATATGGTGTCCCATGAACCCTTATGAGCCCTTAGGACACCATACGACCCGTTATGACACCTTATTGGGTTGCTTTGGCTCCTATGGTGTCCTAAGGGGTCATATTATGTCCTACGACCCCTTAGGACACCATATGACCCCTAACAACACCATATGGTGTCATAAGGGGTCCTATAGTGTCCATAGGGGTCATATGGTGTCCTATGACCCCTTAGGACACCATATGACCCCTTAAGACACCATATTTGGTCATTATGGGTCATATTGTGTCCTAGTGGGTCATATTGTGTCATATGACCCCTTTAAGACATCATATGACCCCTTAGGATACCATATGACCCCTAATGACACCATATTTGGTTGCTTTGGGTCATATTGTGTCCTAAGGGGTCATATTGTGTCATACGACCCCTTAGGACACCATATGACCCCTATGGACACCATATGACCCCTAACGACACCATATGGTGTCATAAGGGGTCTTATGTTGTCCTTAGGGGTCATATGGTGTCCCATGAACCCTTTTGAGCCCTTAGGACACCATACAACCCATTATGACACCATATTGGGTCGCTTTGGGTCCTATGGTGTCCTAAAGGGTCATATTATGTCCTACGACCCCTTAAGACACCATATGACCCCTAACAACACCATATGGTGTCATAAAGGGTCATATGGTGTCATAAAGGGTCATATGGTGTCCTATGACCCCTTAGGACACCATATGACCCCTTAAGACACCATATTCGGTCGTTATGGGTCATATTGTGTCCTAGTGGGTCATACTGTGTCATATGACCCTTTTAAGACATCATATGACCCCTTAGGACACCATATGACCCCTAATGACACCATATTGGATCGCTTTGGGTCATATTGTGTCCTAAGGGGTCATATTGTGTCCTACGATCCCTTAAGACACCATATGATCCATAACGACCCAGTTTGGTGTCTTAAGGGGTCATATGGTGTCCTAGGACACCATATGACCCCTATGGACACCATATGACCCCTAACGACACCATATGGTGTCATAAGGGGTCTTATGTTGTCCTTGGGGGTCATATGGTGTCCCATGAACCCTTATGAGCCCTTAGAACACCATACGACCCGTTATGACACCATATTGGGTCGCTTTGGGTCCTATGGTGTCCTAAGGGGTCATATTATGTCCTATGAGCCCTTAGGACACCATATGATCCCTATCGACACCATAGGGTGTCATAAGGGGTCCTATGGTTTCCTAAGACCCCTTAGGACACCATATGACCCCTTAAGACACCATATTTGGTTGTTATGGGTCATATTATGCCCTAATGGGTCATATTACATCATATGACCCCTTTAAGACATCATATGACCCCTTAGGACACCATATGACCCCTAATGACACCATATTGGGTCGCTTTGGGTCATATTATGTCCTCAAGGGTCATATTTTGTCCTATGACCCCTTAGGACACCATATGACCCATAATGACATAATTTGGTGTCTTAAGGGGTCATATGGTGTCCTAGGACACCATATGACCCCTATGGACACCATATGACCCCTAACAACACCATATGGTGTCATAAGGGGTCTTATGTTATTCTTAGGGGTCATATGGTATCCCATGAACCCTTTTGAGCCCTTAGGACACCATACGACCCGTTATGACACCATATTAGGTTGCTTTGGGTCCTATGGTGTCCTAAGGGGTCATATTATGTCCTACAACCCCTTAGGACCCCATATAACCCCTAACAACACCATATGGTGTCATAAGGGGTCCTATGGTGTCCATAGGGGTCATATGGTGTCCTACGACCCCTTAGGACACCATATGACGCCTATGGGCACCATATGACCCCTAACAACACCATATGGTGTCATAAGGGGTCGTATGTTGTCCTTAGGGGTCATATGGTGTCCCATGAACCCTTATGACCCCTTAGGACAACATACGACCCATTATGACACCATATTGGGTCGCTTTGGGTCCTATGGTGTCTTAATCTCTCTCTCTCCCCCTCTCCCCTAATCTCTCTCTCTCTCCCCTAATCTCTCTCTCCCTCTCCTTATCTCTCTCTCCCTCCCCTAATCTCTCTCTATCCCTCTCCCCTAATCTCTCTCTCTCTCTCTCTCTCTCTCTCTCTCTCTCTCTCTCTCTCTCTCTCTCTCTCTCTCTCTCTCTCTCTCTCCCTCTCCCTAATATCATATACTAATTTATTTATTAATTAATATATTGATATATTAATAAACATTAGATAAATTACGAGCAAATTTAGTTAGAGAATTTACTTATTAAAATCGGATATCCTATTTTTGTAGTCAAATTTTCAAATTTCAAATTTCGGTTTAGGAATGCTTTGGTATTTGGCTTGGAAGTGACAAGCTTGGAAAGTTAACTGAAAAAATGTGTTTTTCAGTATTCCTTGATTTTCCAGACTTTACACTGGTGGCTGACGACTTTTTTTGTAGGCAAAATTGATAAAACGAAAAGGGTCTTTTAAGGACGTTCCCAGCTTTCCAACAATTTAAGGCTTGTCTTATTTTGACTTTAATAAATAATTATTATTTATTTTCTAATTGAATTCTAAAAATAGTCCTGATTGATAGACTGATTGAAAAACACTCATAACTTTCAAACAGTATAACATTTTTTGAATCCGAAACATGCATCACATCCTATGCTTCATCTACTATAGGGAAAAAAAAAATTCATAAGGTTTTGACCAAGTTAAGGTGGTCAGACGTAGGAGTTTCTGAATTTCTGAAAAGTTGTAGTAAAAAATTCATAAATAATTATTTACTTTATAAAAAAATTTAAAAAAATATGTGTCACATCCGGGCATGAGTCTAGTACTTATATTATAATTATTATAAAAAAATATTATGATTTGATTGTGATTAGGGTGGTCAGACATACATCTACTTCTTATTTTTTTCTTGAAATTTTAGTACCACTGCATTGAAATTTGAAATTTTCATCAAATAGAATTTTCTTTTTTCCAAGAAACAACTAGTAGCTTAGAAACTACATTCAATTTTCTATATATTCTCTTCTTACATATTTTAAAAATAATGTTCACAACTTATTCAAATTTTCATGTCAAGTTGCATAACTCTGATTTTCTGAAATTTCATTGCCACTTAAGGGCCTGTTTTGGCACACCATGATCCTGCACATACCCAAACCCGTTGTTAAACTACAGTGACTGATTTATCTTTTTTTAATTTTATGATTTGCAGGGTTGTAAAGAATAGAAAAATGGAATGTGCACTTACTTTCATAGAAATTTGCAATTGCACATATTAATGCTCAATTGATATTATTTTGATTCACATTTGCTATTATAATAATGTGCAATTGCTTTAACTAATGCGCAATTGTAGAGTCAACCCAAAATTTCAATTTTTATTATCGTTTTGGCTTTAAATGTATTTGCGAGATTAACCCATCAAACTTTTTCAATTCTAGAGAATTTGATTTTTTGTGCATAAAATGTCTCTAACCCCATGGAAATAAGAGTAACCCTCAAAATTTAAGGTTCCAGAAAGAGGAAAGAACACAGGAGACAAAGAAGAGCACACCAATAGTGGATAAAAGCAAAAAAGAGATTTCAAGATCTCGAAGAAACAACTACCCTGGCCCGATATTATCAAATTGTGCACAAGTACCTAGATAGATTCAGCATATTTAACGACATTGAGATCATGGGAAACCTAATAATGGATTCAGTCCATGTCAGAATCAACTAACTTCTTTCTTCTATATTTTTCCTTTGTTTAAAATAATTTCCAAAACTGTCAAAATTAAGTAATGCGCAATTGCTCTATTAGTAATTCACAATTGCTAAGTCAGAAATTCGCATTTGACTAGACATTAATTCACATTTGCTAGTATATTAGTTCGCAATTGCTCAGTAGTTAATTTGCATTTTCTAGGAAAGGTGAAAATGTTTCTGTTATGTTTTCTCTATGTTTTTTGTCAATAATCGACTTTGTTTCTACAAACAGAGAGGTAAAATTTGTAACTGAGAGGAAGAATTAGGTTGGAAAGCCCACCACGTGCTAACAACCTTTTGATTTTCTTGTAGGGGTAGCTTAGACAATCTTTCTTCTGGTGCTCTTAAAAAGAACATAAACAAGCATTCTGCTTTTTATATCCTCATCATTGCAATATCGGATAAAATGAACATCATGTCTTTTGGAGAAACATCTCCAAGTACTATAGACAAATTTGCAATGAAGATTTAAAAAGAACTTTTTTTCTGTGTTTTCAAGGTGGTAGGCATATGCTCTCCCTTTAACTGGGTGACCAAAAAGCCAGACTCACCTCTTTCATGCTTTCTTTCAAATCCTGCATTAGGATAAAACCTTTAGAAGGCCTGCCTCTCGAGTAGCCCATAAGGCCAACTAAGAGGGAACGACCTAAGTGGTAATGGCTAACACAAAGTATTCCAAACCACTATAAAATAAATGTGTTTTCAATGTAAATTATAGGCAACAAGTGATACATGTTGTCATAATGGCGTTATGCATCCCTCAGTGCCTACATGGTATGAGAAAATCTGTAGAGCGTAACCTCTTCAGAGTGGGAGACCTCCTTAACGGAGCATAACATGCTACTAATTTTGACCACCTAAACAGAAGCATGATTAAATACCTTAGGATCTAGAGGCCAAACCAAGTCACTTATACTACCACAATGCAATGGTGGGGAATAATCTACCCCCAAGACACTCACGATATATCTCCCAGGATAATGAACCAATTGAGGAGCGATCCTCTTTGGTTTAATTTTTGGGAAAAGGCAAAAAAATGGGAGCACCCTAGGGTGTGACAGGGCTATTTGAGCTGATGGAGTATCAAGATGTGGGTTGTGGTATTATTCATGACCTTTTGACCTTAGGAGAGTCTACTTTATGTGCTATCGAATGACAAAAAAATTATCAAAAACAAAATAGGGTCCTGAAAGTGATTCCAACATCCATAGGGGTTTAAAAAAATCCTTTAAACAATACTCTCTTTATGTTAGATTGGTTTCCTCACTTTGTTGTTGTGTCTTTGCTACATGATCAAACAAAACAAAGTGGAATATCAACCAAGTTTTATGAAAAACATCAACAAGAATCTCAAAACTCAAAGAAAACTCCAAGTATCAACATCAAAATCAAAATTGCCACTTTGAGAGAAATGGAGAAAATATCTTATCTGTTGCAATCTTAGGTCCAAACCAATCAAGCAAACATCATGGAATGGTGTTATGCATTTTGTAGGGAAGGTGAACAATTCATCCCTTCTATTCCTATTTTGTCACCATCTATAGAAATTTTAGCTCAACAAATTAAGACTTTGCAACAACAAATGATAGACATGACTATTCCTAACAACCATAGGGATTAGCTAGGAAAAATGATGAGGGAAGTGATAACCACAAGGGAATCATTATTAGGTCAACCTTCTTTTTCTTGTGAGACGATTCAAACATGCCAACCTTCATTCTCCAACAAAATCACTCCTACTTCACTTCAACCAACATTAGAATCATGTCAACCTTCTTGTTATTTCAACCCAACATATCAATCACATCAACCCAACATTAAAACCCGTTTCTACCAAAATCAAATCTCATTCAACCAAATTCCAAATCAGCCATATCTACCCACAATTTCATCATCCCCTAAAGTCACACAAGAGCAATCCACACTATCTCTGTCCAATAACACAATCTCCCAAGGGCTATCCATCATACAAATCCAATCTAATCCAAGTCATGGTGCTATTCCTTTTCATTCTTCAGAAATTAAAGATCCAATGCCACCATATATTCTATTTCCAAGAAAACCCACTTCAGAGAGTTTCATTCAAAATCCTTTCTCATCAGGCCAAAGTGTTGAAACCTTCCAAAAATTTCCCATGCATATCCAAACTCCTTCCCTGTGTCAAGAGGATAATCCAAAATTTAGAAGTAATCAGTCATGAAACAAATCAATATCAAGAACAAACCCTTCCATCCTACCCAATTTTTGATCAAGATCCCACCTACCAGGAATCTTATGATGATCCCCTCATTCTTTTCTATTTCATTCATAATAACACCCTTTTATCTCAAGAGCAAGATTTTCTTTCAAGTCCCATCCAACATCCACCTCCTAAGCAAGATCAGGACATCCCTTCCATCCTTCCTAATAATCCCTTTCCAAGTCAAGATCAAGGTATTCCTTCACCTTCATGTCCTAAGCAAGATCCCATTATTTCTCTAGATTTTGATCAAGACCCTTCCATCCCTTCATATCCATGTCATAATCCTCCATGTTCCTCATAAGATTCCCTCTCAAATGAACTTACCATTTCTCCTAGTTCCCCTCATAATCACAATCCCTCTACACAAGTTGTTCATGAACCCCTTATCAATGAAATAACCAATCCTACAGAGAACAATTTATCAATGATTGTATGTGTGTCATTTTCACATGCTAATGTGGTGACAAAAACAAGCATAGAACTAGCTAATGAAATCAACACCCAAATTGTTCCATCAGCTTCTTCAAGCACAAGCATAACACCAATTAATGAGATCAACACTTGGTTGGTTTCATCATCCTCTTCAAGTGCATCAATAAAACCTATTTGCCTCGTACACCCACACTTGAAATACTAGGGGCAAGAAGATCTACCACAGCTCTGGATTGGTTTGAAAATAATGAGGCTGTAGCAGAAACTGTACATGAAATACTCCTAGCTAGATATCCTATTGAAAAATAAAGGTTTATCTTACTCTTCAAATACGGACCAATGAACTACCTACACGAAACTCCCCGATCCCATGAACAACATGCACCTAAAAAGATATTACATCTAAGGGATGGGATCATTTAAATTTTCAGTACTGCATTTGCATATTTCTTTACTGCATTGCATCACATGTCTCCATTTCAGAGTGCATCATAGTTGCTTGCATATCACCACTGCACAACATATAGCTACATATCATTATTGCTTTCTCATATAGTTGCATCAATAAAACAAGGGGATTGTCTAAATCATTCACCTATCTGCATTAAAAAGAGATAAGGTGATCTTGTTTCCTAGATAATTGTTCATGAAGTCTTTAGGATGTCTTCAGTCATTTATCTTCAACGTCACCTTGTGATTAAGCTTTATCCATGGTTGTCTACAAGTTTCACTATTAAGGCTTTTTACCCAACATCTATCAATTTCTATATCTCACACATTAATCACATGCTCTTAAGTCATTACAGATACCTAGTTGGTCATGTGGCTAGTGAAAAATCCAAAATTCTACTTTCGCATCGTTGTAATCATCATACCCAAGTGGGTGTCATTACATACAAGTTAAGGAAAGAAAATAAAAGAAAAAAGTGCTATGCCAAAATCCATCTCAAGGTAAAAAAAAAGAGCAAAAGATATAGAACTGAAATATCACGCAAAAATATGCAACAAAGTTTGACTAAGGGAACATGCGAATAACTCCATCAGAGCTATGGATGCCTATTGGCAATGGCACAATTTTTGAGAGATTACAGTGTATAACCTCGTCGGAGCCCTAAAAACTTGTTGGAAGCGACGCTCTATCCAAGTTGCCTTCGAAGTTAGAATAACTCAAGTAGCTAGCCACATAGGATTCCAAGGGTCTATAATGATTATAAGAGTGGGAATAAACTCAAATGCACATACATGGGCAAAAAGAAGATCTTAGTCTCAAGAATTGATGGAGAAATTTTCTACCCCTCCATTCATAAATCTTGGTTACATAGTGTGTTAAGTTGGATGGTCTAAGGTCTTCTGAGAATGGATTGAACTCCTATCTCTAAAATGTTTTGCACCTTTAATCCAATTAGTGCATTTCAGAATGAAAGACATGCACAATCATCCTTGTTTGAATAAGAATTGCATCTTCATCATGCATCTTGCATTAGCATAACTCATATCAAAAATTCATTGTCTCCATATGCATCACCTAGATCATCATGTCATAATAGGTGTGCAAACTAGGGGCATAACTAAAAAAATACTAAAAATCAGAAAATGTCTTGAAAAAATCCTAAAAAAATCAGAAAATGAAAAAATCCTAAAAATAAAATAAAGTCATGAAAAAAACCTAAAAATTAGATAAAGTCCTAAAAAAATCCTAAAAATCATATAATATCCTAAACAAATACCAAAAACAATCAGAAAACATCAAAAAACTTAAAAATCCAAAAATCCGAAAAATTGACCAAAAACATTCAAATATTGATCCAAAAAAACTCAAAAACAAACTAAAAATCTAAAACAATCAAAAACTTTCAATAAAATGTCTCATGAGAAATAAATACCCTAGCAAATATCCAACAAATACTTCACACAAAGTTAAACAAAGGATATAACTATCTTATCAAAAATCTACAACCAAACTAATCAAGTCTTATCAATCGTCAATATCCATATCAACGTGATCATTATCTTGTCTTAAACAGAAGATGATACACTCAAAATCAGATAGATCAGTCTTAAACGAGGTTCGCAACTTCCTGAAACCAAACATTATCAACCATCACATCAAACAAATCAAAGCAAAGGCACCGTCAATTTAGCTACTGAGCTTTGTCTAATTTGGTTTTATCTTTTATCAATTGACGAAGATCATGTTTCTATTCTACTCAAGGATGTCCAAAAGTGACTAGAGGAGCTATGATGAGCATGATCTTTTTCTTTGTTTGTTGCTTGTGGTGTGAACCAATGAAGTTTTAGGGTGATAGCTCTAGTGGGTGTTTGTGATAAGAGCATTCAGCTTATGACTACCACACATACCTCGACCCCTAGCGTAATTCCTAGAATGGAGGGTTCACTCCTTGTCTACTATGTGTTTGTTTCTGCAATAAGATATCTTTACATCTTGGTTCATTATACCCTGGTGTACAACGCTTCATTATACATAATAAGGCTCGATGATGAAAATGCGTTGCACTATGAATAAAGGCACAAAAGTTCATGTATCATCATCAATCATATCATTTTAATTTCTACTCACATCTTTCTAATTCCATCTCAAATCATTTCCTCACATCAACTTTTATATCAATCAATCAATTATATTTCCTATCATCCTTCACTTTCATAATATCTTCACCTTTCATCATATTTCAACTATCATTTGTCTTATACAGGATCTATCCTTCCCAAAACCAGACAAGATCATCTATATTTGTCTTATACAGGATGTATCTTTCCTTAAACTAGATGTTTTGATCATTTTTGTCTTATACAAGATGTGCCCTTCTTGAAACCAGACTTTATCTTTATCAAATCAATCCTATCAATCTACAAATCATTCGAACCATTTCTTCTATCCAATTAAACTCATTCATGTCATCAACTAACCATTTTTCCATCTCTCATGTAACATTCTTCTTCTTTTGAGAGATCATTCATGCCATCAATGCACAAACAATCTCTCGAGGGGACATCCTACCTGCATCACCGGGGCATACTGAGACAGAATTTTTTTTTTTCTTTGAAACAATATCGTCTCGACATTGTGTCAAAGAGGGGCAAATGTAGACACCTAAAACCATCTCATTAATCGCACACTAATTATTCGTCTTAATTAATTAAGTAATTCTTTAATTATTTAATTAAGCTAATTATTCTTCTAAACTGACTCAATCATCTCATTCAACATTTCTAATTATCGAATTTCTATTCTTTAATTAATTGATCAATTAACCCTATCTCAAATATTAATTAAATATTATTTATTTAATTAATCACGATTATTTTCTTAATTAAATAATCTTTATTATTTAATTAATTTTATTTCTAATGTTTAAATTAATTAACTTAATCCTCCAATTTCCCAAATTCAAATTTCAAATAATTTCATCTAATTTCGTTTCTCTCAAATTCACAATTCCCAAAATTTGGATTTTAATTAATTTCATCTAATTCCAAATCATCAAATTCACATTTCACCAAATCTGTATTTCAATAAATTTCATGTGCATTTCAACATTCGAAAATCCAAATTGAAAATTAAAATCAAATTCAACTTCAAAATCCTACAACACATGTTGAAATCAAGACTGATAATTGATCAAATCAGTTAACTCATCAATCACCCCTTTTCACTCCAAATCACCTTTTTCTAGTTAATCAATCAATCCACTTATCTCTCCAATCCATTAAGTGATTTGATCAATCTATCTAGACAACTGATTAATCTATTCAGTTCACTATTCAATCTATCTAGTTGACTACTCAATCAAATGAGTTAACAAATCAATCAATCTAAGTTAACAAATCAATCAACTCTATTAGATGATCAATCTAAGTCAGTTCACTTCCAATCTTGAGACTTGAGTTCAAAATCCTTCCCCATCTCTCATGAAAATCTATATAAGCAACACCAATTTCTCAAATCAATCTGGATCACACTCTTCAAAACAATTGTCATCTTTATGCAGGAAATCCCAGTGCAATACCTGAGAGTCATCTACACCAGCAATTTGGAGAAGAACAATGGAAGCACAAATGTGGAATAGGGAGTTTTAATCAGCATCTTTCTTCTATTTCTTGCATTTATTCTATTTCCTTGTGTTTGATTTTAGCTACATTATTTAAGGATCTGTGATCCTACTTACTTCCTAATTAGCTTAATTTTAATGATTTCAAGCATGAAAACAGTAACAAAGCTGAGGTAAATGACGTATTTACGCAATATGTGATGTGGGAGAGAGATACAATGTAATGATATGATAATGATCTATATAAGGACATAATAAACAAGAGAATACCTATGTGAATGTATACACATTATATTTGATAATATAAATATACTGAAGTTCCATATGTGATATGGTATGTCTTGTGAATGTTCTACGTTTCAATATTATGTTAACTAGTTATGATGCAATCTAGATTAACTCCTTGTTCCCTTTGCAAAATTGAGTTTGTGGTATAAATACAACATACAAAAATCAATAAGGCCTTAGAACTTCAATCTATTTTTCCCTTTCTCTTTCCAACATCAGTGTCATTTACACAACCTTGGCTGGGTTGTATAAAGGAAAACAAGGATATACATAAATTTTAAACTATTGAATGAGACAGAGAAGTAGAAAAGAGGATGAATTCTTTTTTATAATTTACAACACTATCTCCTTGCCATTTGCCTCATGGTATGGGGTAAGGCACGACTGGGATAGAGAATAGAAAGGAAGGGGGGGTCTACAAGAGGAATCTCTAAAAGGATGTGACCAATAGAAAAGGTACCAAATAACTGACATGGAAAAAGATAAAAGAGTAGTGCAATTCCAAATCAAACATACACATGGCCAGAGAAAATTAAATTAACAAGAAAAGTGAATATGGAAAGTTCAAATAGCAAAGAAAGAAGACAAAGACAAAATGCTGAAAGGGAAGAAAGACATCCCAAAAGATTAGAGAATGCAAAAAAGATCAGGAGTATCACACCAATGAAAGTGTCATTGAGCCCGTCAAGGTGGTATCTATTGGAAGGGAGAAAGGAAAAGAGACTAGAAAAGAATGGAAGATCTCAATTCACAATGGGAGAAAGCAATACAACTCATATCAAGTTTGAAGAAGAGAATTGATGATTATGGAAAATTTAAAAAATTAATGTTAGGAGACTGTAGTAGCATGAATTCTCCATCCCTACTACAACTCTACAAAAGCTTGACAATCAGGATAGATCTATCAAATATAATAGTCAAGATAGATGATAGATCCCTTGAATCTTTAAGAGTCCAAAGAAAGTCATGTCCATTCAAAAAATGTATTCGGATGAATTAGTCAATAGGAATATAAAGAAATTAAGAAAAGAAGAAATAGAGAAAGAAAAGACAGCCATGTTTAACTTGAAAGACAAGTTATATTCACTAACTAATGAAATGCCATTAACAAAAAATAAATTGAAGGGGTGTTATGAGGAGTCATAACCCACATACTAGGATCCATCTCCTATATCATATAAGACTAGAAGGATATATATTAAGAAAGTACCAAATAAAGAAGAAACAAGAAAACAAGAGGATAAGGTAGCAAATTGGAAAGAAATTCTAGCATAAGATTATTTTGAGATAATATTGTTAGTAAGTAGAATATCTATTGCTTATTATTTAATAAGCAATTATCCTATGTATTTCTACATATGGCTTTAAGCCACCTTAGGTAGATCATGTGGCAACTTGAAGAGTTGATCAAACTCATCCAAGGTGTCATAACCCTCTTTTTGGACCTTGATATGACTCCTCCTCCTCCTCCTCCTCCTCCTCCTCCTCCTCCTCCTCCTCGTCACTATTGCTTATTATTATTGTTTTGAATTTCATGATTAATGTTAGTAAATGATAAATAGAATGGGGGTGAAGCTATTTTAAATAAAAATAATAATTAAATAGTGGTGACACATTCTTGAAGTCATAAATCTATTTGGAAATTTATATTTCTTGATGGAAATTGAATAAGGGTGGAATTATTTTAAAAGAAGAATTAATAAGTGGTGACTCGCTCATAAGGAAATAAATTTGAAAATTATTTATTTATTTAACATATTAATCAAGCACATTTAGTAGGAGAAAATGAGAAGATTCTAGAAGAAAATTTTGAATTCGGATTTTAAATGCATGGTCAAATGTAACCGCCACTATCACAAGTTGTAAGGAATATATCTTGCATGAAATAATTTCAAATTCAATTTTAATATGCATATAACCCCCACTTTGTCAATAATTAATTTTGAATGGGGTTTATTTTGGAAAAAGAATCTCTAAACAATTAATTCCTTTAGTAGTGGGAAAGTGACTCCCTTTCTATATAATGGATTTTAGTTTTCAAAATATACTTCATGGTGTTTTTGATGAAAAGTATTCTTGAATTCTTCATGTTAGTAGTAGTAGGATTTTGTGAACACTTTGTAAGGTAGAAGATAGGATTTTTAAAGCCTGTTGGAGGAGATTCTATCAAGCCACAAGGAAGCATTGAAAAAGATTAGCTGAGAGATTGAAGTCAATTCCTATAACAAGTTCTTCGTCCAATCCAGGTTTCCCCTTTTCCACTTACTTGTTGCATGTATGAATCTTGTAACTTTCAAAAGAAATTTCTTTTTAATCTCTTTTTATTATTATTATTATTTGAAATCTTCCTTTTTAAAATAAATTCTCTCTCAATTATTTTGATAGAATAATAAGAGAAATCTTTTTTTCCTATCCTTCTCAATTTCTTTGATCTACATGAATATTTGATAGTAGTCTTTTTTCTTCTAAATATGAAAATCTCATTTAAATTTGTTTTCTTTCTCAAATAGAAAATAAATTATCTCATTTTTTTTAATATAAGTAAATACCCTTGTTTTATTTTTATTTTTAAATCAAGATAGAAAGAAAAAATCATGTGTTTTTTCCTCTGTGTAAAATCTTTCCTCAAAATATGCATAAATGTGTATTATATCAGGATAGAAAGAAAAAACATGTGATTTTTCCTCTGTGTGAAATCTTTCCTCAAAATATGCATAAATGTGTATTGTATAATTTATTTTCTGAGAAATCTTCCTCTCTGTGAAAACTCTACCTCAAAATATTAATTTGCCCCAAATATATTGTACAATTTATTTCTCTAGAAATTTTCCTCTCTATGAATCTTTACCTCTATATTTCAAATGCATATCTATTCACCCCTTTGAATGCTCTATTTTTCCCTTCTGAATCTCTTTTTCTCTTATGAGTTCATTTATCTCTTAGGGTAAATTGTCTCTCTGTGCATTTCATTTCTTAGAATAAATTGTTTTCTTGTGTTTATTCACTTCCTAGAATAATTTACTATAGTCTCTTGTGCTCTTATGAATTTGTTTATCTCTGGGATAAATTATTTCTCTCTGCATTTTATTTATCTGAATAATTTTTAATCCTTTGTTTATTCTCCTCCCAGAATAATTTATTCCCTGTGTTTTCTTAACTCTTAACTCAGAACATATTTTATTCTCCTCTATTAAATTACCTCTCTAATTAATTTAACCTTTGTATTTAAACAAGATGAATTAAATAGTAGATTAATTATTTATATATATATATATATATATATATATATATATATATATATATATATATATATATATATATATATATATATATATATATATATATATATATATATATAGTGATGGGTTATTAATAATGGGTACTATTAATGACATTTTTAATGAAAAAGCTTTTTTCTTAAAGCAACAGTTTTTGTTTAAAAATCTTTGCATTGCCCACTACCCCACTCCCCCCTCTTAATTCCTCTAACTGCTACAGGATGCAAAAGGAACATTGTTTTTTTTCTAATTTTACTTTTTGTAATGTGATTTTATTCGGTTAATAATTAAAATTTAATAATATAAATTTTGATTATAGTTTGTAAATTTTTTTTTTGATTATAGTTAGTATTGTTAGTTTATAATTAAATTTTGATAATATAAAAATTGATTATGGATTGATAACACTATTTTGTATTTGTTTTATCAAAAAATTTATGTTAATAGCAAACAATTTTGGAGAAATATTTTATCAATTAACTGGTTGTAAATGAATTCTCTTTAATTTTGATAATCAAAGGGAATTCCATTTACAGTTTTTTTTGTTATACTAAACATTCAGTGACCCATTAACTAACTATTCTTAATTTGTTGATTTAAAGGGGGAATGAGAACTTACAAACTCTTGCAAGTCAAATAATTTTATTCCAAATAGCGGTTCACCTAACACCCCCCTTGAATATTTGAAATCCTTACACCTTTTATATGCTTCACCTAGTTCTATCATCTCAAAAATTTGGGTTCCTTCACATAGTTCAAATTTTAAGAGGATTTATCTACCATGTAAATATGTGTAGTCCCTTCTCAGAAACTATATATTTCAAGCATTATGAAATAATTGTTTGGTTAGACCTGTAGTTGAATACTTGTCAATTTCAAAGAATAGGTTTAATAGACTTGCTCTTTTAGTAATAATAATCCCCCTAAAAGTTGCCTTGATACTATCACTCTCAAGCAAGTGTTTCTTCCATAGAATTATAATCTTAGTTAAAGCATTAATTCCTTGCACTTATTCCATAGTATTGGTTCTTTTCAAGTATTACTAGTTAACTTCAAATAAATTTTGGTAGTAAATAGATCCCCTCGTGCATTTCAAACAATTAAATTATTTATTAAACATAAAATAGATTTTTGTATACTTGAAATAGCATAAGTATTAAAACTAAAAAAAGAATCTACCTCTCAAGTAATATTGTGCTTAGATTCAAAGTTACCCTTTTGTGTATTTCAATAAATATGAATTAATGTTAGTTAAGGATTTACTCAATTCTAGGAATTGAATATATTTGGTTTCTCTAGCTAAAATACAAGATATAGAGTATGTAAGGAAATTGAGGGTATTCAGAGGAGGGTAATCAATCTCTGAATAGTCAAAGGCATATAAGATTATTAAAGGGTGAGGTTCCATTAATATTGCAAAGCAACTAGTATAGATGAATTAATTAACATCTAAATTAGAGATAAATTACATATAAGTTAATGATATGATCTATAAAAACATAATATTACTTAGGATTCAAAGAAGACTTTATTTGAAACCAAATAGTTTTACCAAATCTGAAAACCCTTTAACATAAGACTTGACTTATCTTATCAAGTAATCATATTCCTTGTATATGTCTAATGAACTTAGTTTTGAAGATGAAATAAAGTTAGAATCAATTGTCCTAGATTATTGGATCCTTATCCTTATCAAGCAAATGAGTTTCAAGAAAACTTATCCTATGACCACTTAGAGAATTAAATAGAAATAAAGAAATTGAAATTTATAAGGATATTATTTGTAGGAAATATCTAAGGATAAAGTTAGTGTTACTTCAAGTGGAAGGAATAGTTAGTTATCTCTTATAATCTTGCAAGGCAATTGATATTAGTTCTAAAGCAACTAGAAGTAGATTGATTGGAATTATTTAGGAGCTTTATTTATAATGGTTAATTGGCAAGCAATTAGACTCTCTTCTAATCTTATTTTCAAATTTTAGTAATTAAAAGTAATGTGGTTATTTTGAAATTCATTTCCAAAGTCTTGCTATTTAATCAGGAAATTTAATACCTTTCAAGTATTAGGATTCATATTTACGTAAGGTTATCATTTGTAGAAAATAATAAAAGATTAAATTTATGCTACTTCAAATGGAAGAGTTAGTTGGTTTATCAATAATGTGGTTATTCTCAAGTTTATTATTAAATGTTTTTTCTCTTCAACAAGTAAATGTTAAATTATTTTCCAAAGTCTTTCTATTTAATCATTTAATTTTCTTTCAAGCAATTTTGTACCTTTCAAGTTTTAGGATTAATACTTAAAGTGTAATGGTCATTTTCATAAGCTATCTCCTATAAGTGTCATAGCTTTTAAGGGATAAGTACTTTCATGTATATAGTTCAAGTTCTAGAATTTTAATTACTATTACTATAGTTTTCTTTAAAGAAAATACTATTTCCAAATGCCCGTTGAATCGTTTAGCATGTAATACTTATATCTCAGTTTTTAATTCCTTGCATAGTTTCCATTCAAGAATTCGTAGTTAAATTCTTAGATAGATAACTAAACAAGAGGAGTTGAAACCAAAAACCTTAGTAGCATTCGGTATCTATGGTGCCTCTGGGTCACGCTTACGAGTAATGCCACCATGTTGAACTACTGCACTTAACACCTAATAAAGCTACAACAACAGCATCTGTGGCATTGTCCCTATAAATCGTCGAGGAGAAATAAGGGTCATATGGAAGTTAAAATCCAAGGGGCGGGTAATCCCCCTTGGATTGATAATATAAAAGATAAATTTTTTTTAAATGAATTTACATCCGCTCAGTTAAACCTTAGAAAACCCCATTAGGGTTTGGTGGTGTGTGATATATTGGAATTTATTTATCTTGATGATTTTTTTTGGAAGGATGATAACGGATTAAGGGTGACGTATTTAATAGGAAATAGGACAGTTATTTTAGGCCACAAGCAAAAGGCCACCTTGAGCCTTTTTGCTATAGAGCTACCATCGTGGGTAGCAACCGCAGAGAAACTGTCTGGGACATTGACCCTAGAAAGGGTTGCGTACCCACCAAACAGTTTACATTAAACCATAGTTAGAAATCAGAACTACATACTTTACGCCTTGATCTCATGCCGCAACGGTATGTAGGCAGTCTAGGGACAGAGTTGTCCCTTGTACTCAGGCATTCGGGGATGGGGATTAGGATTTGGTTATGGGTGAGTAGTTGGTTCTTGAAGCTCCTTGGTCTTTTAACCAAATTGTGCAAATACTAATTGAAAGGTTAAAATTAATTCAATGCATACTCAGAAGGAATCCCATATGGATTCGCTTGACTTCCCGAGGCTTTAGGCCGAACTTCAAGGCGAAACTCAAGCTTGTTAATGTAATTATTTTTATACTCCTAAGGACGATGACCTCGGTGCACTTCTAGTAGGGGAGCGTAGTCTTTAGAGAGTGGCTCAGGACCCGGATGGTCCCGATGAGTCTAAAGTCTCTGGCCAGAGCATATCCTATTCTTATGAATAGATGCCTATCCCAAATTGGATGGATGAAACCTCTTGTCCCGCATGGACAGATGCCTAACCCGTATTGTTAGATGCCTAACCCATATGGTTAGATGCCTAACTCGTATGGTTAGATGCCCATCCTGGTTGGATGGATGCCTATCTCGTTTGGATAGATGTACCTGAGTATGCGATTGAATCAAACATAATTAATAATAAGTAAGAATAATAAATCAATATTTATATATATCAAAAAAAAAAAGTTAAAATTTTGGGTTAAGTTAAGTGGCTTATTACACAAGGCACGTGTTTCTTTGCCACTTATTGGAACTTACTTTCCACCAATCATTGAGTGTTAGGATTGACTTCTTATTTGACCCAATCAAGCAGGGGTCCCATTGGGGGGCTTAAGCTTCTATTTTTAAGGAAGAGGTGGTCCTGTGAATAAATTATTTTTTTGCTACAAGATTATTTGGAATTTTTTCCTAAAAAATAGAAGCCCCTACATCTTAGGACTGTAAATTTAAGCATGTGAAAATGGGGTGGAACTAGATTTTGCCCCACCAGTTTAGGAATATTGTATGCCACTTGTCAATCATCTAAATTTGATTCCCACCAAACCATAGACGAATCTCACCAAAAAAAATTAGAGGAAAAACTAAATTTATTTAGCACCAACTTGCTTAAATTTAGGAGCTTAAACTTAAGTTGATCTGCACTACAAAGTTCATAGGACCGTCGACATCTTTAAATTTAAAAGCTTAAATTTTTAAGCTGAATTGTAGTACAAAATTCATGAGACAGCCAGCTTTAAAATATTCCTAAAAAATCTCAACAACTCAAACTTTATTTTATTATTTAATACTAGCACATTATTCATTATTAATTTACTTCTGATTTGATACTAACACAACACCTAGTAGATCTTGCCCCCAACGTGATATCAGAGCCAAACCAAGGCAGTTTGCTGATTCAATCTGGAGTCAAGGGCTAGCAAATGATAGAGACATTTTTAAATCAAGGCTTGAGCCCAATATCTGTAGAAAGAGAAAGAAAGGATGAGAATCATCTTCCAACGCAAGAGAGGCGACATAAGAGAGATCATATCGTATGGTTTCTATGTCGAAAGTCTATACATGATGATTTCTATGTTCAAAGGAAGCGAAAAAGGTTCATATTGTTAGGATGAAGAAATCGAATTGAAAACAGTAGATAAACACAATTAAATATACACAACACAAACAACAAAAACACACAGATTTATTGTTGTTCGGCAATTGCCTACATCCACACTTGAAGCAGGGGAATCACTATATTATTCACCAATCTGGTTTACATCTACACAGCTACAATCAACTCTGGCAATCAACTGTAGAAAATGAATTACAATCAGCTCTTAAAGAGCTTCCAGGAAGAATATGAATAGCCAAGAGTTTTGGCGGCAAATAGGGAAGGAGTCCATTGGACTTCAACTTCCAACAATCTCCCACTGAAGGCCAATGAACTGCTACAACAAGTAAATTCCCCCACTTAGTTCTGCTATCAGTTATTGGAAAGGTCGAGAGAAGCTCGGCAGAAATCGAACTTCTCCCACTTAACTACTTTAGTGAGTACATCAGCTGGATTCAGATCGGTATGAATCTTATCTACATGAAACTTGCCTTCTTCAACCATATGGCAAACATAATGACTATGAACATCAACATGTTTTGACCTCGATTGAGATGTTTGATGTTTAGTCATAAAAATTGCACTGTTGTTATCATAAAACAAAGCAAAATTTGATTGCTTCAAACCCAACTCGCTGAACAAGAGTTGCAGCCATACCATTTCTTTTGCTCCCTCAGAAAGAGCTATGTATTCTGCTTCCGCGGTTGATTGAGCAACTATATGTTGCAATTTTGAAGCCCAACTAATCGCTGCCCCGGCAAATGTGAAAGCATAACCAGAAGTAGACTTTCTTTTCTCTAAGTCACCAGCAAAATCTAAATCGGTAAACCCTTGCAAAACTGCCTTGTCCTTTCCAAACCATAAACAAAAATCAGAAGTACCTTTGAGATACCTCAAGATATACTTAACCACCTCCCAATGTGATTTGCCTGGATTAGCCATAAATCTGCTCACCAATCACACGGCATGAGCAATGTCCGGTCGAGTAGACACCATAGCATACATGAGGCTTCCAACTGCAGATTTGTATGGAATTTTATCTATAAACTCCTTATCTTCTTGTGTTTTAGGACACAAATGAGAAGACAACTGAAAATGAGAGGCTAAAGGTACACAAACAGATTTAGCATCCGCCATACCAAATCTATCCAAGACTTTTTTAATGTAGTCTTGTTGAGATAGTTTGAGTTCTCTCTTTTTTCTATCCCGAAAAATAGTCATTCCTAAGATCTTCTTTGTTGCCCCTAAATCTTTCATGGCAAATTCCTTTGCTAAGTGAGTTTTAAGTTCACTCACAATCCTCATGCATATGTCGGCTATGAGCATATCATCCACATAAAGGAGAAGAATGACAAATTCACCATTAGGAAGCTTCTTGTAATAAATACAAGGATCAGACTCGCTGCAAGTAAACTTGTGATCAATCATGAATTTGTCAAATTTAAGATACCACTGTCAGGGGGCTTGCTTAAGCCCATACAAACTGCGTTTCAATCTGCAATAAAGGTGTTCCTGCCCCTTTTTAATGAACCCTTTCGGCTGATGCATAAATAACTCCTCATCAAGGTCGCCATGGAGAAATGCCATCTTCACATCCAGTTGTTCAAGTTCAAGATCCCACGCTGCAACTAATCCCAATACTGCTCGGATGGTAGTCATTTTAACTACTGGCGAGAAAATTTCTTTGAAGTCGAGGTCTTGTTGCTGAGCATATCCCTTTACAACCAGTCTCGCTCAAAATTGTTGTGACCATCGGCTTCATCTTTTAGTTTATACACCCATTTATTTCTCAATGCCTTTCTGTCAAGCAGAAGTGGCACCAAATCCCATGTCTGATTCCTCACTAGTGCGTCCATTTCTTCGCACATTGCAGCGTGTCAGTTATCATGGTCTGCATTTTTACAAGCCTCTTTGAATGTTGTAGGCTCTATTTGATCAGAGATGAGCAAAGAAGGTTCAACCTCTTCACAAAACAGTAAGTCATAATCGGAGAACTTCGCAGGAGGTTGCCTCTGTCTGGTTGATTTCCTCAATTTACTCTCTGTTTGGTTAGTAGAATCATTTAATTTTTGTGATCCCTGTTCAGACAAGCGAACATCTCTCCCATTTTTAATTTGCTTGGTAGTTTTACTGGCCAATGGATTTTTGTCCATATTGGATGCTGGCAAGTCGCGGGAATGTGGACCTTGCTCTGTTTGCGTTCTAGGCATGTGAAGAGGGCTAGGAGCCATGGCGACATCTTCCACAGCCTTCATGAGAGGTCTTCGCTGTTTGACTGCGAAATTTTGTGGCCGCAGGAGAGCAGGACGTGGAGGGTCTGTGGAAGCATCCTCCACGGTCTGCACAGTAGGGAGACTCTACGGGTGGGCTATAGAGGTGGGGGGAGGGCCTGTGTGGAGCTCACGTGAGAGAGATTGTGCAGAGGGGAAGGACGTTGCGGGGGGTTCAAGGGGAGCATGCAACGTTGGTAGGTGTCGCGTGGAGTGAGGGGAGGCTGCAGGGGATGCGCAGGGAGGAGGGGAGACTGTGGGGTGCGAAAGTTGCAGGGAGCTCACAGGGTGTGGGGAAGATGGTGTTGGCTGCGCAACGTGCCTTCGTGGAAATAACTCACAATGCGGTGGATAGAGTGTTGTATGCTCTGTAGTAACCGGTGGAATTTCAGACCACCGTGGTTCCTCCAAATTTCTTGCGACATCAACATTATTTTGGGGAGGATTTGCTCTATTTTGCAGACCTCCAAATTCTGAATTAAATGAAGACCAAACATTTTCATCACTCCCTTCATAATTCTCAGTCTGAGAATTATATTCAACAGATGTAGATGTCATAGGAGCTCCCACTGAATGAGTGACCAGAGGCAGAGCGCTGGTAGTCGCATTCTGAAATAGAGACATAGGAACAAATTCTGTCTCTGATTTATTTGAATCTTGTAGTGCGGGAAAGGAGGTTTCATGAAAGACTACATCCCTGCTGCAAACAATCTTTTTGTGAACTGGATCCCACAATCTAAAACCAAACTGCTCTTCTCCATACCCCACAAAGATACATTTCAGTGACTTTGGATCCAATTTCGTTCGCTTTTCCTTGGGTATATGCGAGAAGGCTTCGCATCCAAACACATGAAGATGCGAATATGAAATCCTCTTCCCTTGCCATTCCTCTTCTAGAATACCAAAATCCAATTTAGATGATGGACTTCGGTTAATTAAATACACTACTGTGTTACACGCTTCTGCCCAAAAATCTTTGCCTAAACCTGCATTAGACAACATACATCGTGCCTTCTCAAGGATTGTTCTATTCATCCTCTCGGCTGCACTATTTTCTTGAGGAGTGAATGGAACAACCTTGATTCTTCTAATCCCATTATCAGCACAAAAATTATCAAATTCATGTGAACAAAATTCCCCACCGTTATCTGTTTGTAAGCATTTAATCCTATGCCCAATCTGATTTTCAACTAAAGCCTTGAAAATTTTTAATTTTGAAAACACTTCTAATTTCCTAGAAAGCATATAAATCCATACTTTTCTTGTGCAATCATCAAGAAATGTTACAAAATAGTTAGCTCCTCCAATGGAGGTTACCTCGATTGGTCCAAAAACATCCGAGTATACAAGCTCCAGCGATGTTGTCTTTGTGTCATGCCCACCTTTCAAAAAACTGACTCTCTTTTGTTTGCCATAGAGGCAATGTTCACAAAAGGCTAAGTCCACAAGCTTGAGGCCCGGTAGCTGATTTCTTGTATGCATAACATGGAGACCTTTCTTGCTAATGTGCCCAAGTCTTTGATGCCAAAGATTTGCTTTGATGTCCTCAATCACCATTGCAACTCCCACTTCACCATGAGTCTTAAAAATGTAAAGATTTCCCACTTTATTACCATTTGCAATCAGCATGGTACCATGTGTTACTTTCCATGTATCCGAAAGAAGATTGACATTTAGACCTTGACCAAAGAGCTGTCCAACAGATATCAAATTCCGCTTCAATTTTGGGACATGGCGAACATCTTTGAGTAGCCATGTTTTACCACCTTCTAATGGCAGCAATACATCCCCTTTGCCTGTAATTTCACAAGCTTTGTTATCTCCTAAAAAAACATTGCCAAATTGCCCTTCATGGTAGTTGATGAATGCTTCAAGACATGAGGTAGCATGATAGGAGGCACCGAAATCAAGCACCCATGAATCTGAAGTAGTGTCAGTTGTTGAAAGGATTAAGATGCTACCATCTTTATCATAAATGGTATTTGCTTCGCTGTCCCACACTCTCTCTTGTGCTCTTTTAAAATTTCTGCAATCCTTTTTCACATGACCCACTTTGCCACAAAACCAACATTCACCATTTCTGTTTCTAGACTTCGATCTCTTTGCTGATTTCGAACGTCTATGGTAATTATTTTTGCCTCTGTTATGACTTCTACCTCTATTATCGGTGCTGACCACCGTTAAAGCTTCACCGGATGAAGGTTCATCATTCTTTCTTCTCAAGTCCTCGCTGAGAAGAGTAACTGCTACATCATTAAAAACTAATTTATTTTTACCCAATATAGATGTGCTAACTATTGTTACAACACCATCCCAGTTGCTTGGTAAAGAACACAATAACAAAACAGTCTTGCTTTCATCATCTTGTGTCATCCCCACCGAAATCGCTTGACTAATCAATGTATTAAATTCATTGATGTGGTTTGCCATAGCACAACCTTCCTTCATTTTCAGTTTGTACAAGCGCTTCATAATAAAAACTTTATTTGTAGTCGAAGCCATTTCATACATGGTTGAAAGTCTATCCCATACTTCTTTTGTTGTTGCATCACCCGTGACAATGAAGAGAACATTATTGGATAGCGAGAGAAAAATTGTCGCTCTCGCCTTCTTGTCCAATTTTACAAATCTTCATTAGCCATCCCAGCTAGTTTTTTTGCTATCCCTTCAAGAGCGATTGAAAGGTCTTGCTTTATCAGCAAGGACTCCATCTGCACTTTCCATAATCCGAAGCTCTAACCGGAGAACTTCTCTATCTTCGATTCTTCCATGATTCTGGAAATTCAAACACCAAAATCTAAACAGTGATCTAACCTTGCTCTGATACCAATTGTTAGGATGAAGAAATCGAATTGAAAACAGCACATAAACACAATTAAATATACACAACACAAACAACAAGAACACACAGATTTATCGTGGTTCGACAATTGCCTACATCCACACTTGAAGCAGGGAAATCACTATATTATTCACCAATCTGGTTTACATCTACACAGCTGCAATCAGCTCTGGCAATCAACTGTAGAAAATGAATTACAATCAGCTCTTAAAGAGCTTCCAGGAAGAATATGAATAGCCAAGAGTTTTGGCGGCAAACAGAGAAGGAGTCCGTTGGACTTCAACTTCCAACACATATTTCCTCTTTGTGCTATCTTTACATGTTTGATTAAAGTGTTTGGTGTGTCAATCAAGTGGATCCAAAGAAGTCCGATCCAATTCATTGGGTGCAATAAAAGCATTTTGGTCTGTGGAAAGGGACGTGAATTGTGTTCTAATAGGCTAAAGACTTTGAGCAAGAGGATGCTTTGCAAGGTCAAAGAGGAGAAGAGAATGCATTGAGCATTTAGCTTTGCAATGCCTTGATTTTCTTTGCAAAGCAACTTTATTTTACAAGTCGTGGGTGCAAAGTTTGAAGAGAGGAATAAAATGCATCTAGATCTGCCCCTCCCAATGGTATTCTTAAAGACATTCATAATAAATGTGTGTAGGGGGTACATATGGACCGTGATGTGGGTGCCTGCAAAAGAGTCGAAACCGCCTTTACTTATAAGTGGATCAGTGGGAGGACTTGGCACTCCTTGATGTGCAGGTTTTCTGTGCGTTCGAGGGTTCCTCTGACCTATGTTATAGCTTTCAAGGGCCTACGTAGAGTTTACCACAGCCTCAGTGTGAGGGGCCACGTGAGAGCTACACCGAATTGCTTGTGTGTTGCTTTTGGTATAGTCTTCTATGTGCATTTTGAATGCCTCATCTCACCACAGGCATTTATCTACGCATCAAATTTTCTATCAGGTGAAGAGTGAAAAAAAAGACAGTAATTTGTGATCTTTATTAATAGAAATAGTTATTATTCATCAAGAAAGAAGATAGTGAGACCGTAGATAGATGCGATCACTTATAATGAAAGTTTTTTTGTTTTTTTTTAAACATAGAACAACATTTAACGCAAGGACTTGTTCATGAGGCTCCCAATGCCTCATCATCCACATCACCAAAATTATAGGCAAAGGAAGAGGTCAAATCATCCCTTTGAGGCACCACTTTGCACATACACAACCAGTAGAGGTAGATTTGTGTAGTGTACTCGCATCAAGGTGTGGCAGATTTGTGTGGTTTTGTGGAATTCAATAACTTGCAGTGACTGAGCAGAAGACTTTGTCAACCAGTAGGCAGACCATACATCCGAGATCATCCTCAACGGTCTCCCACATCAGCAGGTGGCTGCAATATTCATTCTTGGTAGTTTCCAGCTCCTTCACTTGCTTATCAAATCCTCCTATAGGAAATCCAGTTCAACTTCTATAGCAGTACCCCCAACAAACTGATATGTCACATTAATGAGACCCTTTCACATGAGAACGGGTTAAACTTTTGGATAGTCAGAAATAATCATCCAGATCTTAGGAGAGACCCTTTCACATGAGAACGGGTTAAACTTTTGGATAGTCAGAAATAATTATCCAGATCTTAGGATGCATCAAGATATCAATATCTTTTATACATTATGAATATATTGTAATAGATGTTCGATGAATCTTAAGAATGGATAACCATAATGATATTAAAAAAACTTTCTTGAAACAACTAAAGTATTAAAATTCACTTGAAAATCTCTTCCAAAAGAAGGATAACTAGCACATGACTATCTCTTAGTCGTGAAGAATAAATAATACAAAAATAGAAAGAAATAATATGGAAAAAGGAAGATGGGATGATAGAGGGAGAATAACGTGACAGTAATAACAATAGCAACAGATATAGCAATCTGCTCTTCAACGTCCTCCCTCTCACGTCGAATGATATCTAAAGTCGCTGATTATTTGATTTGTTTAAAAATAGAAACCTATCTAATGCTACTCCGCATGGGAATATGTGAAAAATAAAGTAGCCCCAAAGTTGACAATGATGATCTATTAAGGGACCCAAAGAACCTATTCAATTATTTCAAATAAACAACTTTTCACACATAAACGCAGAAACGAAGTTGTTTTTTCTTTATAACATGAGCGTTCCAAACTTATCAAGTAATGTTTGGATGCTTCTCCTTATCAACATTGACCTTGAAGAAATAAATGGAGGCGCAAACGTGTTGCGATAAGAAAACAACATAATATGAATCTAATGCAAGAAAGTATGTAGGCAAAACCTGTACTTTGGCAAGATAAATGTCGCTGGGGAAGATGGGCGTCAATCACCTCCTCAATTGAGTCTCTACCATTGGCATAAATAAACAGTAATAATAGCGGCACACTTTTCCTGATAAAATGACATTAATGTTGTGTTGTTTGAATCCACCTTTGAACTTCACATAAACTTTGAGAAATTTTTAAAGGAAAGAACCGTTTGCAGAGGAGGAGCGTCGCACTTGCAGTGGGGTGGAACGTTAAAATGACATTAAAGTTTTTACCCATAGTTTTTAAAAACGCCGCCCCTAAAAATATCTTGCATGGCCGAACGGACATAGGAGTGTCACGTGGACCTCCAACTCAATCTAATTTGATCGTTATGTAGACCGACGAGATGTGAATAGAAAAAAAAT